>NC_091329.1:9222501-9342501 GCF_038502225.1 Cherax quadricarinatus | reverse complement strand
TAGATTAATAAAAAAAATGCATGCAACACAAATGGGAAATTTAAAGAAACTAATTCATTTTTAAAATTCACGAGACCAATAAATCTTGGGGTAAGTTTCCTATTGCGTTTATATAATTTATTATTATAATCAAAAGGAAGCGACAAACCCAAGAGGGTCATACAGTACTGACATTTATATAATGAATAAACAAATTATCACTGACCTGGAATCACCGTCTCTTATATGGATGCCACTTTTTTCATATAGGTTCTAGAATCTTCAGCAATGATGGATGTCACTATGTCAGAAATGAGGATGAGGAAGAGGAAGGGCGATTATCATGTCTTGGGGAATAACTTCTCTATAACAACCGTTGATTTCACTTCGTTTACTATTACTGCTCTTATGAGAAAAGTTAAAATCATTTGCACACTTTTCCAGTTATTCCTTTTGCACGCATTTTGTGGGCGAATACCACATGTTCACATTATCAAAGACGTTTGCAAAGTCAGAAGCTATATTTATATGCATTGTATTACATTAGTTCGTGAAGCGCTAAACCCGTGTGGGCTATCTATAATAATCTTCATTTCTACATGTCTACTGTTACTGTATCACAGAACCGAATCACCCATCAACTTCTTGTTTTCCTCTTACTTTTCTGTTTCCACTAAACTACTACTTGATTTAATAGGTTATTACATATTCACGAATGTCTAAATCATTACTATATAAAGTTTGAATGTTAATATTTCAGGTGTGTGTACGGACATTAGTCCTAAGCAGCACACGTACGTCCACCCTTTTCACTGGTCCACCCAACACTGCCTCTCTCACTGGGCAAGACACCTAGTGAATTATTATTATTATCATCATTATCAGAACTAAGCTCTAAACTACCAGGGTCTCCTAGTGATTGAGGCTACCCATTTGTAAAATTATTTGCTATCCCCGTAGGGTTAATTATAGTGAATGACATTTTTTTCCTTCCCTCGGCCTTTTGTTTATAACAAATTATTATAATCATAACTAAGCGTTACACCCACAAGTCATACAGCATTTATAACAATTATTATAATCAAAAGTAAGCGCTAAATGTACAAGGGTAAGTTTAACACATAACGCCCCATTTTGATTATTATAATCAAGGGGGAAGCGCTAAATCCGTAGGAGCTCCATTTTGAGTAACTTAATTTTTTTAAGTAGGAATGCTGTAACTGGAGAAAGGCAATAGTAGTATTTCGGTAATGCAGATGCCATATGGTTAAGATAGATCATTTCAGGATTTGGTTTCCGTGCGATAACTTGAGAAAGCATTTTTCAATCGGCTTCAAACTTTCAGCAACAGAATATCCTACTTAGAAGACTGGTATTGTTATTGGAGTGTGTAGGTGTCAATTCACTAGTGTTATTTACAGTGATGGAGTATTACTTTCCACGAAATATCTCAAGTATGCCTCGTCTAAACAGCTTTGTTACTAGTACTACATTCGTGAGAAGTACTAAACCTTAAATTATTATTATTGTGAGTAAATTACCTGCATGAGGTTTACAGGGTATTACCTAAATTATTACATGAGATAAGTGGGACTAAAGTCACAGTAAGTCGCCGAACTGTAACTCCCTCAATGCCCACTGCACCACTCACACAAAAAGCTAGACCTGACATTAAATTAATATAGCCTCTCCTCACTTGGCTATGTACTCGTTTACCAATGACTCGGACTTACAACGGGCTCTCTTGATCAGTATGCATACCTAATGAATGTATATTAAAATAAATTTCCTCTATTCTGTTTACTACAATATACAGTACACTACTGTATAAACATTTAAAAATATACCAGAAAAGTTATAAATTGTGCAAAATTGACATTAAACCAATATCAAAGATGGTTGACACAAACCCACTACCATTATAGTATGCTCATCACTTAGCTATGAATTCCTTTACCGACGTGGTCTTAGGAACGGAACTCCGTTGTTAAGTGGGGAGAGGCTGTAATTACAATATAAGAACATAAGAACGAAGGAACACTGCAGAAGGCCTACTGGCCCATGCGAGGCAGGTCCAAGTCTCCTACCGGCTTAAGCCAATGCACCCAACCTAGTCAGGTCAGGTCACATTGACTTAAGGGAGGAACACGGCAACCGACCTGGTAGCACAAGCTATCAGGTCTAACTCACACCCACCCACATCTACTCATGTATTTATCCAACCTATTTTTAAAGCTACACAACGTTCTGGCCTCTATAACGGTACTTGGGAGATTGTTCCACTCATCCACAACTCTATTACCAAACCAGTACTTTCCTATATCCTTCCTGAATCTGAATTTTTCCAACTTAAAACCATTGCTGCGAGTCCTGTCTAGGCTAGATATTTTTAGAACACTATTTACATCCCCTTTATTTATTCCTGTCTTCCATTTATACACCTCAATCATATCCCCCCTAATTCTACGTCTTTCTAGAGAGTGCAGATTCAGGGCCCTTAGTCTATCCTCATAGGGAAGGTTTCTGATACATGGGATCAACTTTGTCATCCTCCTTTGTACATTTTCCAGAGAATTTATATCCATTCTGTAATACGGTGACCAAAACTGTGCAGCATAATCTAAATGAGGCCTAACCAAGGATGTATAGAGTTGAAGAACAACCTGAAGACTCCTATTATTTATGCTTCTTGATATGAAGCCAAGGATTCTATTAGCTTTATTGCGAACACTTATGCACTGTTGTCTTGGTTTCAGATTACTGCTAACCAGAACTCCTAAATCTTTTTCGCAATCCGTAATATTAAGATCTACATTATTTAGTTTATATGTGGCATGGTTATTGTCCTGTCCAACATTTAGAACTTTGCATTTGTCTATATTAAACTGCATCTGCCACTTCTCCGACCAGCTACTCTGGTAAATCAAAGTTGTGGACTGTATATGACTGGGCTTGCTGGGTACACAAAAGAAATTCATATTACCGTTTACCATTTAATTACTGTACATGGATCACACCACCACCTGCCTGACACCTAGACCCTACACTGGCCAGTTAGAGATTTAAATGAAAGGGCTAATGGTGCTCTTCCCTGTGAGTGACGGTCGTATCCCTTATCCTCCGCCATCCACACGTAATTCTTGAGGTCCTGCAAATTTCTTGTCCCAATTCTTCAGCAGAAGACATTAAAACGAGTTCCTATTACAAATTCAGGTTTAAAAGCCCCAATTTGGCCACAAAGACGGCAGATTATTAGGTGAATTTTCCATGACAACCAGTGCCCACAAATTACAAATGGCGTCTCCCCGTTCACGTTACTCAGCAGATGGTTTACACCCCCCTCACTCAAATTATTATTATAATCAAAAAGAAGCGCTAAGCCACAAGGGCTATACAGCGCTGCAGGGCAGGAGGGAAGCGAGAGCATCAGGTGGCAAAAGGGAGGTGGATGAGTAATAGGTTACGGATAACAGCGGAGCAGTGGATGGTGAAAGGGTAAAGGGCAGCAAGAGACTGAGCTAGAAAGGGCTGAGGGAAGTGCGTAAGGTATCATCATCAGAGTTTGTGGAGTAAATCAGTTGTTGTCAAGAAGTCAATGAGAGAGTCAGGATTAAAGGAGGGTCCATCAGCAAGAAGGGTAGCAGAACAAAGATGGCGTTGGAGGTAAATTTTGCGTGCTCGTTGATAGAGAGGGCAGTCTAACAGAATGTGGCTAATCGATACAGGAACTTGACACTGCTCACAGAGAGGTACAGGGTGCCTCTCAATGAGATACCCGTGAGTAAGACGAGTGTGGCCAATGCGAAGATGGGAGAGAGTGGTTTCCCAACCATGGCACTGATGACAAGAAGACGGCCAGTAACCTATGCTCGGTTTAATAGAATAAAGTTTGTTACCAAGCAGAGTTGACCAACGTTATTGCCAACGGGTGTGAAGGTGGGTAGCTATTGCAGCAAAATAGTCCAGAAATGGAACACCTCTATAGGAAATTGGTAGGTCATGTACTGCCGACCGCGCAGCAGTGTCTGCATGTTCATTGCCCTGCACGTCAACATGACCAGGGACCCAACAAAAAATAATATCTTCATGCTTCGTAGAGATACGGCATAGCCAAAGCTGGATACGGAGAACTAGGGGGTGAGATGTAACAAATTTTCGTATAGCCTGTAGAGCACTAAGGGAGTCTGAGACACAGGCATAGATGCGATACGAATAAGTGCTGCAAGAATGGCATACAATTCAGGAGTAAAAATGCTAGCCGAAGATAGTAAATGCCCCCTCATGACGCTGTCCGGAAACACTGCTGCGAACCCGACGCCGTCTGAAGACTTAGAGCCATCTGTGTACACAGCGATGGCATGAGAATGGAAGTGGAAGTGATCAAGAAAAAGAGAGCGGGAAGCCACCATAGGCAGTTGAGCTTTCGAGCACGGGAGTGAGAAAGAACAGACCCGAACAGCTGGAACTTCCCAGGGGGGTAGGGAAAAGTGAGATGCTACATGAGCATATAAAGGTGGTAACTGAAGGGAAGACAAGAGTGAATGTAGGCAAAGAGAAAAGGGATGGAGCAAACAGGGGCGGCGAACGAATAAAGAATGTCTACTAATATCGGTGACCATTCTATAAATGGAAGGATTGTGGAGATCGTGAGAGCGTACATAGTAGCAAAGGCAATTGGCATCACGGCGATCAGACAAGGATGGAACATTCGCTACTGCATAGAGGCTCTCAACAGGGGAAGAGCGAAAAGCACCAAGGCAAAAACGTAATCCTTGGTGATGGATAGGGTTAAGGCTAGAGAGAGTAGCAGGAGAGGCCGCTGAATAAATCTGGTCACCATAATCGAGTTTCGATAAAACGAGGGCTGAATGTAGGTGAAGCAGAGTTCGATGATCAGCTCCCCAGGAAAGATGGGCAAGGGTTTTAAGAAGGTTTAGCCGGCTGTGACAAGTTGCCTTCAGAGAGGTAATATGAGTTTTCCAGGATAACCTATGGTCAAAGAGAAGGCCTAGAAACCTGACTGTATCACGTTCGGGGATACGGGAGCCATAGAGATACAAAGGATGATCGGAGATGAGAGAGCGTCTAGTGAAAGTAATTTGGTGAGTTTTGGTACTTGAAAATTTAAACCAATGCGTGGTGGCCCAAGTGGAAACACGATCGACCGCATGCTGGAGAGAAACTGCAATGAGATGACAGTCAGTGCCTGCACAAGCAATAGCGAAGTCATCAACATAGAGTGATGACCAAATATTGGGTGGAAGAACAGAGGTCAAGTCATTTATAGCAAGGAGAAAAAGTGTTGTGCTTGGAACACATCCCTGAGGGACACCTTTAGCTTGGACGAAGTCCGGGGAAAGAACATTATTGACTCGAACACGGAAATGTCTGTCAGTTAAAAAGTTCTTAAGGAAGGATGGTAGATTGCCTTGGAGGCCTAAGGAGTGGGCCTGGGCCAAAATATTATACCTCCAAGTTGTGTCATATGCCTTCTCAAGGTCAAAAAAATATGGCAATAACTGAGTGATTATTCGCAAAGGCATTATGAACATACATATCCAAGCGTAGTAAGGGGTCTATGGTAGAACGGCCCTTACGAAAGCCATATTGACTAGCGGAGAGACTGTTGTGTGTCTCTAAATACCACATTAAATGTCAATTTACAAGACGTTCCATCACTTTGCAAACTGCACTAGTAAGAGCGATGGGACGATAGTGGGAGGCATCATGTCCTGTAGTACCCAGTTTGCGGAAAGGGAGAACAATGGCAGATTTCCACAGCTGGGGAAGAACTCCTTGTGCCCAAATAAGATTGAAGAGGTGTAAGAGGACTACAAGGGCTGACCGATGTAAATGTTGTAACATACGAATATGAATGTCATCAGGCCCAGCTGTCGATGATCAGCAAGCTGAGAGCGTTGCCCCCAGTTCTTGAAGTGTAAAAGGCACATTTTACTGTTCTTCTCTGAGAGAAGAAAAGTCAAAGGGTACTAACTCTCTGGCAGACTTTGAGGAAAGAAACGAGGGGCATAGATGGAGCCCCCAGGAAATACGGACAAGATGTGTGCCAAGTTCAATGGCAACGTCGAGAGGGTTTGCTACATCAACACCAGCGACCCGTAGAACAGGAGCTGGGTCAGGAGAGTATTTACCACTCAATTTCCTCACTTTTTTCCAGACTACACTCATAGAAGAAGCAGAGGTGATGGTGGAACATAGTCTCGCCAGCAAGTGCGTTTAGCTTCACGGATGACACAGCAAGCGATCGCACGCTTCTGCTTAAAATCAAGAAGTCTCTCAGCGGTTCTATTGTACCGGTACCTGCCCCATGCAGCACATTTCAAACGTACTGCACGAGCACAAGCAGGAGACCACCAAGGCACGCACTTCTGAGAATGCCTGCCTGAGGTTTGGGGTATAAAATGAGAAGCTGCGGTATAAACTGACATCGAGAAGAAGTGTAGGAGCTCATCAATGGAGGATGAAGAAGGAACCTCACTAAAAGCAGTGAGTTGTGAGTAAAGATCCCAATTTGCCCAATCAAATTGCCAGTGAGGGCTACGGAAAGGTGGTGAATAGGAAGAAGTAAGAATGATTGGAAAATGATCGCTGTCATGTAAGTCCGGTAGAACAGACCAGGTGAAGTCTAGTGCAGTGGAGGAAGAGCAGACTGATAGATCGATGCAAGAGAGAGTATGAGTACGAGGATCAAAATGGGTGGGAGTACCCGTATTTAAAACATGGAGGGGGGTGAGAGGCGAGAAAAGCCTCCAACTGGATGCCACGTGAGTCACAATGAGACCCCCCCCCAGAGGAAATGGTGGGCGTTAAAATCACCAAGTAACAGAAGTGGTGGTGGTAAGGATGAAACAAGAAAGGTAAAATCTGGGATAGAAAATGCTCGAGAAGGAGAGAGATATAAAGAACAGTGTAATGCAGTGAAGTATGGACAAATAGTTGACAGTACGGAATATCATTGTGTAGAAGAAGGGCACTCATTAAAGGTCCCATCTGAGAAAGGATCTGAAGAATACAATAAATTATAGCCTGAGATAGGTTGGAAAACAGCCGAGTGTAATTTTGGTTCTTGTAAGCAAGCACCAACAGGGGAGAACCTGGAAAGCAACATCTGAAGCTCACCCCGATTACCCCTGAGGCAGCGGATATTCCACTGCAAATAGGCCATGATTGGCGATGAAGAAAATACCAGGAATCCGTAGGGAAAGGCACCTACAGACTAGAGGGGTTAGAAAAGTCAACGTGTGGTGGCATTGGAAGACGTTCAAGAAGCGAAGGAACGGAGCGTTGCGAAGAATGGGGTTGTGAAGATGGAGGAGAGGGAAGAGAAGGAACAGGAAGTGAATCAGTGTCCATTGAAGGTTTAGTCTCTGCAATATATTCTGAAATGGCTTCAAGTGTTTCTGAATTCAAAGATGTATGGGAGACCATATTGGAGATAGAAGGGGGAGGGTGAGTAAAGATTGGGACAGTAATGGACTGTACCAAAGTAGAGGGGGAGGAAAGAGTGTAAGGGACTGGAGATGAAGTGTGGGGGGAGGGACAGAAGAGGCAGAAACCTGGGAGGTGGCAGAAGAGGGAGAAACTTGGGAGGGGACGGGGGTGGAAGGCATAGTACGAGGAGGAGGGTGAATCTCCACACTTGTAATAGAGCCAGAGAGAGGGGAAGAACTAGGCTCTGAGACTGGAAAGGTAAAGTGTGGAGGTGGAAGAAGGGAAGGAAGGGGAAAAGAAGATTTGAGTAATGTGGATTTTTTGGACTTCTGAGAAGTAGAGGGGCGATTGGTATTAGGTGTTGTACGAGGTCTTGTCGATACTGGGGCTTGTGAGGAAGGATGCGAAGATGTGAGAACAGACTGAGTTGTAGTCGGGACGTCAGAGCCAAGGACAGCAAAAGGATTAGATGCCGGAGTGGCTATGGGAGGGGTAACTACAGAGGAGGCTGCAGAAGATGGGACCCCAGAAGTGGGGGGATGTTTTGAAACACGAGAATAAGAAACACGGGATAGTCTCCCTTGGAGGTGGAGATGAGTAACTGCCATAGCATAAGGGGGACCTTCTGTCTCTTTGAGGCAACGGATTTCACGTTCATTTAAGTAGACCTGGCAACGGCGGGAGTACGTAGGGTGAGCTTCATTACAATTAAGGCAAGATGGAGGTTGACTGCAAGATGTATAACTATAGATTCACTACAAATCTTATGATTACAAGCATTGATCCTGATACCAACCTCTTATTTAATGACTTAAATGATTCAAACAGTTACTGTAATTACTACACAGCAGAACAATCAAAGGCACTTCTCAGAGCTAACAACAACATAACTATCTTTAACTACAATATCAGATCTTTAAGCAAGCATTATGATGACCTCCTAGCATTACTAAATTCCTTGCATGCCAATATGTCCATCATTACACTAACTGAAACCTGGCTAAAGCCTGATACTACAGATGTCTATGCCATTCCTGGTTACACAGCCATACACAACTGTAGGCCAGACCAACAAGGGGGTGGCACTGCTATATACTACTCAGACCAACTAGAATGTATCACTAATACTTGCACAAGGGATGAACATGGGGAATATATAATAGCTAAATTCAAATCCAAATACCTACAAAAACCTCTCACAGTGATAAACATTTACAGAGTTCCACAATCAAACATTAGCCAATTTAGTCAAAACCTAGGAAGTATGATAATTGATGCACGCATGAACAAAGATCACTTACTACTCTCAGGTGACTTCAATATAAATCTCCTGCAAGACCAGGACCCACACGTTACTGAATTCACAAACACAATGAGTAACTGCATGTTGCTACCAACAGTAACAAAACCTACAAGAGTTACAGAGACTAGTGTTTCCCTACTTGACCACATCTGGACCAACACCATATCCCCTTTAAAATCAGGCATAATTACAGATAATACCACAGACCACTACCCTACTTTCCTCATAACAACTCTTGGTAAAATACCCCAAGACACTACTAAAGTCACCTTCAGACTTCACAATGAGGCAGCCATTAATAACTTCACAACAGCAGTAACAAACACTGACTGGCACACTGAGCTAGAAATCTATACAGATATTGACGAATGTTTTAATAATTTTCTAAAAAAGACCCAATACCTTTATAACAAGCACTGCCCTAAAAAAACTAAACAGATGACAGCTAAGAGACTGAACAGTCCCTGGCTAACACCCAGCATTCTCAAATCCATAAATACAAAACACCGATATGAAAAACAGTACAGAATGGGTCACATAACCAGAGACCAAACAAAACGTTACTCGTCAATCCTAACCAGCCTGATAAGAAGGGCAAAAAAATTGTATTATGAGAACAGATTATCCAACTTACGAGGTGATATAAAAAAGACCTGGAAGACCCTATCAGAAATTCTGGGAACAAAAAAGATATCACGACATAGCGAAATAAAATTAGCAAAATCAGATGAACCCCAACTCCCACCAACAGAAACAGCAAACAGACTCAATGATTTCTTCTCCACTATAGGTCAAAACCTTGCCAATAAAATCCCAAGCTCAGATACCCCACCAAATGACTACCTCACTGGCAACTACCCGAACACACTGTTCCTAGCTCCGACTAACCCATACGAAGTCTCCCTTATTATCAACGCACTGAAAAACAAGGCAGGAAATTTAAATACCTTACCACCCTTTATATACAAAAAAGCGTCACAAGTACTATCACCAATCATTGCAACACTCTTTAACAAATCCATTGAATCCTCCACCTTCCCTACAGTTCTCAAAATAGCAAGGGTCACCCCGATCCATAAAGGAGGAGACCAAACAGAGTTGAATAACTATAGGCCAATATCCAATTTACACCCTCTCTCAAAAATCTTCGAAAAATTAATTCATAAACGAATCTACTCCTACCTCATCTCCCAAAACATTCTCAACCCCTGCCAATTTGGATTCAGGCCTAATAAAAATACTAATGATGCTATTATACACATGCTAGAACATATATACACTGCAATAGAGAAAAAAGAAGTCCCACTGGGAATCTTCATTGACTTACGTAAAGCTTTTGATACAGTTGACCATGACTTGCTCCACGTAAAATTGTCACACTATGGTATTAGAGGGCACTCCCTCAACTACCTCAAGTCTTACCTCAGCAACAGAAGCCAATATGTGTACGCAAATGGGGCAAGCTCTTCCGCACAACCAATTACAGTTGGTGTCCCACAGGGAAGTGTCCTTGGCCCTCTTCTCTTTCTCCTATACATAAATGACCTACCAAATGCTTCGCAATTACTCAAACCCACACTTTTTGCAGATGACACTACATACGTCTTCTCTCACCCGAGCCCAGTCACGCTAGCCAATACTGTAAACACCGAATTACAGAAAATATCTACCTGGATGAGGACTAACAAACTTACATTAAACATTGACAAAACCTACTTCATTCAGTTTGGTAACAGAGCTACAGATGTACCTCTTAACATAACAATAAACGGATCACCTATCACAAAGCTAACAGAGGGAAAATTCCTAGGAATCCACCTCGATAATTGACTCAAATTTCATACACATATACAACAAATTTCTAAGAAAATCTCCAAGACTGTAGGCATACTATCGAAGATACGGTACTATGTTCCACAGTCAGCCCTCCTGGCCCTTTATCACTCTCTTATTTACCCCTATCTCACCTATGGAATTTGTGCATGGGGCTCAACAACAATTAACCATCTCAGACCACTAATTACCCAACAAAAGGCTGCAGTTAGAATGATGATAAATTCTCACTACAGGCAACACACTCCACCAATATTCAAAACACTCAACCTACTCACCATACAAAACATCCATACTTATTATTGCACCTATTACATACATAGAACACTTAACTCTGATATTAACCCTCCCCTCAAACGTCTCCTTGCCAACCTCAACAGAACACATGACCATAACACAAGGCACAGATCACTCTTTGATGTTCCTCGTGTCCATCTCACGCTATGCAAAAACTCAATGCACATAAAAGGCCCTAAAATCTGGAATTCATTACCTGTAAATATAAAAGAAACACTACCTGTTTATAAATTCAAGTCTGTTCTCAAAGATCACTTACTCACTCAAAACCAAATAAATACTGAATAACTGAACCTTATAAATTGTATATCCTATATGTTACTCACAATTATATCACACAAATGTTAAACCTAGGACCCAATCTAACTATTATTTTTTTAAATACACTACCTAACAGAATACTCCACTCGACTGAATGTACAGCAATGCAAGCAACCATATGACCTGTCTTTGTAATACTCATTTGTGCTTTATAGTTATCTGTTTACAATAATGTTTTATCACTGATTTCATCATTGCTTAGTTAATCTTAAGTTAATTTTAAGCCAGCCCGTAATGCTATGCATATAAATGGCTTTGGCATGCTGCTCTTACCTGTATTTTTTGTACCTTTGTTTGTATGCTTAAATTACTAAATAAATAAATAAAAATAAAATAAAGGGTAACGTCTCCGCCCATGGGCAGGAAGGACCTAAGTGTCTACTTTGAGGATTGGGAGATCCTGGAGTTCCAGCTGTTCAAGAATGTCATTGCCACATGACTGGAAATTCTGTTGTACTATCGTATGGGGCAGAATGACAGTACCACTACAAGAATTGAGAGAAAGATGTTTTTCAATAGCGATAGTAGTATCTATATGCGAAAGGAGAGAAAGATCATGAGCTTGGGTAGCATCCTGGACAGTGACGATGCACGTACCGCTCTTAAGAGCATGAAATGAAATATCTCTACCAACATGACGCAGGAGCGCTTTGCCAATACTATGGTCAGAAAGGTCGGCAGAAGAAGAAGTCGTTCTTAAAGTAAAGAATTTAGTCCATTGTGTGGTCTGAAACTGAGCGCGGAGAGGGAGTGCATGACATGTCGGTCTTTTCCGAGTAGAATGGGAAGGTAACGAAGGAGCATCATAAGGAGATTGACGTTGGCGTTTAGGAGTAGGACCAGAGTTGGTCCGGCGTGAAATGGGCGGGCGATTCGAAAATTGCCATACCCGAGAGGGAGAAGCTGGAAGCATAGTCAAAGGAGAGCGGAGTTCAGACAAATCGAAGGAGTCAGTCGAAGCCCCGGTACCTGAAGCTGGTGAGGAAACAGCACCAGCAAGAGGTACAGGGGCATCAGGAGTGTCCAAAGAGTGGTCTAAAAACAAGGCAGGGTCAGAATGGGGTGCGGTATCAAGAAGGGGCCCGGGGGTAGTGGGTTCATGGATTGGGTTCTCCATGGTTAGGTTACTCCTTTGCTTTTTGTTTTTAAGAAAAAAAAAGAAAGAAAAGGAAATAAAAAAAAGAATAAAAAAAGGGGGGAGCGGGGAGGAATAGTTCCCAGGAGGTATGAAAGGGCCGGAAATCTCCCTCCGCGCCCAAGAGGACCTCAGCACCGCTAGTAGCGCAGATGCAGCATGGAACCCGTGCCATACCCTTCCCTTCATGCCAGTAAACCAGCAATCCGGGATAGCAACCTCACATCTGCCGAGCTACCTCAGTGGACAAAAGAGAGGGTGGCCGGATATCCACCATAAAGCATACCTCCTTCGGCCACCACCCCCGGAATCCGAAAGATGGCTTCCAGAGATACACCCGTCGCCCGAAAGACACCCAAAGCTACTCCGGGTACCGGAGAGGGATCGGGACATCCCCAGGCGATCCAGATTCCACGGCAAACTACGCCACCGCCAAGAACCTCAACGGAATGGGATGGACCCCGGTATCCTTTCCCCTACCTAGGAACTAGCGCGCCTGTGGGAGAAATCCCAAAGGCCAAAAAGAGGAAGGGCAAAAGGGAGGGGTGGGGAGGAGGAGGAGGAAAGGAAAAAGGGGAGGATGGGATAGGGAGAGGAGATTGGGGGGGTAATTAGGTTCGGTCTGAGGAAGAAGACCGACAGGTCTAATTCCTCAGACCAAGAGCCTCTGCACCACGCCAAGGAGCCCTCCTTGAAGAGGAGGGAGGGAGGAGAGGGAGGGGGGAGAGAGGGAGGGGGGAGAGAGAGGGAGGGGGGAGAGAGAGGGAGGGGGGAGAGAGAGGGAGGGGGGAGAGAGAGGGAGGGGGGAGAGAGAGGGAGGGGGGAGAGAGAGGGAGGGGGGAGAGAGAGGGAGGGGGGAGAGGGAGGGGGGGAGAGAGAGAGGGAGGGGGGGAGAGAGAGGGAGGGGGGGAGAGAGAGGGAGGGGGGGGAGAGAGAGGGAGGGGGGAGAGAGAGGGAGGGGGGAAGAGAGGGAGGGGGGAAGAGAGGGAGGGGGGAAGAGAGGGAGGGGGGAAGAGAGGGAGGGGGGAAGAGAGGGAGGGGGGAAGAGAGGGAGGGGGGAAGAGAGGGAGGGGGGAAGAGAGGGAGGGGGGAAGAGAGGGAGGGGGGAAGAGAGGGAGGGGGGAGAGGGGGGGGAGAGAGAAATAAATCTAATGTAATTTGGGCAAGGTATATTTTAAATTTGTCTGATGTCAGAATGCCATAAAATAATTCATTGTTTTCATATGTATATATATTTATATTTTAAATTCCTCAGAGTTAAGGAAAACAATACTTTTTTTTCGGTTCTAAAGAAATTGACAATAGTCCTCATGCTACATTATTATTATTATCAAAACCAAGTGCTAAACCCACGAGGGTCAATCATTATTATTATAATAAAAAAAAAAGAAGCGCTAAGCCACAAGGGCTATACAGCGAGGGTCAATCATGCTACAACTATATGATATCCATGCCTGAGGGGTCAAAATAAATTTGGGCATACAGTAGTTCAGTAATAAAACGAACCTTGCTGTAAGAAAGATCCATTAGTGGTGGCATGACAATGATCGGAAGATAGGAAGAGGTCATCATGTCATTGCATAGAAAACAAGATCTCAATTTCTTTAATAAAAATGGGATCTACACAGCCCCAAAACAATCTAAATTTTCCTTTGGGCAAAGTACAAAGTTGGATACTTTGTACTTGTACTAATATAGGCTTCCTTGCATTTAGTCATCTTCCCTTTTAAATGCATTTTACACCTGCAAACAAAGTTTCAAGACAATCAAAAATAATTTCATGGAAACCAAGTTAAATGCATTAGCCGATAAAATTTTAAGTTATTTATTTTATTTTAAGGGGGGGGAGTGCTAAACGCAAAAGGGTCATATATTTTCGTAATCATAGCTAAATGCTAAACCCACAAGGGTCATTAGTACCTGGAAAATAGGAAGCACTCAGGACTGATCCAAGGAATGAGAGGGCAATCCATTCCTTGGATCAAGAGCTTTTCATCAGCATCGCAAAACCTCCTTTGAAAGTCATGCAACTAAAAGCTAGCAGATAATTCCAATTTTGAACCGAAACACTGGCAACTCCTGAACATAAAATTTAGTTACAACTTTTCATCGGTAAATGTGATAAACTTTCGTCATCTATCGATACCGTTGTAGCATCTGCAGTGTCATCAGTTCAGTCTTTAATTAATACTCCTTAAAAAACTTATCACTTTCACAATATGGTATATCTTGATTTTTTTTAATAGGGAATACTATTAAAATAAGCTCCAGATTGATGATGAAGTATTTTCTCTCTGGCAGCATCCGTGAACAGTTCCTGAGCTGCGTCTACAGGATAAGTTTCCTCACCTGTGGCAAGTTAGAGGCTGTGTTTCTTAAGAAGATGACTGCAACACTCTCCTATAGTGATGTGCATAGAGAGAAGTGTAGACATGTGACTCTCCAAGCTTGCTCTGCTGCTCCATCATCTGAAAGGTTGTTTATACCTTTCACACACCAAAGACGAGCTTTCCTGATCCTTTTTGGCCCCCTCTACCATCTGCTCCAACTTTAGAGAACTTTTTTATATATATTTCCAGTATAAATTTGCCATAAACACATTATGTACACGTGGTATAAAATAACACAGAGTAAGACATGCAAAGGAGCATAGAAACCTTTTATTAGCAATGACATTTTGTTTGGACACCACGCTTCATCAAGTCTTTATTTGATAAAGCTTGGTGCCCACACTATTAAAGGTTTCCATACTGCTTGTTTTACTTACTTAAAAATATTGAGAGAATACAATGAAAATATATCACTACTGTAGTTGGCTTTGATGGGTTACCCTAGCTTAGCTCTTCATAATTTAGAACCAATTCATGTCTTTAGCTGTTCATTATGTTATGAATATAACTGTATAATTCTGATACATTATTATATTCATGGAAAACTTAATGTAACATGCCCTCTGGATTTTCAAATCCCTATCGCTTAACATGCTTCTTGGGACAACCTATACGTCTCCTTCCTTCCACTTTGAATTTTACACCCTGTTGAGCCTATTTTGTTCCATCTCTAAATAGCTTCAGAATATATATTTTTTTTTCACACAAGCGTTAGTGAATGTTTATTTATGTAACTAATATTTATTAAGTGTTAAACCCATGTAGTTCATTCAGTGCTCATCTTAGTCCCACTGAATGCTTTGCTAAGTACGTACTGTATATAAAAACACTGCTACTAATTACATTCATGGGGAGACGAGCACTAAACCCATAAAGGTCATATAGCACCAAGTAGAATGGGAGGCATTCAGGTTTAATCGAAGGAAGGAAAAGACAGGACAAATTCCTTGGATCAAAAACCCTCTATCCACATCAAGGAACCTTCCTTGAAGGGTTGAAGAAACTGTATTCAAACAACAGCACGGTGGGTATAATAGAAATAGATACCAATTATAATATACACTGTCAGAGCAATTAAAGCGATTTTAAATACTCTACAAGTATAGTTGATTTAAACCTTATTAAAACGAGTGCTGGTACAAAGCAATGCTCCTTTCTTGATATCAACCATTTCCATTAGCCTTAATCAAGGGAATAACAAAGATTTAAAAACTTTTTGTAGTGAAGCATGTTACTGGGACACTGAATTTTGGCCATGAGGCTTTAGCTAACAACATTCATATTGATTTATTTATTATATTAATCATGGCAAGGAGCTAACTCATAGAGATCAGAAATTGCCTTGATAATAGGTGGTAATCAGGTTTAATTGAATGGAAAATAGTTCCAATTCCTTGAATCAAGAGTTTTTTTCACAAGCATTAAGGCACTCCCCTGCAATGGTGTTGAATTAACACAGTTGGGGTTAACTGGAGAACAAAGGGAATACTAAGAATAGTATGTAGGATTAAAAATGGGAGATTATTAATACTTTTTGGTAAAAGCCTGTTATCTTCACAAATTTTACAAAAGGAAGTTATTTTAAATGGGGGAAGGAAGAATACTATTAAACCCATATGAATCATGCAGCACCTAGGGAAATAGACAATCAGGTTTGATCTCATGAAAAAAAAAAGACATTCAATTCCTTTTATCAAAGATCCCTCTTGCGACTATTAAGGCTCCTTCCTAGTGAAAATGGAGAAAAATTCTTTTCAATCTAGCAAATTATAAGTATATTCACACACAAAGTTCTCAACTGATGTGGGATTGCTCAGTGCAACATGGCAAAGTTCTTGTCAATATCTTGTGAAAATTGCACCATTGCATGTTGTCATCAAAACTAAGCACTAAACTACCAGGGTCATACAGGTATCATTGCATAGTTTAGGTATGAGTATTAAAAAGTGCATGGGAAGTCTTGCTGGATTGTAAATTTTTTTATATAATTTTGTTTTGTATATATAATACACAAAGGCCCTATTATGGCTTGCCTACTGTACATTTGAGGTCAATAAGCACTTACCTTGAACCTTTTGGTTTTCATGATACTGTGGGTGGTTTTGCAAATCCATCTGGTTTACACCAACTCCAAAATTGTCATTATAGTATTTCTACAAATGACAGTAGCTACAGTAATGTTAGCGGGAAGTGTGATCTCAAACCTCATGATGATTAGGCAAGTGTAAATTTGAGTTACCCCCTTATAACCTCCACGAGGATAGCAACCATTTAATGTGTAAAGTAACACTAACCTTTACATTCAGGGGAAGAGATTCTGAGCACTTTGTTAATATCGTTAAGCTCACTAGAGATTTGCTACTAAATATTATTATTATAATCAAAAAGAAGCGCTAAGCCACAAGGGCTATACAGCATTTGCTACTAAAACCTGCCATAATGTCAAATTTGAAAATGGTAAATGACATCCAAAAATCAATGAAATGCCATTTTGGGTTATGTATTATAGAGGTGATATTCATATACAAGCATTAACAAGAGAGGAGTTGCTACATTCAATAGTGCTAAACTTATATGAGGAGTCATTCAGCAGTGCATAGAAAAAGAGGTGCAGACATCAATGGGTAGAAGTGTGGAGGGCAAGATCCTGTATAATAGGATGAAATCATATATGATTCAATGTTAAGTGTCACTTGAGTATTGAAAGTGGGATGTGGGCAATTATTAATAGTGTCATGATTCAGCACCATTGTTAAATAAAGTTACTAGTGCCTTACATGGGGTGGATAATCAATTTGATCTGAGGAAGTAAACAAAAGGTCTAAAATTCTTTGAATCATAAGCCCTATACCACGTCAATTATTATAATCAAAACTAAGCGTTAAACCACCAGGGCATACCACATCAAGGGACCCCTCTGCCCTGAAGGGCCCACACCAAAAGCATGCCCAGGAAAGTCTAAAAAATGTCTCTACTAATGTTAACCGTAATAACATCACTAGACCTGCTCTGTTTTCTTTTTGCCTGAATCTTTCATGCAGTGTGGTGTAAGATTTTTATGCAGGACAGTGCTCCTTGCCACACTGCAAAATCTGCTATTTAATGGCTTTGTGTCTGTGAGATACCCTTCTTTAATGACTAGCCAAGAAATTCCCCAGTTCTGAGCCCTGTGCAAATCCTCTGGGCTGTGGTATTGGCAGTTTGGAGGGACGTCTAAGCTGTTGTATCTAAGCACCTCTGCAAAGGCAGTGATTATGTATGAATGATGGTGAAAGTGTTGAATGATGATTAATTTTTTCTTTCTTTTTGGGTAACCCTGCATTGGTGGGAAATAGCAGACATTATAAATAAATAAATAAATAATGTAAATAATGTAGTGTCACCATGGTTGTTTAATATATTTATAGATGGGGTCATAAAAGAAGTAAATGCTAGGGTGTTTGGGAGAGGGGTGGGATTAAATTATGGGAAATCAAATACAAAATGGGAAGTTACAGTTATTTTTTGCTGATGATACTGTGCTTATGGGAGATTCTAAAGAAAAATTGCAAAGGTTAGTGGAAGAATCTGGGAGTGTGTGTAAAGGTAGAAAGTTGAAAGTGAACATAGAGAAGAGTAAGGTGATGAGGGTATCAAATGATTTAGATAAAGAAATAACAAAAAAGGCACAATACCGTGACTGGAACGATACACAAATAACCCGCACATAAAAGAGAGAAGCTTACGACGACGTTTCGGTCCGACTTGGACCATTAACAAAGTCACAGTGTGACTTTGTTAATGGTCGAATGCGGGTTAATGTTAGAATGCGGGTTATTTGTGTATAGATAAAGAAAAATTGGATATCAAATTGGGGAGGAGGAGTATGGAAGAAGTGAATGTTTTCAGATATTTGGGAGTTGACGTGTCAGCGGATTTATTTATGAAGGATGAGGTTAATCATAGAATTGATGAAGGCAAAAAGGTGAGTGCTGCATTGAGGTATATGTGGAGACAAAAAATGTTACCTATGGAGGCAAAGAAGGGAATGTATGAAAGTACAGTAGTACCAACACTCCTATATGGGTGTGAAGCTTGGGTTGTAAATGCTGCAGCGAGGAGGTGGTTGGAGACAGTGGAGATGTCCTGTCTAAGGGCAATGTGTGGTGTAAATATTATGCAGAAAATTCGGAGTGTGGAAATTAGGAGAAAGTGTGGAGTTAATAAAAGCATTAGTCAGAGGGCTGAAGAGGGGTTGTTGAGGTGGTTTGGTCATTTAGAGAGAATGGATCAAAGTAGAATGACATGGAGAGCGTTTAAATCTGTAGGGAAAGGAAGACAGGGTAGGGGTCGTCCTCGAAAAGGTTGGAGCAGATAAAGGTTTTGTGGGCGAGGGGCTTGGACTTCCAGCAAGCATGCATGAGCATGTTAGATAGGAGTGAATGAAGATGAATGGCTTTTGGGACCTGACGAGCTGTTGGAGTGTGAGCAGGGTAATATTTAGTGAAGGGATTCAGGGAAACTGGTTATTTTTATATAGCCAGACTTGAGTCCTGGAAATGGGAAGTACAATACCTGCACTTTAAAGCTGGGGTTTGGGATATTGGCAGTTTGGAGGGATGTGTAATAGGATGGTATATGTATAATTGAGGCCCTGATATTATATTCTATAGGGAGTTTATTATATTAATTCTGGTCACTTTTTATGTTGTATCTTTATATACGCTTCTAAACTGTTGTATCTGGGCACCTCTGCAAAAACAGTGATTATGTGTGAGTGAGGTCAAAGTGTTGAATGATGATGAACATAAGAACATAAGAAAGAAGGAACACTGCAACAGGCCTACTGACCCATGCGGAGCAGGTCCATATCCCCCCGATTAGCCCAATGACCCACCCCCGCGGATTAGCCCAATGGCCCACCCAGTCTGGTCACTTCCACTCAAGGATGGAGCACGGCACCAGACCCAGCAGCACAGGCTAGTTAGGTCCAACTCGCACCCACCCACACCCACTCATGTATTTATCTATTTTTAAAACTACACAACGTTTTAGCCTGAATAACTGTACTCGGGAGTTTGTTCCACTCATCCATAACTCTATTACCAAACCAGTGCTTTCCTATATCCTTCCTGAACCTGAATTTTTCCAACTTGAAACCATTGCTGCGAGTCCTGTCTTGGCTGAAAATTTTCAGCACGCTATTTACATCCCCTTTATTTATTCCTCTTTTCCATTTATACACCTCGATCATATCATCCCTAAGCCTACGCCTTTGAAAGTATTTTCGTTTTGGGGATTTTTTTTTCTTTCTTTTTGGGTCACCCTGCCTAGGCGGGAGATGGCCTACTTGTTGAGAAAAAAATTATATATACATAATAATTTATTTTCAACATGTCAGCCGCTTCCCACCAAGGCAAGGTGACCCAAAACGAAAACACTTTCATCATTCAACACTTTCACCATCACTCATACATAATCACTGCCTTTGCAGAGGCGCTCAGATACGACAGTTTAGACATCCCTCCAAACTGTCAATATCCTAAACCCCTCCTTTAAAGTGCAGGCACTGTACTTCCCATTTCCAGGACTCAAGTCCAGCTAACAGGTTTCCCTAAATCCCTTCACAAAATATTACCCTCCTCACACTCCAACAGCTTGTCAGGTCCCAAAAACCATTCGTCTTCATTCACTCCTATCTAATATGCTCAGACATGCCTGCTGGAAGTCCAAGCCTCTCGCCCACTAAACTTCCTTTACCCCCTCCCTCCAAGCTTTTCGGGGATGACCCCTACCCCGCCTTCCTTCTCCAATAGACTTGTATGCTCTCCAAGCCATTCTACTTTGTTCCATGCTCTCTAAATGACCAAACCACCTCAACAGCCCCGCTTCAGCCTGCTGGCTAGTACTTTTTGTAATTCCACACCTCCTCCTAATTAACACACTACGAATTCTCTGCATAATATTTACACCAAACATTGCCCTTAGACACGATATCTCCACTGCCTTCAGCCGCCTCCTCGCTGCAGCATTTATAACCCATGCTTCACACCCATATAAAAGTGTTGGTACCACTATACTCTCGTACATTCCTTGCTTTGCCTCCATGGATAACACTGTCTCCACAGACACCTCAAAGCACCACTCACCTTTTTTCTTCATCTAAATCATTTGATACCCTCATCAACTTACTCTTATCTATATTCACTTTCAACTTTGTACCTTTAAACACCCTCCCAAACTCATCAACTAACCTTTGCAACTTTTCTTTAGAATCCCCCAAAAGCACAGTATCATCAGCAAAAAGTAACTGTGTCAACTCTCATTATTATTATAATAAAACAAAAGTGCTAAACCTACAAGGGTCATACAAAGGAGCAGGGAAGGGTGCAGGGGTATTGGGTAGCAAGAGAGGGATTTTTATTAGGTCATGGGGTGCAGTGGGGCAGGGGATAGTGCAGGAGTAGAGGGTAGCAAGAGGTTGAGGTAGAAAGGGCTGCGAGAAGTGCTAGAGGCATCGTTATCAAAGTTTGTGCAGCAAATCAGTTGCTGTCAAAAAGACAATGAGAGTGGGTTAAAGGAGGGTCCATCAGCAAGAAGGGAAGGTAAAGTAAGGGCATTAGAACGGTGACGACACTGGAGGTAAATTATGCATGCTTGTTGATATTGGGGGCAGTCTAACAGAATGTGGCTAACAGAAACTGTAACCTGACAACTCTCACAGAGTGGGACAAGGCACCTCTCCACGAGATATCCATGAGTAAGATGAGTGTGGCCGATGCGAATACGGGAAAGAGTAGTCTCCCAGCCTCGACACTGATAACAAGAAAACGGCCAGAAACCTATACATACTTGGTTTAACAGAATGTAATTTATTATGTAGCAGATCAGACCAACATTGTTGTTTCTGTACTTTTTTCCAGACTGCACTCATAGAGGAAGCAGAAGTGATGGTAGAAACATAATCCTGCCAGCAAGTGTGTTTAGTGTCATGGATGACATGGTGAGTGACCTCTCTCTTTGTTTAAAATCAAGGAGTCTCTTTGTGGTTCTTTTGTACTGGTACCTACCCCACGCAGTGTATTTCAGACATACTGCCTGAACACAAGCAGGAGACCACCAAGGCATGCACTTCTAAGAATGCCTGCCCGAGGTTTGGGGTACAAAATGTGAAGCTGCGGTTAATAATGAGGCCAAGAAAAAGTGTAAAAGCTCATCAAAAGAGGACGAAGAAAGAGCCTTACTAAAAGCAGTCAAACACGAGTAAAGGTCCCAATTTCCTCAGTCAAATTGCCTGTGTGGGCTACGAGGAGGTGGTGAATACAAAGAAGTAAGGACGATTGGAAAATGATCGCTGTCATGCAAGTCCGGGAGGACAGACCAGGTGAAGTCTAGTACAGTTAACGAAGAGCAGACTAAGAGATCGATGCAAGAGAGAGAGAATGAGTACATAGGGGGAGAGAAGCGAGAAAAGCTTCCAAATGAATGCCACAGGAGTCAGTGAGACCCTCCCTGGAGAGGAAATGATGGGCATTAAAATTGCCAAGTAACAGTGGTAAGGAAGAAAGCAGAAATGCAACATCTGGGATATTATTATTATAATAAAAAAGAAGTGCTAAGCCACAAGGGCTATACAGCGCTGCAGGGTAGGGAAGGAAGCGAGGGTATTGGATGGCAGAAGGGAGGAGGGATGATCAGCAGGTTACAGAAAACAGCGGGGCAGGGGATAGTACGGGGGTAGAGGGTAGCAAGAGATTGAAGTAGAAAGGGCTGAAGGTATCAGAATTTGTGAAGTAAGTCAGTTGTTGTCAAAAAGTCAATGAGAGAGTCCGGATGAAAGGTGGGTCCATCAGCAAGAAGGGAAGGTAAAGAGAGAGTAGCGGAGCGAAGACGACGACAGAGGTAAATTTTGCGTGCTCGTTCATAAAGTGGGCAGTCCAACAGAATGTGGCTGACTGATAATGGAGCTTGGCAATTCTCACAGAGAGGAGCAGGACGCCTCTCCATGAGATATCTATGAGTAAGACGAGTATGGCCAATGCGAAGACGGGAGAGAGTAGTCTCCCAACCTCGACACTGGTGATAAGAAAACGTTGGTCTACTATACTCGGTTTAATAGATTGAAGTTTGTTGCCGAGCATAGTAGACCAACGGAATTCAGAGACGTCGTATGGGAGACAATATTGGAAATGGTAGGGGGAGGATGAGTAAAGATTGGAACTGTATTGGACTGTACCAAGGTAGGGGGGGTCGAAAGGGTGGAGGGAACTGGAGAAGCGTGGAAGGGGATAGAAGAGGCAGAAACCTGGGAGGTGGCAGAAGAGGAAGAAACCTGGGAGGCAACAGGGGAGGAAGGTACAGTACGAGGAGGAGGGTGAACCTCTACACTTGTAACAGAGCCAGTGAGAGGGGGAGAACCAGGGACAGAGACAGGGAGGGTAAAATGAGGAGGTGGAAGATGGGTAGGTGGTGTTAACGGACCTTTTTTTGACTTTTGAGAAGTAGAGGGACGATTGGGAGGAGGTGTCATACGAGATCTCGTCGTTACTGAGGCTTGTGAGAGAGAACACGAAGAAGCGAGATCAGACTGAGGCGTTGAAGTAGGGACGTTTGAGCCGAGGACAGCAAAAGGATTAGATACAGGAGTGACTATGGGAGAGGTAACCACAGAGGTGGGTGTAGAAGATGGGATACCAGAAGTGGGGGGACGTTTTGAAACACGGGAATAAGAAACACGTGGGAGTCTCCCTTGGAGGCGGAGATGAGAAACTGCCATGGCATAAGGGAGACCTTCTGTCTCTTTGAGGTAACGGATTTCCCGCTCGTTTAAATAGACTTGACAACGGCGAGAGTACGAAGGGTGAGCCTCACGACAGTTAAGGCAAGAGGGAGATCGATTGCAAGACGTATGAGAATGGTCATCGGCACCACAGACTGGGCATTCGGCGATAGATCTGCAATATTTCGCTGGATGGCCAAATCGCCAGCAATTTCTACACTGTTGCGGTGTAGGGATCACCTTTCGGACTTGTAACCGATGTCCTGCTATATAAACTGAGGATGGGAGTTCTCGGCTTTCAAAAGTTAAACGAGCCACATTGCTAGGGTATCGTCTCCGCCTGCGGGCAGGAAGAACGTAAGTGTCTACCTTGAGGATTGGGAGATCTTGGAGTTCCAACTGTTCAAGAATGTCAGTGCCACATGTCTGGAAATTTTGTTGAACTATGGTATGGGGCAGAATGACGGTACCACTACAAGAATTGAGGGAATGTTTTTCAAGAGTGAGAGGAACAGTATTGATATGGGAAAGACGAGAGAGCTCATGAGCCTGGGTAGCATTCTGTACGGTGATGATGCGCGTACCGCTCTTAAGAGCATGAAAAGAAATATCTTTCCCAACATGGCGTAGGAGTGCCTTGCCAATACTGTGGTCAGAAAGATAGGCAGTAGAGGAAGTCGGTCGTAAAGTGAAGAATTTAGTCCATTGTTCAGTCTGAAACTGAGCTTGGAAAGGTAGTGAAGGACGTGTCGATCGTTTCTGAGAAGAACGAGAAGGTGGAGAAGTATCATCAGCAGGTAATTGTCGTTGGCGTTTAGGCGTGGGACCAGAGTTGGTCCGACGTGGAACAGGTCGGCGATTTGAAAATTGCCGCACCATAGAGGGAGAGGCCGGAAGCATAGTCAGAGGAGAGCGAAGGTCCGATAAATCGAAGGAGTCAGTCGAGGCCTCAGTACCTGAAGCGGGTGAGGAAACAGCACCGGCAAGAGGTACAGAGGCATGAGGAGTGTCTGAAGAGTGGTCCAAAGACGAGGCGGGGTCAGAACGGGGTGCGGTATCAAGAAGGGGCCCGGGGGTAGGAGGTTCATGGACTAGGGCTGCCATGGTTAGGTTACTTCTTTCTTTTTGTTTTTAAGAAAAAAAAAGAAAGAAGAAAATAAAATAAAAATAAAAAAAAGAATAAAAAAAAGGGGGACCAGGGAGGGATAGTTCCTAGGAGGAATGAAAGGGCCAGAAATGCTTGGTAAAGATGCGGCGTAGCCAAAGTTGGATACGGAGGACTAAGGGGTGAGGTGTATCAAATTTCTGTATAGCCTGTAAAGCACTAAGGGAGTCTGAGACAACCACAAATGATGACACAGGCATAGATGCAATATGGATAAGTGCTGCAAGAATGGCATACAATACAGCAGTAAAAATACTAGCCGAAGATAGTAAATGCCCTTGTACGATGCTGTCTGGAAACACTGCTGCGAATCCTACGCCGTCAGAAGACTTAGAGCCATCTGTGTACACTGCAATGGCATGAGAATGAGAGTGGAAGTGGTCAAGAAAAAGAGAGCGGGAAGCTACCGTAGACAGTTGGGCTTTCGAGCAAGGGAATGAGAAAGAACAGACTCGAACAGCTGGAACTTCCCAGGGGGGTAGGGAAAAGTGGGATGCTACATAAACATAGAAAGGTGGAAATTGAAGAGAAGACAAGAGCGAATGTAGGCGAAGAGAGAAGGGACGGAGCAAACAGGGGCGGCGAACAAATAAAGAACGTCTACTAATATCGGTGACCATTCTATAAATGGAAGGATTGCGGAGATCATGAGAGCGTACATAGAAGCGAAGGCAATGGGCATCACGGCGATCAGATAAGGATGGAACGTTCGCTTCTGCATAGAGGCTCTTAACAGGGAAAGAGCAAAAAGCACCAAGGCATAAACGTAATCCTTGGTGATGAATAGGGTTGAGGCTAGATAGAGTAGCAGGAGAGGCAGCTGAATAGATCTGGTCACCATAGTCAAGTTTTGATAAAATGAGGGTGGAATGTAGGCGAAGGAGAGTTCGACGATCAGCTCCCCATGAAAGATGAGCAAGGGTTTCAAGAAGGTTCAGCCGGCTGTGATAAGTTGTCTTCAGAGAGGTAATGAGAGGTTTCCAGGATAACCTACGGTCAAAGAGGAGGCCTAGAAACCTGACTATCATGTTCAGGGATACGGGTGCCATAGAGGTATAAAGGATGATCGAAGATGATAGAGCGTCTAGTGAAAGTAATTTGGCGAGTTTTGGTACTGGAAAATTTAAACCTATGTGTGGTGGCCCAATTGGAAACACGATCGACCGCATGCTGGAGAGAAACTGTAATGAGGCGACAGTCAGTGCTCGCAAAGGCAATAGCGAAGTCATCAACATAGAGTGATGACCAAATATTGGATGGAAGACTAGAGGCCAAATCATTTATAGCAAGGAGAAAAAGTGTTGTGCTCAGAACACATCCCTGGGGGACGCCTTCAGCTTGGATAAAGTCTGGGGAGAGCACATTATTAACTCAAACACGGAAATGTCTGTCAGTTAAAAAGTTCTTAAGGAAGGATGGTAGATTGCCTCGAAGGCCTAAGGAGTGGGAGTGGGCTTGGGCCAAAATATTATACCCCCAAGTTGTGTAATATGCCTTCTCAAGGTCAAAAAAATATGGCAATAACTAAGTGGTTATTCGCAAAGGCATTACGAACATACGTATCCAAGCGTAGTAAGGGGTCTATGGTAGAACGTCCCTTACGAAAGCCATATTGACGAGTGGAGAGACTGTTGCGAGTCTCGAAATACCACACTAAATGTCTATTTACCAGGGGTTCCATCACTCTGCAAACTGCACTGGTAAGAGCAATGGGATGATAGTGGGAGGCTTCATGTCCCGTAGTACCCGGTTTGCGGAAAGGGAGAACAATGTCAGATTTCCACAGCTGTGGAAGAACTCCTTGTGACCAAATAAGATTGAAAAGGCATAATAGGACTGCAAGGGCTGACTGATGTAAATGTTTTAGCATACGAATATGAATGTCGTCGGGCCTAGCTGCCAATGATCGGCAAGCTGAGAGTGTTGCCTCCAGTTCCTGAAGTGTAAAAGGCACATTATACTGTTCTTCTCTGAGAGAAGAAAAGTCCAAGGGTGCTAACTCTCTGGCAGACTTTGAGGAAAGAAATGAGGGGCATAGATGGAGCCCCTGAGAAATATGGACCATATGATTGCCAATTTCATTGGCAACATCTAGTGGGTTTGCTATATCAACACCGGCAACCCGCAGAACAGGAGCCGGGTCAGGAGAATATTTATCACTCAGTTTTCGTACTTTTTTCCAGACTGCACTCATAGAGGAAGCAGAGGTGATGGTGGAGACAATCTCGCCAGCAAGTGCGTTTAGTGTCACGGATAACACAGCGAGCGATCGCACGCTTCTGCTTAAAATCAAGAAGTCTCTCCGTGGTTCTATTGTACCGGTACCTGCCCCACGCAGCGCGTTTCAAACGTACTGCACCAGCACAAGCAGGAGACCACCAAGGCACGCATTTCTGAGAATGCCTGCCCAAAGTTTGGGGTATACAATGAGAAGCTGCGGTTAAAATGGAGGACGAGAATAGGTGTAAAAGCTCATCAATGGATGAAGAAGGAACCTCACTAAAAACAGTTAGTTGTGAGTAAAGGTTCCAATTTGCCTGATCAAATTGCCAGCGTGGGTTACGAAGAGGTGGTGAATATGAAGGGGAAGTAAGAATGATTGGGAAATGATCGCTGTCATGTAAATCCGGGAGAACAGACCAGGTGAAGTCTAATGCGGTAGAGGAAGAGCAGACTGAGAGATCGATGCAAGAGAGAGTACGAGTTCGAGGATCAAAATGGGTGTGAGTACCTGTATTTAAAACATGGAGCGGGTGGGTAGCAAGAAAAGCCTCTAACTGAATGCCATGGGAATCATAGCGAGACCCCCCCCCCCAGAGGAAATGATAGGCATTAAAATAGCCAAGTAAGAGAAGTGGTGGCGGTAATGACGAAACAAGAAAGGCAATATCCGGGATAGATAATGCTCGAGAAGGAGAGAGATACAAAGAACAGAGTGTATACCACCTATGCAAGTAGATATGGGCTGCTGTGTAATGCAGCGAAGTACGAACAAATAGCTGATGGTACGGAATATCAGTGCATAGAAGGGCACTTTCATTAAAGGTCCCATCAGGAAAAGGATCTGAAGAATACAATAAATTATAGCCTGAGATAGGATAGATAACGGCAGAGTGTAATTTTGGTTCCTGTAAGCAAACACCAACAGGGGAAAACTGGGAGAGCAACATCTGAAGCTCACCCCGATTACCCGAGGCCGCGAATATTCCACTGTAAATAGGCCATGATTGGCAACGATAAAGATACCTGAAATCCGCAGGTAAGGGTACCTACAGACTTGAAGGGTTAGAAAAGTCCACATGTGGTGGCAAAGGAAAACGTTCAAGTAGTGAAGGAACGGTGCGTTGTGAAGAAAGGAGTTGCGCAGATGGAGAAATGGAAAGAGAAGGAACAGAGGGTGGATCAGTGTCCATTGATGGTTTGGTCTCTGCAATATATTCAGAGATTGCTTCAAGTATTTCGGAGTTCAGAGACGTCGTATGGGAGACAATATTGGAGATGGAAGGAGGAGGAGTTTGAGTAAAGATCGGAGCTGTAATGGACTGTACCAAGGTAGGGGTGGGGCGAAAGGGTGGAGGGAACTGGAGAAGTGTGGGAGGGGACAGAAGAGGCAGAAACCCAGGAGGTGGCAGAAAAGGAAGAAACTTGGGAGGGGACAGGGGAGGAAGGCACAGTACGAGGAGGAGGATGAACCTCCACACTGTAACGGAGCCAGTGAAAGGGGAAGACCTAGGTACAGAGACGGGGAAGGTAAAATGTGGAGGTGAATGAAGGGAAGGAGGGGTTAAAGGAGATTTGTTGGACCTCTGAGAAGTAGAGGGATGATTGGGAGGTGTCGTACGAGGTCTTGTCGATACCGGGGTTTGTGAGGGAAAACACGAAGAAGTGAGGACAGACTGAGGTGTTGAAGTAGGGATGTCTGAGCCCAGGACAGCAAAAGAATTAGATACAGGTGTGACTATGGGACTGGCAACCGCAGAGGAGGCTGCAGAAGATGGGACCCCAGAAGTGGGGGGACGTTTTGAAACACGAGAATAAGAAACACGGGGTAGTCTCCCTTGGAGGCGGAGATGAGAAACTGTCATAGCATAAGGGAGTCCTTCTGCCTCTTTGAGGCAACGAATTTCCCGCTCATTTAAGTAGACCTGGCAATGGCGAGAGTACGAAGGGTGAGCCTCATGACAATTAAGGCAAGAGGGAGGTCGACTGCAAGATGTATTAGAATGGTCATCGGCACCACAGACTGGGCATTCGGATATAGATCTGCAATATTTTGCTGGGTGGCCAAATCACCAGCAATTCCTACACTGTTGCGGTGTAGGGATCACCTTCTGAACTTGTAACCGATGTCCTGCTACATAGACAGAGGATGGGAGTTCACGCCTGTCAAAAGTTAAACAAGCCACATTGCAAGGGTATCGTCTTCGCCCGCAGGCAGGAAGAACGTAAGTATCTACCTTGAGAATTGGGAGATCTTGGAGTTCCAGCTGTTCGAGAATGTCATTGCCACATGTCTGGAAATTCTGTTGGACTATGGTATGGGGCAGAATAACAGTACCACTACAAGAATTGAGGGAATGATGTTTTTCGATAGTGATAGGAATAGTATTGATATGTGAAAGAAGAGAAAGATCATGAGCTTGGGTAGAATTCTGGACTGTGATGATGCGCGTACCACTCTTAAGAGCATGAAAAGAAATATCTCTACCAACGTGGCGTAGGAGCGCTTTGCCAATACTACGGTCAGAAAGATAGGCAGTAGAAGAAGTCGGTCGTAAAGTAAAGAATTTAGTCCATTGTGTGGTCCGAAACTGAGTGTGGAGAGGGAGTGCATGACGTGTCGGTCTTTTCCGAGTAGAATGGGAAGGTAACGAAGTAACATCGTCAGGAGATTGTCGTTGGCGTTTAGAAGTGGGATCAGAGTCGGTCCGACATGAGACGGGCTGGCGATTCGAAAATCGTTGCACCATAGAGGGAGAGGCCGGAAGCATAGTCAAAGGAGAGCGGAGGTCAGACAAATCGAAGGAGTCAGTGGAAGCCCCGGTACCTGAAGTGGGTGAGGAAACAGCACCAGCAAGAGGTACAGGGGCCTTAGGAGTGTCCAAAGAGTGGCCAAAAGACGAGGCGAGGTCAGAACAGGGTGCGGTAACAATAAGGGGCCTGGGGTAGCAGGGTCATGGATTTGGGACTGCATGGTTAGGTTACTTTTCTTTTTGTTTTTAAGAAAAAAAATAAAATAAAAATAAAAACAAGAATAAAAAAAGGGGGGACCAGGGAGGGATAGTTCCAAGGAGGAATGAAAGGGCCAGAAATCTCCCTCCACGCCCAAGAGGACCTCAGCACCGCAAGTAGCGCAGATGCAGCATGGAACCCGCGCCATACCCTACCCTTCATGCCAGTAAACCAGCAAACCGGGATAGCAACCTCACATCTGCCGAACTACCTCAGAGGACAAAAGAGAGGGTGGCCGGATATCCGCCACAAAGCATATCTCCTTTGGAATCCAAAAGGTGGCTTCCAGAGATACACCCGTCGCCCGAAAGACACCCAAAGCCACCCTCCGGGATACCGGAGGGGGATCGGGACATCCTCAGGCAATCCAGATCCCATGGCAAACTACGCCACCGCCAAGAACCTCAACGGAATGGGATGGACCCCGGTACCCTTCCCCCTACCTATGAACTAGTGTGCCTGTGGGAAAAATCCCAAAAGCCAAAAGGGAGGGGTGGGGAGGAGGAGGAAAGGAAAAAGGGGAGGATGGGGAGGATAGGATAGGGAAGGGGGGATTAGGGGGTAATTAGGTTCGGTCTGAGGAAGGAGACCGACAGGTCTAATTCCTCAGACCAAGAGCCTCTTCACCACGCCAAGGAGCCCCCCTTGAAGAGGTTCCTCTTTAGAGTGCAGGCATTGTACTTCCCATTTCCATGACTCAAGTCCAGTTATATAAAATAACTGGTTTCCCTGAATCCCTTCACTAAATATTATCCTGCTCACACTCCAACAGCTCGTCAGGTCCCAAATACCATTTGTCTCCATTTACTCCTATCTAACATGCTCACGCATGCTTGCTGGAAGTCCAAACCCCTTGCCCACAACACCTCCTTTACCCCCTCCCTCCAACCTTTTCAAGGACGACCCCTACCCCACCTTCCTTTCCCTACAGAATTATACACTCTCCATGTCATTCTACTTTGATCCATTCTCTCTAAATGACCAAACCACCTCAACAAACCCTCTGACTAATACTTTTATTAACTCCACACCTTCTCCTAATTTCCACACTCCGAATTTTCTGCATAATATTTACACCACACATTGTCCTTAGACAGGACATCTCCACTGCCTCCAACCACCCCCTCGCTGCAGCATTTACAACCCAAGCTTCACATCCATATAAGAGTGTTGGTACTACTATACTTTCCTACATTCCCTTCTTTGCCTCCATAGATAACATTTTTGCCTCCACATATACCTCAATGCAGCACTCACCTTTTTTCCTTCATCAATTCTATGATTAACCTCATCCTTCATAAATCCATCCACTGACACATCAACTCCCAAATATCTGAAAACATTCACTTCTTCCATACTACTCCTCCCCAATTTGATATCCAATTTTTCTTTATCTAAATCATTTGATACTCTCATCACCTTACTCTTTTCTATGTTCACTTTCAACTTTCTACCTTTACACACACTCCCAAATTCGTCCACTAACCTTTGCAATTTTTCTTTAGAATCTCCCATAAGCACAGTATCATCAGCAAAAAGCAACTGTCACTTCCCATTTTGTATTTAATTCCCCATAATTTAATCCCACCCCTCTCCCAAATACCCTAGCAATTACTCCTTTTACAACCCCATCTATAAATATATTAACCCTTTGACTGTTTCAGGCCCCTCTCTGAAACTGTCATTCTATGTCGCTCAATTTTTGAAAAAAAAAAAAATTATTTTTTCTTGTGAAATGATAGAGAATCTTTTCCCGATGGTAATGACACCAAAAGTTCGAAATTTGGTCGAAAACTCGTGGAATTATGCTCCCGCGAAGTTAGTGGTCTCGGCGACATATGCGTATCGGCGATTTCGCCGACTTTGAGCCCTGTTTTCAGCCAATTCCATTGTTCCAGTTGACCAAACTCATAGCTATTTCTTTAGAACTCCATTTTATCTATCAGCTGAGTACAAGAAACCTCCCATTTACTAATTTGGACTACCCAATATGGTGGTCAGAAATTGGCAATTTGGCCAATTTCACGCAAAATAAAAAAGATGCCAATTTCAAAATAGGGTCCAGAATAAACAAGGTAGACATTCGTGGCACTAAAATAACATATGCTCTGTTCATTAGTCACATCTCTAGGCCCCTCTTATATTATTATTGCTTTCTATTTTGATTTTTTATTCATACAAAAAAATACAAAATTTACTGTTATGCAGACGAATGCATTATTGTAAAAATGGTATAAATAATATCGGTGCACTAGTGAAAGAATATTAGACTCCCCAGTTGACGTGTATTGGACGTGTGGTGTGATTTATTTACTCTTGAACATTGGTAAAAATCGAACATTTCCGCTACTTTGAGCTCAGTTTCAAGGTCGTTTTCATCGTAAAAGTAATAAAAATCATCTCTATTTCTGTAATATGTTTTCCATTTTATCACCTAAGACCATGAAAACGCGAATACAACGATAAATACTATACGAAAATACACCTCAAAGTCGGCGTTTTATTCCAAAAAAACGATCAGTTTTTTTTTTTCTCATTACGCAATGTGTGCTGCAGGATTTTTTTTATGTGGTGCACACTGACCACACAGACCCATTCTCTCACATGTGGGCCTACCAGCTTTCTCCCACTTGATTTGAAGCCGCTAGAATTATTGAGTATATATACGTCAGAAACATTGGCTCGTAAGACGTATTTATATGTCGAAAACAGTCAAAGGGTTAAACAACCATGGTGACATGACACATCCCTGTCTAAGACCTACTTTTACCGGGAAGTAGTCTCCCTCTCTTCTACGCACCCTAACCTGAGCCTCACTATCCTCATAAAAACTCTTTACAGCATTTAGTAACTTACCACCTATTCCATATACTGTACTTGCAACATCTACCATATTGCTTCCCTATCCACTCCATCATATGCCTTTTCTAAATCCATAAATGCAATAAAAACTTCTCTACCTTTATCTAAATACTGCTCACATATATGCTTCAATGTAAACACTTGATCTACACATCCCCTACCCACTCTAAAACCTCCTTGCTCATCCGCAATTCTACATTCTGTCTTACCTCTAATTCTTTCAATAATAACCCTACCGTACACTTTTCCTGGTATACTCAGTAAACTTATTCCTCTATAATTTTTACAATCTCTTTTGTCCCCCTTCCCTTTATATAGAGAGACTATACACACTCTCCGCCAATCCCTAGGTACCTTCCCCTCTTTCATATATTAAACAAAAATACTAACCACTCCGTCCTGCCAAGTGAGCGTAAAACGAAAGCCTGTAATTGTTTTACATGATGGTAGGATTGCTGGTGTCCTTTTTTTTCTGTCTCATGAACATGCAAGATTTCAGGTATGTCTTGCTACTTCTGCTTACACTTACATCACACTACACATATATGTACAAGCACACATATATACACACCCCTTTGGGTTTCTATTTTCTTTCTAGTTCTTATTCTTGTTTATTTCCTCTTATCTCCATGGGGAAGTGGAACAGAATTCTTCCTCCATAAGCCATGCGTGTTGTAAGAGGCGACTAAAATGCCGGGAGCAAGGGGCTAGTAACCTCTTCTCCTGTATATATTACTAAATGTAAAAGGAGAAACTTTCGTTATTCCTTTTGGGCCACCCCGCCTCGGTGGGATACGGCCGGTGTGTTGAAAGAAAGAAGACCAACCACTCTAACACTATGTTTCCCCCTGCTTTTAACATTTCTGTCATGATCCCAGCAGTTCCAGCTGCTTTACCCCCTTTCATTCTACGTAATGCCTCATGAACCTCCCCCACACTCACATCCTGCTCTTCTTTACTCCTAAAAGATGGTATACCTCCCTGGCCAGTGAATGAAATTACCACCTCCCTTTCTTCGTCAACATTTAAAAGTTCCTCAAAATATTCTCGCCATCTACCCAAAAATTCCATATCCCCATCTACTAACTCCCCTACTTTGCTTTTAACTGACAAGTCCATTTGTTCCCTATGTTTAAAAAAAAAAAGGGGGGGGGAAAGCAACGTGGAGGAATAGCTCCTAGGAGGAAAGAAAGAGCTGTAAATCCCCCTCTGCGCCCAAGAGGACCCCGGCACCGCAAGTAGTGCAAATGCGGCATGGTACCCATGCCATACCCTACCCTTCATGCCAATAAACCAGCAATCCGGAATAGCAACCTCACATCTGCCGAGGCACCTCAGTGGACAAAAGAGAGGATGGCTGGACACCCCCCACAAAGCATACCTCCTTCAGCCACCACCCCCCGGAATCTGACAGGCAGCCTCCAGAGATACACTTGTCACCCAAAAGACACCCAAAGCCACCCTCTGGAAGACCGGAGAAGAATCGGGACATCTCCAAGTGAGCCAGATTCCATGGCAAACTACACCACCACCAAGGACCTCAATGGAATGGGATGGACCATGGTACCCTTCCCTCTACCTAGGAACTAGAGTGCCTGTGGGAAGAATCCCAAGGGCTGAAAAAAAGAAGGGGATAGGGGGGGATAGGGGAGGGATAAGGAGGAAAGGGAAAAAGGGGAGATAGAGAGGATAGGATAGGGAAGGGGGATTGGGAGGTAATTAGGTTCGATCTGAGGAAGGAGACCAAAAGGTCTAATTCCTCAGACCAAGAGTGTCTTCACTGTGCCAAGTAGCCCCTTTTGAAGAAGTGTCAACTCCCATTTTTCATTTGATTCCCTATAATTTAATCCCACCCCTCTCCCCATCCCTCTAGCATTTACTTCTTTTACAACCCCATCTATAAATATGTTAAACCGCCATGGTGACATTACACATTCCTATCTAAGACCTACTTTTACTGGGAAGTAATCTCCCTCTCTCCTACACACCCTAACCTGAACCTCACTATCCTCATAATTATTATTGCTCCCCTATCCATTCTATCATATGCTTTTTCTAAATCCATAAATGCAATGAAAACTTTCCTACCTTTAAATACTGTTCACACATATGCTTCAGTGTAAGCACCTAGGTCTGCTTCAATATTATTGGGACTCCATAAACCACCATCAATCATTCCTGGTTATATTTTGTGTAAAATTGGCCAAGTTACTGACTTTTGTGCACTTTATAGGACAATATTAATTTTGAAGGTCTGGACAGTAAAATGGTTAATAACCTGGATATGGACCAGAGGAATGGTTTAAGTGAAAAATGTGTTGAACAAATTGCCTTTTCAACAGAAACCCAAGTTATAACTCAAGATGCAGATTGGGATGATATTCCCCATCTAATTCTTATTAATTTTTTTAATATTGAAATTTAATTTATATACTACTCACCCGAGGAATGGATTCTTAACATCCTAACAGAATTCAAAGAGTAACAGTAATTTAAATAAAATCCGAGGGTGCCACAGTGAAAGGCTGTTCCCCAAGGCACAGTTCTTGTACATCATGTTCAGTATTAATACTCCTTGGTTTATCAGGCCCACATCATAACACAATGCTAAAGATTAATCTAATTATCTTCACTATTAATTCCTAGTGCATAGCTAATAATTGTAGAGAATACTTAAATATCAAATACAGTTCTGCACATCATAAGTACAGTTTAAAAAGTCTATTTTATTTATACAAGTTGCAGATCATAATACTGATTACACTCTATAAGCAATTCCAAATATTATATATTACAATCAACTAGTAAGCACTGGATACACAAGAACCTATTTGCAAATATAAATATCAAGAGATGTGTATTGATTTTTTCATATGCTTAGAGTTGAAACACAGTTTCTTCCTCAAATGTTTTGGCTAAAGACTGTCTCAGAATATAACCAAAAATACCCAGCAATGCTAAAATGTAATAACATTGTGTACATGTTAATTTTGTACATAATAATCCAAGTATTTTATTATTCTCTACAATTATAGAACAGGAAAACAGCAAATTATTATTATAATAAAAAAGAAGCGCTAAGCCACAAGGGCTATACAGCGCTAAAATAAAACTGTATATGAGGAGAACTGTACATTAATCTACCTGCCATTCTCCTGGACAGAGATACTGTCCTATCACTGGAGTATCTTAACACAATGTGTGCATCTCCCAAAGATCTGCAGTGTTTAGGGAACAGCAGAGAACTGACTGACTGTACATGGATTATTACTACATTTATGGAAAGCGCTAAATCTGTACCCAGTTCCATTTCCAGGTCTCCAGGATTCAATCAAATCTACATTTATAGGCCTCTTATATATGATGTACAGAATTTAGTAAATATAACATATTAAGGTTCAATGTGAATTTGCACTTTGTTAATATTTATGCAGGGAATATATGGCTTTTACTAAAGATAAATAATAAAACCATTTGAAAATTAAATGGCATTTAAAATTTCATGGAAAAAAAAAAGAAAGAAAGAAAGAAAGAAATAAAGGTTAAATTCCTTGAAATACAGATTGTGCATGAGAAAAATAATGTAAGGGTAAGACAAAAAAAATTCAGTTGTTACTGACATATTTTGAAAATAATAATGTACAGAACAGGATTGCTTTTACTAATTTCAAATATACATAAAATGAAATTTCCAAAATACTTTACATGAAAAAAAACAGGACACTGGCATGGCCACCAAATATAAAATAATTTTAAAATGTACATAATAACAAATCTAAAGAAATCAAAATTGCACATTAATTTTTAACAAATTTTGGACATTTGTCTTATCCAAAAGATTTAATGGTCAACATGGTTTGGTTAAAATTAAACACAAACCTGGTGTGCTTCACCTTTACTATCAAGAGTATCGTATCATTATGCCTGCTATACAGAGGATCGGACAAGTCTACCACAGCAGCAAGGCCCAAATTCTTAGTATGATGTACAAAATTTGTTGGCCTACTGCACCCTTGGCAAGGTTAGAGGCATCTTAATATAAGACAATGTTAGCCTGATTATGGGAGACACTCCATAAGCAGGGTTCAGGCCACCCGACCCACTTCTGTGCTCACCCACAGCCTATATACCTGCTCGACAGTTTTCACACTTTCATCTCATACAGAGAGTCATTCCTTTCAATACATTACTTGCCGTCAGTAACACTATTGGCTGGTGGAACAGAGTCACAAGGGGGAGACATAAATGAACTCTACAGTTATGTCACAATGAAAGATAACCTACTAAACAAGGGTGCATATCTAAAATGGAGTAAAAATAAATTATATTCATAATCACTGATGCATATGTATGACATCTTACAGATGTGGCTAAATATACAGAAAAACACAGTACCTAGTAGCCTCAAAGTAAAGATGATGTAATTCCACTGTTCAAGGTAATCATGAAGCAGTGAGGGATAAGAGAGGGCTTTATTGAGAAGGGTATTGCAAAGGGGTAGGGGAAGGGAGGGAAAAGACAAGGGATTGTACTTGGTATACAGCCAGCTGGACAGGGTTCTAGCGACTTCTAGGAGGGCCTGCATTTAGTATACAATTTTAATGATGGACAAAATATAGCAATCTGGCTACGAGGCTAATTGTATGTTATATAACACCAGCCCTGTTTTATATGCATTTCCATAGTTGGTACATTTCAAAACTGCATCTTCAGATTATTTAAACAATAAACAATGCATTTAGTATTATTAAAGGATCTTTTCTCTTTCATTAAACAGAAAATAGATAAAAAAATATGATGTTTCTGTATTTTGTAAATGACTTTGTGTTTTTTACAGTGAGATTTTTATTCATGCCTCAAATATATGGTACATAATTACAAAAAAAAAGGTAACTAAGATAAATGAATATATATATATATATATATATATATATATATATATATATATATATATATATATATATATATATATATATATATATATATATATATATATAGACGGCCGACTTGTTGAAAAAAAAAAAAAATATATATATATATATATATTATATATATTGTATATATATTATATATATTATATATGGGAGACGGCCAACTTGTTGAAAAAAAAAATATATATTATATATATATATTTATATATAAATTATATAGTATATAAATATATTATATATAATATATTACATATTATATATATATATAATATATTATATATTATATATATATAATATATTATATATAATATATATAATATGCCTCGGTGGGAGACGACAGACTTGTTGAAAATATATATATATATATATATATATAATATATATATATATATATATATATATATATATATATATATATATATATATATATATATATATATATATATATATATATATATATATATATATATATATATATATATATATATATAATATATATATATATATATATATATTCACAAAATATGTATATATATATATATATGTATATGCAAGAAACCCAAACTTTTCAACAGTGGCTTGAAGAATTGCAGTTTGTGTATTCCAACCTACTGAAAACTACCACATTGTTCCATCAGTATCTCAGAGCCAACATTTTACATTTCAGGGCTGATGGGAAACCAACTTCATAGAGTGGTGCAATATTTACATAATTATTAAAATGAATGTTTAGAAAAAAAAAAATAGCCATCCCGTTGTGCACAATGACACAACACCGCAGGTCATCAGGGCATGTGGTCCTTGGTACCAGTACTATCCCAGGTTCTGCAGTAGTGCTGGTGGAATAGGGTTGTATAGTCACTTTTCATGCAGGATAAGTCATAGGATCTCTGCTTCCTCTTACAAATATTTGTGGTTTGAGCAGTTAAATCAGCAAAAGAACATATGATTCCTCCAAATGTCCCCTCTCAGTAATATGTACTATCATGGACATTGAGAGGATTAGCAACCAACTGTCTTTATGTACACTCACATCAGAATCACTGGACACAGTCTTCATCATACTAAGACACTTGCACAGAGATTACTGGTTCCTCCAATCAGTCTCTTGGCATAATCAGAGCTGAATGAACCAAATTTAAAATCAGTCCTTTATATTCAAGAGTCAAAAGCACTTCTGGTCAAGATTGGGGCCGGTAACCCCCAAGGCGAACCCTGGTATGTGCACTGCCCACCCTCAATCCCTGCCTCATTTGACCACTCATGTACTATGGTGACACTACACTGGGTAAGGACCAGGTGAGTTGATCTGGAACATTTCATTAACAGTTGTCATTCTATGGAGACATCTTTGGTATCTGCCCTGATACTGATCACCATAATTAAGTGTATATGTGAATGGTCAAGTGAGAAGATGGGTTACTGCTCCCTGATACCATGCGGTTCTCCTGCTTGGGTAAGTCTGCCCAATCAGACAAACTGATTTTCTACCAGAGAGAGGGCTGAGGGAGCAGTTTAAGCTTTTCCCGTGTTCATGAGTTGAGCCATGGGTGTTTGAGGCACTCTCCAGCAGTAGCTCGTTCTGATGTGTCAAATGCCAGCATAGGATTGAGAAAATCACTAAAAGCACGTGCCTCTTCTTCAGGCCACTCATATTTCTCTGTCAGTACCTCAAACATGCCCCATGGACGGAGCTTTGTGATATGCTTAAGGTCCCCTAGAAAACAAGAAATGGTTTATAATTAAAAATAATGCATATAAAAAAATACTTCACATTAAAGCAAATATATGAATGGTTTTGTGTAAGAAATTGTTTGGTTATTTATAAAGCTATAACAATTTTTTCAGAGATTTGCAACAAATGCAATAGTACATATTGCATGTTATATTATTGTATAGCACTGGCATACCTCCTTCAATATCTGAAGACAGCTGCAAAATTGAAAAACTATGGGGCAGCAGTAAATGTGGATTTATGACTCATAGTGAGGAATCAAAGCTTGAAGAAAGAAAATATTTGACCATAATAAATTTAGTAACAAATATACTGCAATAGTCATTACAAGTTCTAGCTCTTGGTCCTGCCTCTTAATGTTCAAATGACTTGTGTGAATTTGCCCTGCTGATTCTCATTTTACACACAGTATGTGTATCATTATTACACTTATGGGCAAGTACTACACTCATAGGAGTCATACAATGCCTGGGAAATGAGAGACAATTATTATTAAAACATCGGTCGTTTCCCACCAAGGTAGGGTGGCCTGATAAAGAAAAACTTTCACCATCATGCCATCACTGTCTTGCCAGAGGTGTACTTCCACCACAGTTATAAAACTGCAACATTAATACCCCTCCTTCAGAGTGCAGGAACTGTACTTCCCATCTCCAGGACTCAAGTCCAGCCTGCCAGTTTCCTTGAATCCCTCCGTAAATATTACCCTGCTCACACTCCAACAGCACGTCAAGTCCTAAAAACCACTTGTCTCCATTCGCTCATATCTAACATGCTCACGCATGCTTGCTGGAAGTCCAAGCCCCTCACACACAAAATATCCTTTACCCCCTTCCTTCAACCTTTCCTAGGCCAACCTCTACCCCGCCTTCCCTCCACTATATATTTATACACTCTCAAAGTCATTCTATTTTGTTCCATCCTCTCTACATGTCCAAACCACCTCAACAACCCCTCTCCAGCCCTCTGGATAATAGTTTTGGTAATCCCGCACCTCTTCCTAATTTTCAAACTATGAATTCTCCGCATTATATTCACACCACACATGGCCTTCAAACATGACATCTCCACTACCTCCAGCTTTCTCCTTGTTGCAACATTCACAACCCATGCTTTGCACCCATATAAGAGCAATGGTATAACTATACTCTCATACATTCCCCTCTTTGCTTCCATGTAAGAAATTCTTTGTCTCCATAGACTCCTCAGTGCACCGCTCACCTTTTTCCCTTTTTCCCCTTATCTTTCATAGACCCATCTGCTGACACATCCACTCCTAAATATCTGAATACATTCACTTCCTCCACACTCTCTCCCTCCAATCTGATATCAATCTTTTGTTACCTTTTTTTTCTTTTTTTTTTTTTTGTTAATCTCATCACCTTACTCTTTCCTATATTCACTTTTAACCCTTTGACTGTCGCAAGGCCCTTTCTGAAACTGTCATTCTATGTCAAAAAATTTTTGGAAAAAAAAAAAATTATTTTTCTTGTGAAATGATGGAGAATCTTTTCCCGATGGTAATGACACCAAAAGTATGAAATTTGGTCGAAAACTCATGGAATTACGCTCCTGCGAAGTTAGTGGTCTCGGCGACATATACGCATCGGCAATTTCGCTGACTGAGCCCTATTTTTGGCCAATTCCACCATTCCAGTTGACCAAACTCATAGCTATTTCTTTAGAACTCCATTTTTTTATCAATTGAGTACAAGAAACCACCCATTTACCAATTTGAACTACCCAATTAAGTGGTCAGAAATTGGCAATTTGGCCAATTTCACGCAAATTAAGAAAGATGCCAATTTCAAAATAGGGTCCAGAATAAACAATGTAGACATTCTTGGCACTAAAATAACATATCCTCTGTTCATTAGTCACATCTCTAGGCCCCTCTTATATTACTATTGCTTTCTATTTTTATTTTTTATTCATACAAAAAATAGAAGATTTACCGTTATGCAGACTAGTGCATTATTGTAAAAATGGTATAAATAATATCAGTGCACTAGTGAAAGAATATAAGACTCCCCAGATGACGTGTATTGGACATGTAGTGTGATTTCCTTATTCTTGAACACTGGTAAAAATTGAACATTTCCGCTATTTTGAGCTCAATTTCAAGGCCGTTTTCATCATGAAAATAATCAAAATCATCTCTACTTTTGTAATATGTTTTCCATTTTATCACATGAGACCATGAAAACGAGAATACAACGAAAAATACTATACGAAAATACATCTCAAAGTCGGCGTTTTAATAATAATAAAAAAAAAAAAAAAGGTCGGAGTTTTTTTTTTTCTCGTTGTGCACTGCGTGCTGCAGGATTTTTTTTATATGGTGCACACTGACCACACAGACCCATTTTCTCACATGTGGGCCTACCAGCTTTCTCCTGCTTGATTTGAAGCCGCTAGAATTATTGAGTATATATATACGTCCGAAACACTGGCTCGTAAGACGTACATATACGAACAAAACTGTCAAAGGATTAGCTTTCTTCTTTTACATACCCTACTAAACTCATCCACCAACCTCTGCAATTTCTCTTCAGAATCTTCCAACAGCACAGTGTCATCAGCAAAGAGCAACAGTGACAACTCCCAATTTGTGTTTGATTCTTTATCTTTTAAACCCCTACACCTCTTGCTAACACCTGAGCAATCACTTGTCTTACAACCCCATCTATAAATATATTGAACAACCATGGTGACATCACACATCCTTCTCCAAAGCCTACCTTTACTGGGAAATAATCTCCCTCTCTTCTACATACTCAAACCTAATCCTCAGTATCCTCATAAAAGCTTTTCACTGCTTTCAATAACCTACCTCCTATTCCATACATTTGCAGCATTTGCCACATTGCCCCCTATCCACCCTGTCATACGCCTTTTCCAAATCCATAAATGCCACAAAAACCTCTTTACCCTTATCCAAATACTATTCACCTACATGTTTCACTGTAACACTTGGTCTACACCCCCCCTACCCTTCCTAAAGCCTCATTGTTCATCTGCTATCCTACTCTCCATCTTACTCTTAATTCTTTCAATTATAACTACTACACACTTTACCAGGTATATGCAACAGACTTATTCCCCTATAATTTTTGCACTCTCTTTTGTCCCCTTTATACAAAGAAACTATGCATGCTCTCTGCTAATCCCTAAGTACCTTACCCTCTTCCATACATTTATTAACCCCTTGAGGGTTTGTGCCGAAGATCTACAGCTTTACGTTGAGGGTCCAAACCGTGGATCTATGTCATGAGCTCAGCTCACTCTGATAAGCTGTGAGCGGTAAATTTTGGCCTTGATATGAGAGAAGACATCTATGTGGTATGTGTGCACCACATAAAACAAATCCTGCAGCACATAGTGCATAATGAGAGAAAAAAAAAAACAGACTAATTTTTGATTAAAACAGCAACTTTGCAGTGTTTTTTCCTATGTTTTTTATAGTTGTATTTGCGATTTCTTGGTCTCATTTGATAGAATGAAGACATATTACAGAAATAGAGATGATTTTATTGGTTTTAGTACTGGAAATGGCTTGAAACTGAGCTCAAAGTAGCAGAAATGTAAAATTTTTGTTGATGTTCAAAAGTAAACAAATGACCTCACACGTCTAATACACGCCTGCTGGTGGGTCTAATATACGTTCACAAATGTTCTGATATTATTTATACAATTATTACAATATTGCATAACAGTAAATCTTCTATTTTTTGATTTGAATAAAAATTCATTATGTGAATAAAAAATAAAAATGGAATTCATCAGTAAAGCCTGAAAAGTAACTAATGAACAGAGGAAATGTTAGTTTAGTGCCAGGAATACCTGCATTATTTATTCTGGACCCTATTTTGAAATTGGAGTATTTTGAACTTTGCATTAAATTGGCCAAATTACCAATTTCCGATCACTTTATTTTGTAATTGAAACAGTTGACTTGGCAAATTCTTGTGCTCAATCGATATAATAGAAGTAATACTAGTGAGATAGCTAAGAATTTGGTCGACTGGAATAATGTAATTGGCCTAAAATGGGAGTCAAAGTCCGCAAAATCGCCGCTGTGTAAATATTGCTGACACATCAAAATTCGCAAGAGCATAATTTTGTCAATTTTCCATCAAATTTCATACTTTTTGTTTTATTACCTTCAGAAAAAGATTCTCTACCATTTCACAAGAAAAAATAACAAAATTATTTTTTGAAAATTCTTGGACACTGGTGCACCCTTCGAAATTTGGCCTCTGGACCCTGAAAAGGTTAAATAAAAGCACCATCCACTCCAGAACTATATCCCCACCTGCTTTTAACATTTCTATCTTTATCCCATCAATCCCAGTTGCCTTACTCCCTTTCATTCTACTCAATGCCACACGAACTTCCCCCCGCACTCACAACTTCCTTCTCCTCACTCCTACAAGATGTTATTCCTCCTTGTCCTATACATGCAATCACAGCTTCCCTATCCTCTTCAACATATAACAATTCCTCAAAATATTCCCTCCATCTTCGTGATATGTCTAACTCTCCATTTAATAACTCTCCTCTCCCATTTTTAACTGTCAAATCCATTCGTTCCATAGGCTTCCTCAACTTATTAATCTCACTCCAAAAACCTTTTCTAATTTACAACAAAATTTGCTGGTAACATCTCGCTCACTTTCTCATTTGCTCTCTTTTTACACTGCTTCACCACTCTCCTAACTTCTCTTTTCCTCTCCATATACTCCTCCCTCCTTGCATCACTTCAACTTTGTAAAAACCTCTCAAATGCTAACTCTTTCTCTCTTACTTATCTCTTTACATCATACCACCAATTGCTCTTTTCTCCTGCACCCACTTTCCTGTAACCATAAACTTCTGCTGAACACTCTTAACACTACATTCTTAAACCTACCCCATTCATCTTCAACCCCATTGCCTATACTCTCACTAGCCCATCTATCCTCCAATAGTTGTTTACATCATACCCTAAATGCCTCTTTTAGCTTATAAACCTTCACACCTCTCTTACCTGCTGCTTCCATTTTCCTTGTATCCCATCTACCTTTTACTTTCACTGTAGCTACAACTAAGAAGTGATCTGATATATCTGTGGCCCCTCTATAAACATGTACATCTTGAAGTCTACCCAACAGTCTTTTATCTACCAATACGTAGTCCAACAAACTACTGTCATTACACCCTACATCATACCTTGTATACTTATTTATCCTCTTTTTCTTAAAAGATGTGTTACCTATAACCAAACTTCTTTCTATACAAAATTCAATCAAAGGGCCTCCATTATCATTTACACTTGCCACCCCAAACTTACCTACCACACAGTGAAGGGTAGCTTCATATTTCTGGATCAAGAGCCCTTCACTGGCATCGAGGCACTTCCCATGAAGGGTGGAGATTTAAAGATATGACCTTACCCATGTGTAGAAAGTAGGTGCAGCTCATTAAGACAACTGTGTGCCACTCCAAGAGTTCACAGGTACTGATCCTCTCTAACTGTTTACCAACACCAAAATATTATGCCTTTAAAGAGCTACCAGAATCAAAGTTGTTAGGAAACATTTCTTGCACTTCTTGAAAAACACTAGTTTCTCTACTTTCATGCACTGTACAGTGAACATTTGCTGCATTATTTAGCCACCGTCTTCAATTATTTTCAGCAAATGGTAGAGAAATGTGTGTGGGGTGTTTACATCCAAAGACTGAAAACTGAACTCATTCACTCAGGGTATAATGTGGTATGCCTGTACCAATATGAATTTAATTGTATAATATCCTAAAGACTTTCAGCATAATGTGTGTATTACATTGAGGGTTTTTTGTTACATAGTACAAAATTCATTTTAAAAGTCAAATTGCAATAAACTATGTTTTATAATAATAAAATAGGAATTGTTAATTTTTCCTATTGCACCAGTCACTTTCAAAGCATTTCTGCATTATATTCATGAGTTTTAAATAAACCTAGAAATTATTCATGTTTTTGCTTGACAGTATGAACAAGGCAATCTGTGCATACAACACAATAAAGATAACAAAAATTATATACCTTACATATACATACCTTTCTTATCAAAGAATTCCTTTGAGTATTTGCCAGACTGAGCTATATGGCGTGGAATTTTTCCTAGGAGCTCAATTATGTGTGCTAAGTGGTCCTCATCTCGTGTGTAGTCAGCCCCACTGTGAGGCTCAAACAAATAATCTCCAGTTGCCAATTCAAAAGCCTGAAAGAAAAATCAATGCAGAGTCATTTCCATTTGTATGAACAAAATATTTAGCAATATACACTGAACAAAAATTCACTCCAATGAATATGACAGAGTTAAGTAACATTCTGTATAGGAACTGCATGATCAAACCAATTTTTTTTTTAACCAAAGTGCAATTAATTCAGCCAAAGGACCAAGGTGTTAGGCACACATTTTAAACTTAATATCTACAAAGAGCATTTCCCCAGTGCAAGAAAAACAATGAAGATAAGAAAAAACTAGGAATTGCTGGGAGATACAATAATAATTATTGTACTGTATTGACATAATAAAGTGCCTGTGGAATGAGACTCAGTCAGGTTTAATTCAAGAAATGGTAGGTATATAATGTCAGGGAGATTATGAGACTGCTGAAACCATCTCCCACTCCACATGAATTCTCACTGTAGACAATGTTGTTGACTATCAACAACAGAGAAGCAGTTATAGCAATCAATACAGCCAATGATCTAAGCTTAGAATGCAGCTCTAGTCATTGGAGAGCAGTACAATGTGGTTCCCAGCTAGACTGTATTGTACCATATTTCATGAGGTCCTAAACCCATGTGGGTCATTCAGTATAAAAGGTGGAGGTTCAGGTATTAGGTAGATGGCGAGAATATTTTGAGGAACTTTTAAATGTTGAGGAAGAAAGGGAGGCAGTAATTTCATGCACTGACCAGGGAGGTATACCATCTTTTAGGAGTGAAGAAGAGCAGAATGTAAGTGTGGTGGAGGTACGTGAGGCATTACGTAGAATGAAAGGGGGTAAAGCAGCTGGAACTGATGGGATCATGACAGAAATGTTAAAAGCAGGGGGGGATATAGTGTTGGAGTGGTTGGTACTTTTGTTTAATAAATGTATGAAAGAGGGGAAGGTACCTAGGGATTGGCAGAGAGCATGTATAGTCCCTTTATATAAAGGGAAAGGGGACAAAAGAGATTGTAAAAATTATAGAGGAATAAGTTTACTGAGTATACCAGGAAAAGTATACGGTAGAGTTATAATTGAAAGAATTAGAGGTAAGACAGAATGTAGAATTGCGGATGAGCAAGGAGGCTTCAGAGTGGGTAGGGGATGTGTAGATCAAGTGTTTACATTGAAGCATATATGTGAACAGTATTTAGATAAAGGTAGGGAAGTTTTTATTGCATTTATGGATTTAGAAAAGGCATATGATAGAGTGGATAGAGGAGCAATGTGGCAGATGTTGCAAGTTTATGGAATAGGTGGTAAGTTACTAAATGCTGTAAAGAGCTTTTATGAGGATAGTGAGGCCCAGGTTAGGGTGTGTAGAAGAGAGGGAGAATACTTCCTGGTAAAAGTAGGTCTTAGACAGGGATGTGTAATGTCACCATGGTTGTTTAATATATTTATAGAGGGGGTTGTAAAGGAAGTAAATGCTAGGGTGTTCGGGAGAGGGGTGGGATTAAATTATGGGGAATCAAATTCAAAATGGGAATTGACACAGTTACTTTTTGCTGATGATACTGTGCTTATGGGAGATTCTAAAGAAAAATTGCAAAGGTTAGTGGATGAGTTTGAGAATGTGTGTAAAGGTAGAAAGTTGAAAGTGAACATAGAAAAGAGTAAGGTGATGAGGGTATCAAATGATTTAGATAAAGAAAAAATGGATATCAAATTGGGGAGGAGGAGTATGGAAGAAGTGAATGTTTTCAGATACTTGGGAGTTGACGTGTCGGCGGATGGATTTATGAAGGATGAGGTTAATCATAGAATTGATGAGGGAAAAAAGGTGAGTGGTGCGTTGAGGTATATGTGGAGTCAAAAAACGTTATCTATGGAGGCAAAGGAGGGAATGTATGAAAGTATAGTAGTACCAACACTCTTATATGGATGTGAAGCTTGGGTGGTAAATGCAGCAGCGAGGAGACGGTTGGAGGCAATGGAGATGTCCTGTCTAAGGGCAATGTGTGGTGTAAATATTATGCAGAAAATTCGGAGTGTGGAAATTAGGAGAAGGTGTGGAGTTAATAAAAGCATTAGTCAGAGGGCAGAAGAGGGGTTGTTGAGGTGGTTTGGTCATTTAGAGAGAATGGATCAAAGTAGAATGACATGGAAAGCATATAAATCTATAGGGGAAGGAAAGAGGGGTAGGGGTCGTCCTCGAAAGGGTTGGAAAGAGGGGGTAAAGGAGGTTTTGTGGGCGAGGGGCTTGGACTTCCAGCAAGCGTGCATGAGCGTGTTAGATAGGAGTGAATGGAGACGAATGATACTTGGGACCTGACGATCTGTTGGAGTGTGAGCAGGGTAATATTTAGTGAAAGGATTCAGGGAAACCGGTTATTTTCATATAGTCGGACTTGAGTCCTGGAAATGGGAAGTACAATGCCTGCACTTTAAAGGAGGGGTTTGGGATATTGGCAGTTTGGAGGGATATGTTGTGTATCTTTATACGTATATGCCTCTAAACTGTTGTATTCTGAGCACCTCTGCAAAAGCAGTGATAATGTGTGAGTGTGGTGAAAGTGTTGAATGATGATGAAAGTATTTTCTTTTTGGGGATTTTCTTTCTTTTTTGGGTCACCCTGCCTCGGTGGGAGAAGGCCGACTTGTTGAAAAAAAAAAAAAAATATATATATATAGTTTTATAGTAGGAGGTTGGTAGACAGTAACCACCCAGGGAGGTACTACCGTCCTGCCAAGTGAATGTAAAACAAAAGCCTGTAATTGTTTTACATGATGGTAGGATTGCTGGTGTCTTTTGTCTGTCTCATAAATATGCAAGATTACAGGTATGTCTTGCTACTTCTACTTACACTTAGGTCACACTACACATACATGTACACGTTTATTTATGCACACTCATCTGAGTTTCCTTCGATTTTATCTTAATAGTTCTTGGTCTTATTACTTTATTTTATTTTTTTTTATTATCACACTGGCCGATTCCCACCAAGGCAGGGTGGCCCGAAAAAGAAAAACTTTCACCATCATTCACTCCATCACTGTCTTGCCAGAAGGGTGCTTTACACTACAGTTTTTAAACTGCAACATTAACACCCCTCCTTCAGAGTGCAGGCACTGTGCTTCCCATCTCCAGGACTCAAGTCCGGCCTGCCGGTTTCCCTGAATCCCTTCATAAATGTTACTTTGCTCACACTCCAACAGCACGTCAAGTATTAAAAACCATTTGTCTCCATTCACTCCTATCAAACACGCTCATGCATGCCTGCTGGAAGTCCAAGCCCCTCGCACACAAAACCTCCTTTACCCCCTCCCTCCAACCTTTCCTAGGCCGACCCCTACCCCTACCCCTACTCTCATACATTCCCCTCTTTGCCTCCAAGGACAAAGTTCTTTGTCTCCACAGACTCCTAAGTGCACTACTCACCCTTTTCCCCTCATCAATTCTATGATTCACCTCATCTTTCATAGACCCATCCGCTGACACGTCCACTCCCAAATATCTCCTCCATACTCTCTCCCTCCAATCTGATATCCAATCTTTCATCACCTAATCTTTTTGTTATCCTCATAACCTTACTCTTTCCTGTATTCACTTTCAATTTTCTTCTTTTGCACACCCTACCAAATTCATCCACCAATCTCTGCAACTTCTCTTCAGAATCTCCCAAGAGCACAGTGTCATCAGCAAAGAGCAACTGTGACAACTCCCACTTTATGTGTGATTCTTTATCTTTTAACTCCACGTCTCTTGCCAAGACCCTTGCATTTACTTCTCTTACAACCCCATCTATAAATATATTAAACAACCACGGTGACATCACACATCCTTGTCTAAGGCCTACTTTTACTGGGAAATAATTTCCCTCTTTCCTATGTACTCTAACTTGAGCCTCACTACCCTCGTAAAAACTCTTCACTGCTTTCAGTAACCTACCTCCTACACCATACACCTGCAACATCTGCCACATTGCCCCCCTATCCACCCTGTCATATGCCTTTTCCAAATCCATAAATGCCACAAAGACCTCTTTAGCCTTATCTAAATACTGTTCACTTATATGTTCCACTGTAAACACCTGGTCCACACACCCCCTACCTTTCCTAAAGCCTCCTTGTTCATCTGCTATCCTATTCTCCGTCTTACTCTTAATTCTTTCAATAATAACTCTACCATACACTTTGCCAGGTATACTCAACAGACTTATCCCCCTATAATTTTTGAACTCTCTTTTATCCCCTTTGCCTTTATACAAAGGAACTATGCATGCTCTCTGCCAATCCCTAGGTACCTTACCCTCTTCCATACATTTATTAAATAATTGCACCAACCACTCCAAAACTATATCCCCACCTGCTTTTAACATTTCTATCTTTATCCCATCAATCCCAGCTGCCTTACCCCCTTTCATTTTACCTACTGCCTCACGAACTTCCCCCACACTCACAACTGGCTCTTCCTCACTCCTACAAGATGTTGTTCCTCCTTGCCCTATACACGAAATCACAGCTTCCCTATCTTCATCAACATTTAACAATTCCTCAAAATATTCCCTCCATCTTCCCAATACCTCTAACTCTCCATTTAATAACTCTCCTCTCCTATTTTTAACTGACAAATCCATTTGTTCTCTAGGCTTTCTTAACTTGTTAATCTCACTCCAAAACTTTTTCTTATTTTCAACAAAATTTGTTGATAACATCTCACCCACTCTCTCATTTGCTCTCTTTTTACATTGCTTCACCACTCTCTTAACCTCTCTCTTTTTCTCCATATACTCTTCCCTCCTTTCATCACTTCTACTTTGTAAAAACTTCTCATATGCTAACTTTTTCTCCCTTACTCTCTTCACATCATCATTCCACCAATCGCTCCTCTTCCCTTCCGCACCCACTTTCCTGTAACCACAAACTTCTGCTGAACACACTAACACTACATTTTTAAACCTACCCCATACCTCTTCGACCCCATTGTCTATGCTCTCATTAGCCCATCTATCCTCCAATAGCTGTTTATATCTTACCCTAACTGCCTCCTCTTTTAGTTTATAAACCTTCACCTCTCTCTTCCCTGATGCTTCTATTCTCCTTGTATCCCATCTACCTTTTACTCTCAGTGTAGCTACAACTAGAAAGTGATCTGATATATCTGTGGCCCCTCTATAAACATGTACATCCTGAAGTCTACTCAACAGTCTTTTATCTACCAATACATAATCCGACAAACTACTGTCATTTCGCCCTACATCATATCTTGTATACTTATTTATCCTCTTTTTCTTAAAATATGTATTACCTATAACTAAACCCCTTTCTATACAAAGTTCAATCAAAGGGCTCCCATTATCATTTACACCTGGCACCCCAAACTTACCTACCACACCCTCTCTAAAAGTTTCTCCTACTTTAGCATTCAGATCCCCTACCACAATTACTCTCTCACTTGGTTCAAAGGCTCCTATACATTCACTTAACATCTCCCAAAATCTCTCTCTCTCCTCTGCATTCCTCTCTTCTCCAGGTGCATACACGCTTATTATGACCCACTTCTCGCATCCAACATTTACTTTAATCCACATAATTCTTGAATTTACACATTCATGTTCTCTTTTCTCCTTCCGTAACTGATCATTCAACATTACTGCTACCCCTTCCTTTGCTCTAACTCTCTCAGATACTCCAGATTTAATCCCATTTATTTCCCCCCACCGAAACTCCCCTACACCCTTCAGCAGGATTATGTGGAGTAAAATAAAGATTGTATGTGAAAAGTGGGTTATAGTAAGCGTGTATGCACCTGGAGAAGAAAGAAGTGTAGAGGAGAGAGAGAGATTTTGGGAAAAGTTGAGTGAATGCGTGGGGAGTTTTGAATCAAGTGTGAGAGTAATGGTGGTTGGGGATTTCAATGCTAAAGTGGGTAAAAATGTTATGGAGGGAGTAGTAGGTAAATTTGGGGTGCCAGGGGTAAATGTAAATGGGTAGCCTTTAATTGAGCTATGTGTAGAAAGAGATTTGGTAGTAAGTAATACATATTTTATGAAAAAGAGGATAAATAAATATACAAGGTATGATGTAGCACGTAATGAAAGTTGTTTGTTGGATTATGTATTGGTGGATAAAAGGTTGATGGGTAGGCTCCAGGATGTACATGTTTATAGAGGGGCAACTGATATATCGGATCATTATTTAGTTGTAGCTACAGTTAGAGTAAGAGGTAGATGGGAAAAGAGGAAGATGGCAACAACAAGTAAGAGGGAGGTGAAAGTGTATAAACTAAGGGAGGAGGAAGTTCGGGGGGAGATATAAGCGGCTGTTGGCAGAAAGGTGGGCTCGTGCAAAGATGAGTAGTGGGAGGGGGGGGGGGGGTTGGAATAGTTTTAAAAATGCAGTATTAGAATGTGGGGCAGAAGTTCTGTGGTTATAGGAGGGTGGGGGCAGGTGGAAAGAGGAGTGATTGGTGAAATGATGAAGTTTATAAAGGGTGTGATAAAAGAGAAAAAGTTAGCTTATGAGAGGTTTTTACAAAGCACAAGTGTTATAAGAAGAGCAGAGTATATGGAGAGTAAAAGAAAGGTGAAGAGAGTGGTGAGAGAGTGCAAAAGGAGAGCAGATGATAGAGTGGGAGAGGCACTGTCAAGAAATTTTAATGAAAATAAGAAAAAATTTTGGAGTGAGTTAAACAAGTTAAGAAAGCCTAGGGAAAGTATGGATTTGTCAGTTAAAAACAGAGTAGGGGAATTAGTAGATGGGGAGAGGGAGGTATTAGGTAGATGGCGAGAATATTTTGAGGAACTTTTAAATGTTGAGGAAGAAAGGGAGGCAGTAATTTCATGCACTGGTCAGGGAGGTATACCATCTTTTAGGAGTGAAGAAGAGCAGAATGTAAGTGTGGTGGAGGTACGTGAGGGATTACGTAGAATGAAAGGGGGTAAAGTAGCTGGAACTGATGGGATCATGACAGAAATGCTAAAAGCAGGGGAGGATATAGTGTTGGAGTGGTTGGTACTTTTGTTTAATAAATGTATGAAAGAGGGGAAGGTACCTAGGGATTGGCGGAGAGCATGTATAGTCCCTTTATATAAAGGGAAAGGGGACAAAAGAGATTGTAAAAATTATAGAGGAATAAGTTTATTGAGTATACCAGGAAAAGTGTACAGTAGGGTTATAATTGAAAGAATTAGAGGTAAGACAGAATGTAGGATTGGGGATGAGCAAGGAGGTTTCAGAGTGGGTAGGGGATGTGTAGATCAAGTGTTTACATTGAAGCATATATGTGAACAGTATTTAGGTAAAGGTAGGGAAGTTTTTATTGCATTTATGGATTTAGAAAAGGCATATGATAGAGTGGATAGGGGAGCAATGTGGCAGATGTTGCAAGTATATGGAATAGGTGGTAAGTTACTAAATGCTGTATAGAGTTTTTATGAGGATAGCGAGGCTCAGGTTAGGGTGTGTAGAAGAGAGGGAGACTACTTCCCGGTAAAAGTAGGTCTTAGACAGGGATGTGTAATGTCACCATGGTTATTTAATATATTTATAGATGGGGATGTAAAAGAAGTAAATGCTAGGGTGTTCGGGAGAGGGGTGGGATTAAATTATGGGGAATCAAATTCAAAATGGGAATTAACACAGTTACTTTTTGCTGATGATACTGTGCTTATGGGAGATTCTAAAGAAAAATTGCAAAGGTTAGTGGATGAGTTTGAGAATGTGTGTAAAGGTAGAAAGTTGAACGTGAACATAGAAAAGAGTAAGGTGATGAGGGTATCAAATTATTTAGATAAAGAAAAAATGGATATCAAATTGGGGAGGAGTATGGAAGAAGTGAATGTTTTCAGATACTTGGGAGTTGAAGTGTCGGCGGATGGATTTATGAAGGATGAAGTTAATCATAGAATTGATGTTACTTCCTTGTTTACGAAAGTTCCTGTTGATGATTTATTAAGTTTCTTATCTGAAGAACTCGTTAACTATGATTTACCATTGCCAGTTCCTACTATCATTAAACTTATTAAACTTCGCATTGTTGATGCAAAATTTGTATTTAATGATAAGTTTTACACTCAGAAGTTTGGTATGGCAATGGGAAATCCTCTTTCACCTGTTCTTAGTAACCTATACACGGAATTTTTTGAAACAAGGTTGCTTAACACAATCCTCCCTAATAGAGCTAAATGGTTTAGATATGTTGATGATATTTTGTGTCTTATGCCCAAAAATGTAGATATACACCATTTTCTTGGAAAATTAAATAGCTCAGCCCATTCTATAAACTTTACTGTTGAGTTTGAAGAAAATAACTCACTTGCCTTTTCTAGATGTTTTAATTATTAAGGGTAATAATGAATTCAAATTTAAAATTTACAGAAAACCTACAAATAACTGTTCCTATGTCCACTATTATTCCTCGCATCAAGATAGAGTCAAACTGTCTGTTTTCTCATCAATGTTTTTGAGAGCTTTACGAATTTGTAGTCCTGAGTTCATAGATGAGGAAATATCCAAAATTTATGAAATAGGTAATGATTTAAAATACCCAAGAAATGTAATTGATAAATCTTTTAAAGTTGCTAGAAACACTTTTTATAATCCAAAAAGGGGCAATCAGCCTTATTCAACTAAAAATATGTTGGTTCTCCCTTACCATGAAAACTTGGTTGATATGCCTTCTCTTCTTAAGACTTTTAATATTAAAGTTGTATTCAAAAATCTTGATACAGTAAAAAAACTTTTGATAAAGAATTCCCCCCAAAATGTTGATGGATGTGTCTGTAAGATTCCTTGTAAAATTTGCGATAAAGTTTATTACGGTCAAACTGGTAAAAATCTCGAACTAAGATTAAAACATAAATATAGCATTAGAACTGGACAAGATTCCAATGCTCTATTTATTCATGTAAGAGATTTTAACCATCCAATTGATTTTCAAAAAGTTGAGAAAGTAGTATCAAGCAAGTCCATGGTCGACAGGAATATAATTGAATCTTGTTTCATAAAAAGCAGTTTTGAAAATAATATGAATATTTCCTTTGGTTTATATAAATTAGATCCATTTATAATTAATAGAATTTGGGAAGAATTTAATAATACACTGGACAAATAATCGTTAAAATTTCTTATTTCTTGGGTAGAATAGTTTGTGGGGTGAGTTGTGCCAAGGACCTATCCAAGTTGGGTCGGCGCACGTCAGGTGTTTAAACCGTTGTGGGATCTGATAGTGAGGTGCTGGCCAGACCCCTTATATAGCTTCCTTGGATGCTTTACTTTCATAGTTCCTTGATAATGTGAGTAGTCACGAAAGCGCTTGGAATTTCTCTATTCTTTCAGAGTGGTTGTTTTGCATATTCTGAAATCACCTGTTTACTGTGATCTTATTGCATGCATGCATGCATGCATGCATATATATATATATATATATATATATATATATATATATATATATATATATATATATATATATATATATATATATATATTTTTTTTTTTTTTTTTCAACAAGTCGGCCGTCTCCCACCGAGGCAGGGTGACCCAAAAAAGAAAGAAAATCCCCAAAAAGAAAATAGCACATTATCACTGTTTTTGCAGAGGTGCTCAGAATACAACAGTCTAGAAGCATAAACTTTCAGAGTGGTTGTTTTTTATATTCTGAAATCACCTGTTTACTGTGATCTTATGTTAGCATGTAGGGCAAAATAAAATCAAAGTTTAAGAAAGCCACTGAACTGTTGACATGATTAAACAGTAGTAGTACTGAGGAGAGTAGCTTTATACAATTAGACATGTTAAATAAGTTATGTAATGCCTCCATGTCATAATGAGGCTTTAACAAAGACTCTCGATCTTACTAAAAACAAAAAAAACCTGAACATCTTCCCCCTCTATCTTCTCTCTCTCCCAATTCATTCATTCATTCATTCATTCATTCATTCCCCTCTCCCTCCTCTTTCTCTCTCCCACTTTTTTTTTTATACACAGGGTTTGACAAGGTTAAGGATCCCTAGCTTTATTGACAAGCTATTTACAGGTTAAGGATTCCTAACTTTTTTGGCAAGCTAAGAGCTGTTACCTACATCAGCTCATTTGAAAGCATTTTTATTGTTATGAGACATACAAGTAGGGAACAGGATGAAATTGGAGCCATCTCTCTCCTCTCTCTCTCTCTCCATCTCTCTATCCCCCCTCCCCCTTCCCCCTTCCATCCCTCTCCCCCCTACCCCTTCCATCCTTCTCCCCCTCCCCCTTCCATCCCCCTTCCCCTTCCATCCCCCCTCTCCCTCTCTCCCCCTCCCTCCCTCCCCCACTCACTCTTTCCTCCTGTCTTTCTTTCTCTCTCACACTCTCTCTCTCATTACCACTAGTAAGATGTGTAATATCTACCCACTGATCAAAAAACTTCTCACTAATAATATAAAATCAACAAATATATACTACTGGCCTATTAAACATTTCTATCTCCCAGCAACTGTGCTGAGAATTCTTAGCACATCTTTGATGCAAACTACAATGTATAAAATAAAACTTGTTATTCAAGTTAGCCCAGAAAAATTTTAATGTTTAAAATTTTTAAAACAAATACAATACAAATTCTAACTCAAGTTTTTTTTTGAAAGAGGTAGATGTAATGGTTCAAAATTCAAACAAGACTAACCATACAAGCAGTACTCCATATGTCTGCTGGGGCTCCATAACCTGCTCCTAACAGCACCTCTAGGCACCGATACTGCCGAGTTTGAATATCTTCTGTGAAGTGATGGTCAACCCAGCAAGCATTACCTAAGTCAGCAATTTTAACTTTCATATCGCAAATCTCATGAACAGGATCAGGAACACGCTCAATAGCTTTATGGTCAGGACAGGATGCTACTCTTCGCATTCCACTCCCACTACTGCTACTACCTCCAGTGAAGTTGTAGTTAGCACCAACATCATCACCATCTGTGTGAGGATTTACAATCCTAAGTTTTTCAAACAATATTACAAGTTTTCCAATAATAAAAAGTATGAAGGATGAAGTTAGAGGCTAAATCATTATTGTGCAAACTCGAAGCTGATCTCATTCAGAATCAGTGATAACGACATACAGCTTAAAAAAAATTTATTTTTCCTAAACATATTTCTAACTCTTTTATATAGTACAATGTACTTGACAAATCTTAAACGTCAACATAAACGAGACAATACTGTATAAATATTAGCACCTTCATCTTCTGGGGGAAGTCTCATATCTGGCGTAATCTCAGATTCTGAGCGGCCAAGTGTGGGGCGGGGGCTGTCGTGGCCATTCATGAGTGGGTCAAGTGAAAGACCCACCGCCCCACCCGGCCGCACATCCCCCTCACACATCTCTGCTAGACTCTTGCGGTGTTCTGCAGACCAATTACGAAACAGATGTTAGTCATGCATCTATTACTACTCACATTAGTCTTCAACCTGACAAAACGTATGGAATGGATAGGGAATAAGCAAGTTTGAGAGTATGGGTATAAAAAAAACAAATCAGCATTTCTCAAATATAGTATTAGTTGTGTACCTGAAGCCATCCAGCTCTCTTGAATCAGACTTAATTATGCTAACAATAGATTTAATTATACTGTACCTCAATAGTTTAATCGAGATGTTACAAATAACAAGTGTTATCATCAATATTTGATCAGAATAAATAATTTAGCACACAGCTTGTTTAAACTGATATTCTGGAAAAATAGATTTTTATATTCTGTGCACCTGATTTAAGCTTGCCTGCAAACAAAATTTAGTTTCCACATCCATAGCTGAGGCAAATTTAATCAGTTGGACATACTGAGGCATGATATGGCTTCAATATGTGCTGTATTTTGTTACAGGAAATAGTCAGGTTCCTCATACTTAGCTAATAATAGAATATACAATGATGTGTACAAGTACATGCATGTTAAAATTAATGAAAAACAAAAGATACCCATTTAAAGTCTTTGACTTGGTGGTTATTTTAGTACTGCATCTGTAAAGTGGAATTCTAGGAAATTCATAATCAACCTTCTAATGATAATCTTCATGTTTGTAACTAAGAATATATGCAAACACACAAAACAGTCAGCAGAACTAGCAAGAACCAGCTCCATCTGTGAAATAATTCATGGTACTGTATACAAAGTTTGCCATCTTATAAACTGATTACTCAGATGTCAAAACTTCATACCACTTATTGCACCCTTTTTAACTAGGTCTGTATTAGTTTTATCATGTACTTGTAGAGATAAAGAAATAAAGATTATTATTTTATTATTATTATTGTATTATTATTATTATGGTCAGTGGGCATGGGTGGGTGTCAGCCAACAAGTGATGTGGTAGCTTGCCTCCTGGATAACATCTGAGCCAAACAGGAGCTTCAGTTCTTGTGTGGGTGGGCATCAGCCAACTAGAAATGTGTTGGCTTGCCTCTTGGAACAGGAAGATCATGACATTACATCTATCCACCTGAAGTCGATTGTGGGAAGTCATCTTTCCCATAGCCCAGTCTTAGACAATGCATCTTAGCTAATGGCCTAATCAACTAAGCTTTTAAGTGCTAGCTGCACTCAGTCCATCATAGGCACCACTGCCCAGCTGATTAGGCACTACAATATTTAACCAGTTTCCTTTTCAATAGCGCTAGAGACCTGTTGGTAATTCCACTTATGTATGAAGGAAAGGTGGTGCAAAATCTTGGGCCCTTTATAATTATCGAATTATCTCTCAGTGTACTTGCTGCACCCGTTCTGCAATGGTGGTTGGTATTTTGTACTGTCAAGTCTCTGCTCTCATAGGAAAGTAGTACTGCTTTTGCATGGTAACAGAGTAGTAGACATATGGAAGTAACTGCCAAAAGTCCTCACCAAAGCTTACAACTTGAATGACTATAAGCAGACTGGACAATCATAAGAAAAGCCAGCAGGACAACTGCAGTGCTTTTCTCTACTCTTGTATATTCTCACAATTCTTCACTTATTTATAATAAGGCTATTGTTTATAACCCTTGCTCCAGATATGTTTGCATAGATGGTTCCGAGTGTGTTCCACATTAGTGTATGAATGCTGGAAACCGAGTAGTAATCTAAAGTGATTCTGAAGAGGCAGTTTAGTGTCTTGATATTTTATTCCCATCATGCAGGTGACCTCCTTGTTGTGTAAACAAAGAATTTAACTTTAAAACCCAACTTATATACTATGATATACTGTAGAAATGTTTAGGTTATGAATGGTGACTTTCTCCCAGGTATGTATGAAAAACATGTATGCACTAACTAGGAAATGTCAGGGCGAACTGTCTTGTTAATGTCCTAGTAATCCCTTGTTTTTTTCTTAGTTACTAATGTTCCCAATTTTAATAAATCATGATGTCAAACCTTTACTAAAACCTTTCTCCTCTAATCTGGCTAATAATTGAAACAGTAAGTTTGAGACCCCCACAACTACTCTACCTAAACAAATTCAACTGATCCAATAAATTTTGTCCCAAACATCCAGAGTTTCTTAAATTGAGGTCCGCTAAGGTGAAGGTTTACTCTACCATAGAAGCTGAAAAGCCAAACAAATGTTGTAAGATTCCATTCCTTAATGAAGAATATTTATTATACAGTAAATCAGTATCTTCCTTGAAAAAGTCAATCAGACATGCTTTATTGCATCTTTACTTAAATTTTTTACACATTCTCAGCCTTATTTGAACTAACATCTGACATATTCCTGTGCAAGGAAGTGCACAACATTTGGAATCTGAGTGTACAGTGAAGAGCTAAAAAAACAAAGCAAATAGGCCTTTGTTAATTCTGCCTAGGGCTGACAAACCTGTGGAAGAAGTTTGTCTGCAGCTTTTCATACAAATATATCAAAATTAAATTAGAAGTTTTAGAATATTAAAACTGAAAGTTATACAGTACTATAATCAAATTCCAGATATTTGGTAAGAGGTGTGTTTAAAAGTGTATTTCCTGCTATTCTAACCAATTTTTAAACAAAGATTTCCAATTTACCTGACTAAAGTCATATTTAGTGCTTTAATTCAAACTACTTGTAAATAAATATTAACTGCACTTTCATAAATACTTTGATTAAAACAAGTAAAAAAAATTTATTAGATTATTTCCACTCTGAACTTTATTTATGGAGGAACTGGTATGCAGAATATCATTGCTGCAACATACCATTTGCAGATAAAATATAGGTTACAAAAGGCATAACTTTCAACCACAGACGCACCAAGTTTTTGCTGAGCCTCTTCTTCTAGGGTGAGATTAGGAGTGATGAGGCAAGGCTGTGACTGAGGTATGAGTGGAGGCTGGGGCTGTGGCTGGGTGGGTGTTAACTCAGGTTCTTGAAGCTGTGGCAGTGGCTGCTCTTGTAGCTTCAAAGGCACCTCTTCAATACTCTTTTGTTTTTCTAGCTGCTGGCCATTAGTCTGTGGTGTCATACATGTCTCCTCTAAACTCGAGTCATTACTTAGCACTGAAAAGAAATTAAAAGATGTCATAAATGAGGGTAAAAAATGTTCTAAATACCTTACTGATTATTTGCAAACTGCCTTGAATTGAAAACAGACTACAAATCCAAAAGCTGATCTTCAAATATCTTTTAGTAGTCACAAACTTGAATGCTTTCATGGAAGTTTCATCAACACAGAAACAAGTTATACATGTACTTTAATGAACAAAATTTACAGGAGGAATTAAATGGATGATGGACATGGGCTATATAAAGCTACTGTATACATGTGAGTTTGCAACAAAATGCAATTGTATATTTAGGAGCTTTTGGTAAAAAAACAAATTAAATTCTTAAACACCTACAATATTGATACAAGTCAGAGAAAGTTTTACATAGTAGTGATTCATGTTCTGGCACTCAGTACTTTGCAAAGTCTCCTCTGGACTAAATAAAATGGAAATATTTTCAGTAACCTTTCTGTAGTTTCAGCATCATTTTAGGAAGAATATTTGACAAATCCTTCATGCAGAATTTCTCTAGCTCCTGCAGACTGAAGAACTTATATTTGTAAACTGCATATTTTCCAATTCATAATACAGCCTCTCCTCACTCAGCAATGTATTCGTTTACCAATGACTTGGACTTACAACGGGCTCTCTGACCAGTATGCATACCTAAATAATGTATATTAAAGCTGATTTCTTCTATTCTGTTTATTACAGTACAGTGGTCCCTCGTTTTTCATCAGTAATCCGTTCCTGGAAGTGTGATGATTATCGAAATGGACAATTTTCGATTCAATTTTCCCCATAAGAAATGATGTAAATCCAATTAATTCGTTCCAGACACCCAGAAGTATCAACAACAATTTTGTTTTTTACCTAAAAGATAGATTTACATGCACAAAAGAATGAACATTCAACATGACAGTTACCTTTATTGAAGGCTGTTGTTGATGAATGGAAGACAGGGAGGAGGAGAGAGGGAAGAGGGAAGAGAGGTTGTTTAGAAGGGGAATCCCCCTCCATAAGGACTCTAGGTCACTTCAGGGGTCACTTCCCTAGCATTAACATAGATTTACAGCAGAAAAGAATGCCAAATAAATGTAAAGCACTAACAAAATGTATAAATGAACATTGATAATAGGGGTAGTTGATGAGTGGAACGGTCTGCCAAGTAGGGTGATCGAAGCTAAAACATTGGGTAGTTTCAAACTTAGGTTGGATAAATACAGGAGAGGGGTTGGATTTGAATCGGACTTGCACCTGAGCTTATTGCTTGGGCAGAATTTGTTCTGTTAGTGGGCTGGATTTGTGAAGGACCGGCCTAGTATGGGCCTACAGGCTTATTGCAGTGTTCCTCATTTTTTATGTTCTAAAAGCTATGGCTTGGGTAGTTTCAAATTTAGGTTGGATAAATACACGAGTGAGAGGGGTTGGATTTGAGTCGGACTTGCACCTGAGCTTATTGCTTGGGTAGCATTTGCTTTGTTAGTGGGTTGGATTTCTGAAGGACCCGCCTAGTATGGGCCAGCAGGCCTGCTGCAGTGTTCCTCCTTTCTTATGTTCTTAAGTTCATATTGAAGACTTGTTTGTGTGAGGGAGGGATGGCAAGTTTATTGTTGGAGAATATGACACTAATATCAACTCTACGGCTTATTTATCTATGACAATTCAACTAACATGACATAGTAAACAATATTAATAACATAGAAACATGGAATATACTCTAGAATGAATAAAATAAGTCATTATGTATGTCACGAGAGGTGTTGTGTTGTGTTGTTGTTGGGTGTATAAGGGCCACTGAGAGTAAGCCGTCCATAATGGTGGTGAAGCAGCAGCTGAGGTGGTGGTGTATTCTGTAGCCCTATACAACTCCAACAACATTGGAGGAGTTGGTAGAATTGCTAAATCACTGAAGAAGGCACCCTCTACCACCATCACTACCACCTTCTACCACTATTACAACTGCTACCACCATCACTACCACCTTCTACCACTATTACAACTGTTACCACCATCACTACTACCTTCTACCACCATCACTACCACCACTATATCACCACCACCTTTGTATTTTTCTACAAACTTTTTCATAAATTATGTGTGTTTCTCACATTCTTTACCAAAGGGCTGGCACTAGAAGGTTTCTTTGGAGCCATGGCGACTCATTTAGCAGTTGCAAGCACTAAAACAAATTGAATACAGTGGACCCCCGCATAACGATGGCATCACATAGCGATTTTTCCGCATAACGATTACTTTTATCGCAAAATTTTTGCCGCGCATACCGATTAAAAACCCGCTTACCGATTTTCGTCCGAGACGCGTCCAATGTGCCCTCAGCCAGCCTCACATGTGCCGCCCCGTCCCATTGTTTACCAGCCAGCCTCCGCGGTAACATCCAAGCATACACTCGGAATATTTCGTATTATTACAGTATTTTCGGTGCTGTTTCTGGAAAATAAGTGACCATGGGCCCCAAGAAAGCTTCTAGTGCCAACCCTACACCTCAAAGGGTAAGAATTACTATAGAGATGAAGAAAGAGATAATTGATAAGTATGAAAGTGGAGTGCGTATAGCCGACCTAGTCAAGCTGTACAAGAAACCCCAATCAACCATCGCTACTATTGTGGGCACCAGAAAGACAATCAAGGAAGCTGTTCTTGCCAAAGGTTCAACTGTGTTTTCGAAACAAAGATCGCAAGTGATGGAAGATGTTGAGAGACTCTTATTGGTGTGGATAAATGAAAAACAGATAGCAGGAGATAGCATCTCTCAAGCGATCATATGTGAAAAGGCTAGGAAGTTGCATGAGGATTTAATTAAAAAAATGCCTGCAACTAGTGATGATGTGAGTGAATTTAAGGCCAGCAAAGGTTGGTTTGAGAGATTTAAGAAGCGTAGTGGCATCCATAGTGTGATAAGGCATGGTGAGGCTGCCAGTTCGGACCACAAAGCGGCTGAAAAATATGTGCAGGAATTCAAGGAGTACATAGAAACTGAAGGACTGAAACCTGAACAAGTGTTTAATTGTGATGAAACAGGCCTGTTCTGGAAGAAAATGCCAAGCAGGACCTACATTACTCAGGAGGAAAAGGCACTCCCAGGACATAAGCCTATGAAAGACAGGCTTACTTTGTTGATGTGTGCCAATGCTACTGGTGATTGCAAAGTGAAGCCTTTATTAGTGTATCACTCTGAAACTCCCAGAGCGTTCAGGCAAAAGAATGTCCTCAAGGATAATTTGTGTGTGCTGTGGAGGGCAAACAGTAAGGCATGGGTCACTAGGGAATTTTTCTATAACTGGTTACACCATGCATTTGCCCCCAATGTGAAAAATTACCTAACTGAAAAGAAATTAGAACTTAAGTGCCTCCTGGTGTTAGACAATGCCCCTGGTCATCCTACAGACGTGGCAGAGCGACTTTATGGGGACATGAGCTTCATTAAGGTGAAGTTTTTGCCTCCTAATACCACTCCTCTCCTGCAGCCCATGGACCAGCAGGTTATTTCCAACTTCAAGAAACTGTACACAAAAGCTCTGTTTGAAAGGTGCTTTGTAATGACCTCAGAAACTCAACTGACTCTAAGAGAGTTTTGGAGAGATCACTTTAATATCCTCAATTGTGTAAACCTTATAGGTAAGGCTTGGGAGGAAGTGACTAAGAGGACCTTGAACTCTGCTTGGAAGAAACTGTGGCCAGAATGTGTAGACAAAAGGGATTTTGAAGGGTTTGAGGCTAACCCTGAGAATCCTGTGCCAGTTGAGGAATCCATTGTGGCATTGGGAAAGTCCTTGGGGTTGGAGGTTAGTGGGGAGGATGTGGAAGAGTTGGTGGAGGAGGACAATGAAGAACTAACCACTGATGAGCTGATAGATCAACTTCAAGAGCAAGAGGCCAGACCTGAGGAAACTGGTTCAGAGGAGGGGAGAGAGAAATTGAAGAAGTTGCCTACTACAAAGATAAAGGAAATCTGTGCTAAGTGGCTTGAAGTGCAAACCTTCATGGATGAAAATCACCCTCACACAGCTATTGCAAGCCGTGCTGGTGATTATTACACTGACAATGTTGTGAAACACTTTAGGCAAGTCATAAAGGAACGAGAGGTACAGGCCACTATGGACAGATATCTTGTGCGAAAGAAGTCCAGTGACTCTGAAGCTGGCCCTAGTGGCATTAAAAGAAGAAGGGAAGTAACCCCAGAAAAGGACTTACTACCTCAAGTCCTAATGGAAGGGGATTCCCCTTCTAAACACTAACACACTCTCTCCCCTCCTCCCATCATCCCATCAATCATCACCAGATCTTCAATAAAAGTAAGTGTCATTTAATTGTGCATGCCTTTTTCAGTTTGTGTGTATTAAAATTAACATTTCATGTGGTAAAAAAAAATTTTTTTCATACTTTTGGGCGTCTTGCACGGATTAATTTTATTTCCATTATTTCTTATGGGGAAAATTCATTCGCATAACGATTATTTCGCATAACGATGAGCCCTCTTGCACGGATTAAAATCGTTAACCGGGGGTCCACTGTATTATGAAATATTACGTATGAACAAGTGAGGGGACTGTCGCTCACTGGTAAACAATGTCACAATGACTGGGAAGAGAGGCCGAGGCGGCTCAGAGCGTGAGTACATGTCCCGAACGAAGGACGATTAGTGAGTAAACCGACCATTTGTGAGCCAATGTTTGGATGAGAATAACGCGACGATTTCCGAAAAGGACGACTATTGAGCCGGATGATTATTGAGGGACCACTGTATATGGTACACTACTGTATAAACAATTAAAAATATACTAAAAATGTTATAAATGGTACTAAGGTGACATTAAAACAATATCAAAGATGACTGACATAAACCCACTACCATTACAGTATGCTCCTTGCTTAGCGACGAACTCGCTCACCGATGTGGTCTTAGGAACGGAACTCCATTGTTAAGAGAGGAGAGGCTGTACAAACTTTATATTACATTCATGTCTGCAGACTGTGATGACCTATCAAAAATGCCAATTTTGAGTTCCCTCAACCATTTGGTTGTTGACTTTGACACAAGCTTCATGGACCCTGTAGGTAAGTCCCCCTCTCCTATATATACTGGCTCCCTCACTTTTGTGTGTTAGCACAACGCATGAATTAAATGGTCCAAGCTGGAACGAAACGTTGTCATAAGCTTCTCCCTCCTACATGCGGGATATTTGTGTATCATGTGAAGAAAGCCAATTCATTACATAGGGGCACCAGGTTTGGGACCAAAATATCTTACATGTGGACCAAAGAATTAAAAAAAAAGCTCCTACCAATCCTTCAGAGTGCAGGCACCATACTTCCTACCAAGAGGATTCAAATCAGCTTAATTAATTTTCCCGAGTCCCTTCACAAACGTAACCTGGCTAACACACCAGAATTGAAATGCAATTAGTTGGTGGAATTCTGTACTTTAATAATTTCGCTAATATCAACTTTACGGCTTATTTATCTATTTCACTTGATCTAATATGACAAGTTTTACAGTCTGTTCTCTATTCAGATCTTTGTACTACTGCCTATTCACAGCATGACTGTATAATACAGGTTTATGTTTCAAATGTATAAACTGTTGAAAACCATCAACATGAGAAATTTTACATTTATTCCTTGACTCAACAGATCAATATTATTATTATTATTATTATAATCAAAAAGAAGCGCTAAGCCACAAGGGCTATACAGCGCTGCAGGGTAGGGAAGGAAGCAAGGGAATTGGATGGCAGAAGGGAGGGGGGATGATCAGCAGGTTACAGAAAACAGCGGGGCAGGGGATAGTACGGGGGTAGAAGGTAGCAAGAGATTGAAGTAGAAAGGGCTGAAGGTATCAGAATTTGTGAAGTCAGTCAGTCGTTGTCAAAAAGTCAATGAGAGAGTCCGGATGAAAGGTGGGTCCATCAGCGAGAAGGGAAGGTAAAGAGAGAGCAGCGGAGCGAAGACGACGACAGAGGTAAATTCTGCGTGCTCGTTGATAAAGTGGGCAGTCCAACAGAATGTGGCTGACTGATAATGGAGCTTGGCAATTCTCACAGAGAGGAGCAAGACGCCTCTCCATGAGATATCCATGAGTAAGACGAGTATGGCCAATGCGAAGACGGGAGAGAGTAGTCTCCCAACCTCGACATTGGTGATAAGAAGACGGCCAGTGACCTATACTCGGTTTAATAGACTGAAGTTTGTTGCCGAGCATAGTAGACCAACGTTGTTGCCAACGGGTGTGAAGGTGGGAAGATATTGCAGCAAAATAGTCCGTAAATGGAATACCTCTATAAGAAACTGGTAGGTCATGTACTGCTGACCGCGCAGCAGTGTCTGCCTGTTCATTGCCCTGTACGTCAACATGACCAGGGACCCAACAAAAAACAATATCTTTATGCTTGGTAAAGATGCGGCGTAGCCAAAGTTGGATACGGAGGACTAAGGGGTGAGGTGTATCAAATTTTTGTATAGCCTGTAAAGCACTAAGGGAGTCTGAGACAACCACAAAAGATGACACAGGCATAGATGCAATACGGATAAGTGCTGTAAGGATGGCATATAATTCAGCAGTAAAAATACTAGCCGAAGATAGTAAATGCCCTTGTACGACGCTGTCCGGAAACACTGCTGCGAATCCTACGCCGTCAGAAGACTTAGAGCCATCTGTGTACACAGCAATGGCATGAGAATGAGAGTGAAAGTGGTCAAGAAAAAGAGAGCGGGAAGCGACCGTAGACAGTTGGGCTTTCGAGCAAGGGAGGGAGAAAGAACAGACTCGAACAGCTGGAACTTCCCAGGGGGGTAGGGAAAAGTGAGATGCTACATGTACATAGAAAGGTGGTAGTTGAAGAGAAGACAAGAGCGAATGAAGGCGAAGAGAGAAGGGACGGAGTAAACAGGGGCGTCGAACAAATAAAGAATGTCTACTAATATCAGTGACCATTCTATAAATGGAAGGATTGCGGAGATCATGAGAGCGTACATAGTAGCGCAGGCAATGGGCATCACGGCGATCGGATAAGGATGGAACGTTCGCTTCTGCATAGAGGCTCTCGACAGGGGAAGAGCGGAAAGCACCAAGGCAGAAACGTAATCCTTGGTGATGAATAGGGTTAAGGCTAGAGAGAGTAGCAGGAGATGCCGCTGAATAGATCTGGTCACCATAATCAAGTTTCGATAAAATAAGGGTGGAATGTAGGCGAAGGAGGGTTCGACGATCAGCTCCCCACGAAAGATGAGCAAGGGTTTTAAGAAGGTTCAGCCGGCTGTGACAAGTTGCCTTCAGAGAGGTAATGTGAGGTTTCCAGGATAACCTACAATCAAAGAGAAGGCCCAGAAACTTGACTGTATCACGTTCAGGGATACGGGAGCCATAGAGGTACAAAGGATGATCGGAGATGACAGAGCGTCTAGTGAAAGTGATTTGGTGGGTTTTAGTGCTGGAAAATTTAAACCCACGTGTGGCGGCCCAATTGGAAACACGGTCGACTGCATGTTGGAGAGAAACTGTAAGGAGGTGACAGTCAGCGCCTGCACAGGCAATAGCAAAGTCATCAACATAGAGTGATGACCAAATATTTGATGGAAGACTAGAGGCCAAATCATTAATAGCAAGGAGAAAAAGTGTTGTGCTCAGAACACATCCCTGGGGGACACCTTCAGCTTGGATAAAGTCCGGGGAGAGCACATTATTAACCCGAACACGGAAATGCCTGTCAGTTAAAAAGTTCTTAAGGAAGGATGGTAGATTGCCTCGAAGGCCTAAGGAGTGGGCTTGGGCTAAAATATTATACCTCCAAGTTGTGTCATATGCCTTCTCAAGGTCAAAAAATATGGCAATAACTGAGTGGTTATTCGCAAAGGCATTACGAACATACGTATCCAAGCGTAGTAAGGGGTCTATGGTAGAACGTCCCTTACGAAAGCCATATTGACGAGTGGAGAGACTGTTGTGTGTCTCTAAATACCACACTAAACGTCTATTTACTAGGCGTTCCATTACTTTGCAAACTGCACTGGTAAGAGCAATGGGACGATAGTGGGAGGTTTCATGTCCCGTAGTGCCTGGTTTGCGGAAAGGGAGAACAATGGCGGATTTCCACAGCTGTGGAAGAACTCCTTGTGACCAAATAAGATTGTAAAGGCGTAATAGGACTGCAAGGGCTGACTGATGTAAATGTTGTAGCATACGAATATGAATGTCGTCGGGCCCAGCTGCCGATGATCGACAAGCTGAGAGTGTTGCCTCCAGTTCTTGAAGTGTAAAAGGCACATTATACTGTTCTTCTCTGAGAGAAGAAAAGTCCAAGGGTGCTAACTCTCTGGCAGACTTTGAGGAAAGAAATGAGGGGCATAGATGGAGTCCCTGAGAAATACGGACCAGATGATTGCCAATTTCATTGGCAACATCTAGTGGGTTAGCTATATCAACACCGGCAACCCGCAGAACAGGAGCCGGGTCAGGAGAATATTTACCACTCAGTTTTCGTACTTTTTTCCAGACTGCACTCATAGAGGAAGCAGAGGTGATGGTGGAGACATAATCTCGCCAGCAAGTGCGTTTAGCGTCACGGATGACACGGCGAGCGATCGCACGCTTCTGTTTAAAATCAAGGAGTCGCTCTGTGGTTCTATTGTACCGGTACCTGCCCCATGCAGCGCGTTTCAAACGTACTGCACGAGCACAAGCAGGAGACCACCAAGGCACGCATTTCTGAGAATGCCTGCCCGAAGTTTGGGGTATAGAATGAGAAGCTGCGGTTAAAACGGAGGACGAGAAGAGGTGTAAAAGCTCATCGATGGAGGACGAAGAAGGAACCTCTTTAAAAACAGTCAGGTGTGAGTAAAGGTTCCAATTTGCCCGATTAAATTGCCAGCGTGGGGTGCGAAGAGGTGGCGAATATGAAGGGGAAGTAAGAATGATTGGGAAATGATCACTGTCATGTAAGTCCGGGAGAACAGACCAAGTGAAGTCTAATGCGGCGGAGGAAGAGCAAACTGAGAGATCGATGCAAGAGAGAGTATGAGTCCGAGGATCAAAATGGGTGTGAGTACCTGTATTTAAAACATGGAGGGGGTGGGTGGCAAGAAAAGCCTCTAACTGAATTCCACGGGAATCACAGTGAGACCCCCCCCAGAGGAAATGGTGGGCATTAAAATCACCAAGTAACAGAATCGGTGGCGGTAATGACGAAACAAGGAAGGCAAAATCCGGAATAGATAATGCCCGAGAAGGAGAGAGATATAAAGAACAGAGCGTATACCACCTATGTAAGTGGATACGGGCTGCTGTGTAATGCAGCGAAGTATGAACAAATAGCTGATGGTACGGAATATCAGTGCGGAGAAGAAGGGCACTTTCATTAAAGGTCCCATCAGGAAAAGGATCTGAAGAATACAATAAATTATAGCCTGAGATGTGAGAAATAACAGCAGAGTGTAATTTTGGTTCCTGTAAGCAAACACCAACAGGGGCAAACTGGGAGAGTAACATCTGAAGCTCACCCCGATTACCCCTGAGGCCGCGTATATTCCACTGTAAAAAGGCCATGATTGGCAATGATAAAGATACTTGAAATCCGCAGGTAAGGGTTCCTACGGACTAGAAGGGTTAGAAAAGTCCACATGCGGAGGCAGTGGAAAATGTTCAAGCAGCGAAGGAACGGTGCGCTGTGAAGAAAGGAGTTGCGCAGATGGAGCAGAGGAGAGAGAAAGAGCGGAAGGTGGATCAGTGTCCATTGATGGTTTGGTCTCTGCAATATATTCAGAGATTGCTTCAAGTGTTTCGGAATTCAGAGATGTCGTATGGGAGACAATATTGGGAATGGTAGGGGGAGGATGAGTAAAGATTGGAACTGTATTGGACTGTACCAAGGTAGGGGGGGGCGAAAGGGTGGAGGGAACTGGAGAAGCGTGGCAGGGGACAGAAGAGACAGGAACCTGGGAGGTGGCAGAAGAGGAAGAAACTTGGGAGGGAACAGGGGAGGAAGGTACATTACGAGGAGGAGGGTGAACCTCTGCACTTGTAACTGAGCCAGTGAGAGGGGAAGAACTAGGGACAGAGACAGGGAGGGTAAAATGAGGAGGTGGAAGATGGGTAGGAGGTGTTACCGGACCTTTTTTTGACTTTTGAGAAGTAGAGGGACGATTGGGAGGAGGTATCGTACGAGGTCTCGTCGATACTGAGGCTTGTAAGAGAGAACTCGAAGAAGCGAGATTAGACTGAGCCGTTGAAGTAGGGACGTCTGAGCCGAGGACAGCAAAAGGATTAGATACAGGAGTGATTATGGGAGAGGTAACCACAGAGGTGGGTGTAGAAGATGGGATACCAGAAGTGGGGGGACGTTTTGAAACACGGGAATAAGAAACACGTGGGAGTCTCCCTTGGAGGCGGAGATGAGAAACTGCCATGGCATAAGGGAGACCTTCTGTGTCTTTGAGGTAACGGATTTCCCGCTCGTTTAAATAGACCTGACAACGGCGAGAGTACGAAGGGTGAGCCTCATGACAGTTAAGGCAAGAGGGAGATCGATTGCAAGACGTATTAGAATGGTCATCGGCACCACAGACTGGGCATTCGGCGATAGATCTGCAATATTTCGCTGGATGGCCAAATCGCCAGCAATTTCTACACTGTTGTGGTGTAGGGATCACCTTTCGAACTTGTAACCGATGTCCTGCTATATAAACTGAGGATGGAAGTTCTCGGCTGTCAAAAGTTAAACGAGCCACATTGCTAGGGTATCGTCTCCGCCCACGGGCAGGAAGAACGTAAGTGTCTACCTTGAGGATTGGGAGATCTTGGAGTTCCAGTTGTTCTAGAATGTCGGTGCCACATGTCTGGAAATTTTGTTGAACTATGGTATGGGGCAGAATGACGGTACCACTACAAGAATTGAGGGAATGATGTTTTTCAAGGGTGACAGGAACAGTATCTATATGGGAAAGACGAGAGAGCTCACGAGCCTGGGTAGCATTCTGTACGGTAATGATGCGCGTACCGCTCTTAAGAGCATGAAAAGAAATATCTTTACCAACATGGCGTAGGAGTGCCTTGCCAATACTATGGTCAGAAAGATAGGCAGTAGAGGAAGTTGGTCGTAAAGTGAAGAATTTAGTCCACTGTTCAGTCTGAAACTGAGCGTGGAAAGGTAGTGAAGGACGTGTCGATCGTTTCTGAGAAGAACGAGAAGGTGAAGGTGGAGAAGTATCATCAGCAGGTAATTGTCGTTGACGTTTAGGCGTGGGACCAGAGTTGGTCCGACGTGGAACGGGTCGGCGATTTGAAAATTGCCGCACCGTAGAGGGAGAGGCCGGAAGCATAGTCAGAGGAGAGCGAAGGTCTGATAAATCGAAGGAGTCAGTCGAGGCCTCAGTACCTGAAGCGGGTGAGGAAACAGCACCGGCAATAGGTACAGAGGCATGAGGAATGTCTGAAGAGTGGTCCAAAGACGAGGCGGGGTCAGAACGGGGTGCGGTATCAAGAAGGGGCCCGGGGGTACCAGGTTCATGGACTAGGGCTGCCATGGTTAGGTTACTTCTTTCTTTTTGTTTTTAAGAAAAAAAAAGAAAGAAGAAAAGAAAATAAAAATAAAAAAAAAGAAAAAAAAAGGGGGGACTGGGGAGGGATAGGTCCTAGGAGGAATGAAAGGGCCAGAAATCTCCCTCCGCGCCCAAGAGGACCTCAGCACCGCAAGTAGCACAGATGCAGCATGGAACCCGTGCCATACCCTACCCATCATGCTAGTAAACTAACAATCCGGGATAGCAACCTCACATCTGCCGAGCTACCTCGGTGGACAAAAGAGAGGGCGGCCGGATATCCGCCACAAAGCATACCTCCTTCGGCCACCACCCCCGGAATCCGAAAGGTGGCTTCCAGAGATACACTCGTCGCCCGAAAGACACCCAAAGCTACTCCGGGATACCGGAGAGGGATCGGGACATCTCCAGGCGATCCAGATTCCACGGCAAACTACGCCACCGCTAAGAACCTCAACGGAATGGGATGGACCCCGGTATCCTTTCTCCTACCCAGGAACTAGCGCGCCTGTGGGAGAAATCCCAAAGGACAAAAAGAGGAAGGGCAAAAGGGAGGAGTGGGGAGGAGGAGGAGGAAAGGAAAAAGGGGAGGATGGGATAGGGGAGGGGAGATTGGGGGGTAATTAGGTTCGGTCTGAGGAAGAAGACCGATAGGTCTAATTCCTCAGACCAAGAGCCTCTTCACCACGCCAAGGAGCCCCCCTTGAAGAGGAACAGATCAATAGCAAATATTAATTGAACAATTGCTTATGGAGCATACAATACAATATCACTCTTTCAAGGCACTTCCATGGCAAGGGTCATTCATGCTGTACATGTTTAAAAATCACAATTACCAGATTAAAAGAAGGGATGAGGCAAGATACCAAAATTTGTCAATACCCATGCTCAATTTTAGGCTGATACCCTCAAAAGTAGCCAATATCCACCTGTATCAGTACAGAATTAAAAGTCAGTACCATATTCTTTCTCTTGCAAGTACTGTACTGCTTCCTGAAGCACTTACCTTAAAACTATGTGTATTACATTGGCACAAAAATGAGATTTATTCAGTTTTAAAGTGGTGTATATTCAACTTATCTGTGCAGTAAGATATAATATTCACCATTCTGTTAATTTCTGGAATAATTATACTACAAACTATGGCATACATATTTGAATATGGACACCGCTGAACATATGTACACCACAAAGACAAAAGTGCTGTTTCTCTCTGTGATTGTACATGATGGGTACAAATACTGTTGCAGGTTTGAATGAAAATCTTAAGTTTTTTTTTGGTTTAGTTTTTAAGCTGAAGTTTGTGCTGCATTCATAACAGATTGAACTTTCTGCTATGGTCAAGTACTAGCCTAGATGAAATTTGTGTTTAGTTACCAAAAAAAGAAGACTGCATAGTAATCACTACAACTGGACATCCCATATTGTATTTATCAAAATACATAGGTTTTAATCATATAATGACCCACTTAGTGACTCATTAAAGTATACTGGAGACAGTGCAATTATTTTTAAGCTAGTTCTTTGACAGCATGAGGCCATGAAAATAAATTTATCAGAGACCACATCAGATCTGATTAAGCAAAATCTGAAAAAAAAAAAACTTGGTTACTAGACATCATATAAAGCATCAAGAATGTAGAACAAGTACTAGCTAAATTATGACAATCAATTTTCTGACTTTCATTTTGTTGAAATCAAAGCTGACACACACACACAAAAAAAAAGTTTATAAAATTAAACAAACAAAAATTAAATTTTAACCAAACACAAAAGTGAGAATGTAAAAAAAAAAAAAAAAAAAAAAAAAAAAAAAAAAAAAAAAAAAAAAAGGAAATGGGGAAAGCAGCCATCCCTATAGTGAAGTCTATATGACTGAGCACATGGCTAAATATGAGGCTAAGCTCACTGTGGTGCTGTACTATCCCACAAGCCAAGTAGTGAGGCACACTTTTCCTCTCTATATACTTTCTCGTTGCCATATCTGACAAACAATATACACAGTATAGTACATCTAAATCAGAGGCGTGTATTATTCTTCACAGATAATGCTAAAAGAATTGCAAGACTGGTATCCATTGAAGGCACAACAAATGTCCATGTTGAAATAAATCTTCTTCCAGTGGGGCATAATACAGTACTGACCCTTACTAGGCAGGTCTAACTCACACAACAAACTTCAGCTCCTCTATGGCAAAGAAGAGGGTGAATGCACTACAATTTAGAACAGCAGGAAAATTTTAAGGAACCTTGGGGTAATTATGTTGGACAATCTTAAATTGAATAAACACAACTGTTACTATGACAACTGATAAAAAAGAGATATACTGGAAAACAGGAACTCTCAAACAAGACATGCCAAATTACTGTTGACGTTTCTCAAGGCACGTGTGCAATCTTAAACTTTCCACCAGGAAAATACTAGAGGGACTGTTTCTAAATTCCAGTGTAAAGCAGGGATAAAATAACCACTACACTTGACAGGAATCACAATTCAACAAGCATAAAGGGTCCAAAATGATCCGATACCCTCCCTTCAAATATAAGAATTGCCATCAGATTCCTAACTGGAAGAGGGAGCTCATGTTCCAATGAGCTCTTGCGAAACAGAGGTTGTGGTGCTTATGTCAGACAGCAAAATGCAATCGCTAATGATGTGACCAAATTGTCAATCTGCAGGCCTGGTCAGAAACCAGGGTGATCTCTAAAACCACCACCAGGTACCAGGTAGTTTATCTCAATAGTTTAGAACAGACCAAAGTAAACTGACAAATAGACAAATCCTAAAACAAAAACAAAAAAAAGTCAAGAATATAAACATGTGGAACAATAGCTTGTCCATTACTAAAATAATATACAATAGATGTAATGATGCAATTTATCTGCATGTAACATGAAAAGATTCCTTCTAACATATAGGATTGTTTAAACCATCTTCTTACTTCCCCGTTAGTGCTTTTCTTTTTTACATATCTCCTCAAACTTTTATTTCACCAATAGTAATCCTTCTTCATACGCTGTAAATTTACCCTAAATTATTTTTAATTTCATTAATTTAATCCGCTAGCAAGTGTCCCTATTTTCATGGGCTCAGGAGACATTGGCAGGTATCCCACAGAAAATTGTTACTGTATTAGCATATTTAAATAACTTTCGTTGCAGTGCACTCAACATTTAAAAGAAAAAAGAGGTAGATATACCTTTGTTACAAAATAGGTTAATTAATACTTTTCAACAATGCTGATACTGGAGCAAAAATACATTTCCTTTATATTGTACACTGAATTTCAACTATTAAATTTGTTATTTTTCATCACTTGTTAACATTATTGAGTAAACTGACATGCAGTCAAGGTTCTTTATCTCGGCAATTATTAAAGCAGAACTTTTATGTGGCACTCTAACCACTGCAGCAATTTTATGTAAATTACCTCAGGCAGGCAAATCTATAAAAATCAAAGAGTAATTTTTTATTTCCATAGAACAAAGCCAAAACCAATTTTCTTTCTTTTAATATTCCAGAGGTGGAGGGCAAAAGCACATAGATTCTAAAAAATAAAACTGCACATGGCAAGGTGAGAACAGCAGTGGCACCTGGCAGCTCAAGTGTTTAGAATGGATATTCACAATGGTCAGGTTTTTAATGTACTTTATATTTACACTGAACTGCAAAATTTGTATGTGTGTGTAATTCTAACACTATTATACATGCTGGTGACTGACAAGAAAAAAAAATGCTAGAGAAAGTGTGTAGTCTGGCCCTGAGCCAGACAAGTGTGATCAAAGGCTGGGCTGCAGAAGTATGAAAACTTTCGAAACTCTTCGGAGATGGCAAAGGTATGATAAAAGCTGTCTATAGACTGACTTCAATGATGTTTTTAATCTAAATGGCTTGCCAGAAGGAATTATGAAGTATATAAATGTTTAGTGATTATGCAAAAATCCTGTGCAAGATAAGCAGGAAACCTGGATAAATTATGCAAGTTGAGTTAATGGATATATGCCATTTAAAGAAATTGGTAAAAGTGAAAACAGGCCACACACAGAATACACTATGATAAAACACTAATGGCATCAAAGAAATGAATCAATGTCATCTGACAAAAGGCTGTCATAAAAATCAACAAGCATCAGGCCAAACGTGGAGGAAACACATACAATACTACAACCACTGGAAACTATTAAAATTTTACAACATACTGTACTAAATACTGAAGACGACACACTATAAACCAAGTTCTGTTCCTATATCTAGAAGTGGCTCTGTTGTCAGCCGTGACACCTGTGGTGCAACATACACAGTTCCATTACCAACTAATAGCTTTCCTAAGTTGTAGGCCAGTAGACAGCAACCACCCAGGGAGGTACTACCATCCCGCCAAGTGAGTGTGAAATGGAAGCCTGTAATTGTTTCACATGATCATAGGATTGATGGTGTCTTTTTTCTGTCTCATAAACATGCAAGATTTCAGGTATGTCTTGCTACTTCTACTTACACTTAGGCCACACTACACATACATGTACAAGCACATATATATATACACACACCCCTCTGGGTTTTCTGCTATTTTCTTTCTAGTTCTTGTTCTTGTTTATTTTCTCTTATCTCCATGGGGAAGTGGAACAGAATTCTTCCTCCATGAGCCATGCGTGTTGTAAGAGGCGACTAAAATCCCGGAAGCAAGGGACTAGTAACCCCTTCTCCTGTATATATTAAATTTAAAAGGAGACATTTTCGTTTTTCCTTTTGGGCCACCCTGCCTTGGTGGAATGCAGCCAGTTTGTTGAAAGAAAAACTATAGGGGCAGCTAAGGAGTTGCAATATTTATCAAAAATTAAAAGGACTGATATTTTTGTCATAAAAGACTGATTTTTGGAATATATTTCACCTCCAGTACTGCTACACATATTATCATATATGTATTAACTATTAATAGTCTCGTTTTTTTCACCACACCAACTCTCTCTTACTAAGGAAGGGTGACGTAAGCCATGAAAATGTTTTGAAACATATCTAGTATGGTATTATCTCTTACATTGTCCATATTAGATGCTGGGCAAATACTGAATTTTTCTCTATTATCTTTTATAAAAGAAAATACACATAGACTATGCAGCGTGTGCATATGTGGTTCATTTTTAATAGAAAGTTATTCATATTTATATTAAAAAACATTAGAACGTACACAAATAACCCACACGCAGGAGAGAGAAAAAGCTTACGACTACTACCACTCCTTTACTACTATTACTGCTTCTACTTTCTACCTTTTCTTCTACTATTGCCCCTACTGCTATTATTGCTCTCCTTCTCCCCTTTCTATCTCTTGTGACAAAAACAACTTCCCCTACTTTGTACTGCTTCTACCACTTCCACTACCAGCACTACTTTTTCTTCCTCTCTTTCTCCTGTCTCTGTCCCCCTCACCTATATATACTGAATCACTCATTCCCTTCTGTCAGTGTGACTTGTGAGTGGTCCAAGTCAGACCAAAATGTCATTATAAGCTTTTCTCTCTCCTATATGCGGGTCATTTGTGTATTGTTCGTCACAGTACTGTGCCTTTTTTTTTCATTAAAACACATTTTTACCTGGATTTACCTGCAGTAAAACTTTTAAAGTGGCTTAGGCATCAAAATTTTTCTGTTCAGATATTTATATGGCCTCAGGGAAGCTAGTGGCTGACTTTTGCTCAATATGGAGTATACTGTAATGGCCCTCTAAACCTCAAGAGACGACGAACCCACAACTGTCAGCTGGTTTAACAAATGGATGACTCAATACTGTCTATTGCTCAGCAGTCACAAACATCTCCAAATACATCTTTATCAACAAGCAAGAAAGAGAATTTGAGGTAGGATAAAATTCTTTGATATTATTATCTGATTTTCCTTGATGTTACCCTCTTACATCTCTCAGTAATATTATGCTCTAATACTGCTATATGATACTACGAATATTGCTAATACATTACTGATATTACTTTCTATTATAAATGAGAGAATTGTGATGGCATTATATGATAAAAAGAGTGGCGCCAGCTAACAAGACAGCAGATTGCTGCACAAATGAGCTATGTATAACCATCTCCAAGCACTTCTACATCAACAAGCAAGAGAAACAAGAACTTAAGGCAGGGTAAAACTCTTTCCTGTTACTTTCAAGCATATTTTATACCAATAAGATTGTGCATTAATTTGCAAGTCACTGGCAGTGTATTAGCCATCTCTGTTTTCTCTGGCCCATTTTCTGTACGATTTGGGTATATAACATACATTTCTAGATCAACAAGCCACAATGTCTCAAGTGTGTTTGGTCAAAACCTTAAATTATTTTTGACAAAATAAACACTGGATAAAAATTTGCATTTTTTCAAGTGCCTTGACTTTAACCTTATTTTTTTCCGTACATTATATGTATCTCAGAAAAAAATTACAATGAACACAGATTTCAGAATAATAACTTGTATGTTATGTGAGGTGTGCTTGAATGGTATTCCTTCTTCAAGGAGCTATTTTAGAATGAACACACAATTCCCATGAATTCCTCAATCTCTAAAGATGCCTAAATTACATAACAGCCCTTTATAAAAAAAAAACCGAGAGCAAATTTCATGTAGGTTTTCTTAACCTAGAATGCACAGTAATTCTGCCATTGCCATGTAAGCAGGTTACTGATAAACCCCATGACAAAGCATGTTAAAACCAGAAAGTTATGTTGGAGGCTGCCTGCAGCCAATGCATAGAGGCAGCCAAGCAGCTATAGTATAATTATAAATCTTTCTTGTATGAAGGGGCAATTCCACAGTGAACACAATTCTCATGCATTCCTCACTCTGACGTGTCAAAATTATAGACTCGTAAAACAGAATTGCAAATTATATCCAGTAGCGAGTGCATTTTATGCTGAACCTTCAACCAGACAGTACACTGCATATTATGCTGCAATTATGGTGATTATCTACACAGGATGCAAACACCATCCATACCTTCCCCACTCCACTCACCTTTTTTTTCTTTTTTTTTTTGAGGGGAAGGAAGGTCCCTTAAAGAGTTTAGTTCCAAGTTTATGACTGAACCCAAGTTACCCCATACAAGCTTCAGCCTCGACAAATGTGTGACAATACGATTAAACTGCAATCCTATCACTATACATTCACCAAACTTAGGGTAGACTAATGCCAACTATAAAGCCTAAGATTTTGTCTTAACATTGTAAACTCCATTCTTCCAGCTACTTTTCTGGAAAACATATTATATTATCCAATTTCTTTTACTAATGCAACTGCTGTATATAGTATTCAGGTTGTTTAGCTTTAAAACTAAAGTAGAAGATCAAGTAGTAGTTTGCAAGACTCAGACAGTAGACACCATTGGTTCTCCCTATCTGCAAACTTTGTGCATATATAGGAACTAAAGTTCAATAAAAAAAAATATGAAGATTTTATCATGCAAACAGTAATTAACTGACCGACAGACAAACATGCGCACAAGTGCTGCATACCACTGCAATGAGGTGGGATATAAGAATAAGAATATCCACAACTGACTCCTAAATTAGTTTAGCTACTGAAGAAAGGCATCTCTAATACTCTATAAATGTTAACCACACTCCCCCATCAACCTTCTTTAATACATTGCTACCATTTCATTATTTTGTAATACTGCAAGGAACTCCTTTATGCTTCGATGTTTTTTCCAAAATGTATTACTAGGCCCACCAAAGCTTACTCATCACTGCAGCTATAACGTCACACTTCAACAACAATCAGAAGGGGCCCCTTTAAGTGACGCACCTGCTGTGTTAACTGTTGCTATGTCACACGCCTCTAGGGCTTGTCGTGCCTCCTTCTCCTCCATTTCCTCCAACTCCTTCATTTGCGTTTCAAGAAGTGCCTGTTTTGCCTTCTGCTTTTTCTTCAACTTTTTCTTCTTATTTTTTGACATCTTGGCATTAGGATCTGGCTGGGAGTAATGCTTTGGTGCTGTGCTCACTGTTAAATAAAAAAAATTGTCAACAAATTTATTAATTAAAAGTCAAAATAAAATTAGCAATCAGAAATTACATAAAATAAAATACACTAAAAAATAAAGTACTTCTGTTTCTAGACAAATTAACGGGATAAACTTTCTTCATTCTTTACATATAGTATAATACACACCTAAAGAACCAGGCAGTTTAAGTCCCATCTTCTGCCACTGCGTTGCTTCATAGGCAAGTTTCCGTATGTATGTCTCATCCACGCACATGAGTATGTTCTCAGGTTTAATGTCTGTATGGATGATCTGACATTTTGTATGTAGGTAGTCCAATGCTTCCAGCACCTAAAAACACACATTAAAAATTATAACATTTCAGTAGAAAATAGAAAAAAGTATAAGAAATTACTTTACGTCCTGTACAGAAATAGTTACATATTTACATTTATGTAATTAAATACAGCCTCTGCTCACTTAATGACTAAGCTCCATTCCTAAGACCACGTCAGTAAATGAATTCATCGCTAAGTGAGGAGCATACTATAATGGTAGTGGGTTTGTGTCAACCATCTCTGATATTGTTTTAACATCACCTTTGCACCATTTATAACATTTCTGGTATATTTTTAAATGTTTATACTGTGTACTGTATACTGTAATAAACAGGAGAGAGGAAATCAGCTTTAATATACATTATTTAGGTATGCATACGGGTCAGAGCCTGTCATAAGTCCGAGTCGTCAGTAAACAAGTACATCACTAAACGAGGAGAGGCTACACAGTAAAACAATTCCAAAATAAAACAGGTCCTCACTTAACATGTAACTATTTAATAAACATGAAAAGTGGCCCAGCTATCCTATCTCTACATCACCAGCTCACCCCACCACCCTGCTAGGTGGCATTATCTTCCACATCCATCGTCCTGCAACTGATTTCTAGAGTTGTTCTCCTCTCGCAGTCCAGCTTGAAGCCATGACTTCCCTGTTGAATACATGATCACCCAAGCTGTTGCAGCCCACAGGCCTATGTAGCCATCACATCCTGTCTGAACTGGTACTTCCTTTAAAAACTTTCACCTATGTATTAGCATTATTTCTCATATCTGCTAGTAGAAGGCTAAAGAGTCATGGGCTACAGATGTTAAAGAATTCTTTAACTGTGCTTATGGCATACCTGCTTTATGGTGGGTTTATTCTAAACTTCTTTCTGTATGTCTCACTCCAGCAAATTGTTAGGGTAGTGTGTAGATTAGGGACCTCAAGAAGTTATTGTGTACATATCAAGTTTTGCACATCCCCATTCCAGACTACATACAGTGTTTGGAGGCACTTCCAGTAGAGATGTTTTAATTCTATGTAGGCAGTATAGTATATCTCTCCTGCTCTGAAAGAAGCTGCGAGTACATAAAAACTAGGAAGTGTCAAGAGTACAGTAATACCAACAATGTTGCACATGTTTGGTCTTTGAAGGTTGCTGCAAGAAGGCTGAAGTAGTGTAGATGTCTCATTTGAGATTAATGTGTGCTGAAATATCAATGATCATTGGTTAGTTGTGGCATGGAAGGCAAATAAGCATAAGAAGAGTTGTCGAGATAGTATTAACGTGTGAAGGTTACCCAAGAAAAATGGATAAAAACTGGTTGTTGAAGAGGCCAGTATGTCTGGAGCAAATGAAATGAGGGTTTTAAGGGGCACCCACGAAAAGTTTAAAAGAAGAATGTGAAAGATGTACTGAATATCCAACAAGTACATACACAAGTATTATGTACAAGTGAATGGAGCTGAGATTTGACATGCTATTGAAGTGTGAACATTGTACAATAATATCTATGACTGAATTCAAGAAAACTAGCTAGCCAAACTTTAGCTCAAGATGCTATGAAATACAATGCCTTCATTTGGTAAGTGGGATGCTGAGTTTCAAGGAGTCATCACTGAACCATAATATCTGTGCCCTGTGAAAGGGCATTGATAAATGATGGTAAAAGCCCGTGGATGGCAAAATATCTGCAAATAAAGTTACCCAGATGTTGCACTTGTCTAATTCTTCATCTTGTTGGCACTGTATACCATTCATGCACAAATGTTTTCCTTTGGTTATCTGCCTTGGTAAGAAATGGCCACTGTAATAACAATTGCAAGATAGCACAATATAATTATACAGTATTCATGTCTCTAAGTGAAAAAAAAAAAGAAGAAGAAAGATAACCTTTGAAAGCTACAGCTTTTAATAACATTAGGCCACAGTTACCTGCTGAATAATATTCTTAACGTTGGCAAGGGGAATCCCTTGGTAGTTGGAACGGATGATAAACTTAAGAAGGTTGTGGCCCAGCACCTCAAACACCATACATACATGTGTTCCATTCACACCGCTGATCTTGAAGTCATCTAATAATTGAACTGTTTTATCTCTTTTAGGGTCATTCTCGTCAGATTCTCGAACCTGCAAGTAAAATAAAAAGAAATAAATATTTCACAGTAATAATTAGGCCATAGTAATTCAAACATGTTCTTTACTAGGCCTTCAAACACCATGGCCAATTCAATTCATGCCATTTTGGGACTGAAAAAATCCAACTGTTGACAAACTTCTTCTTTCTTTAATTATATATTATCTCTAAGCTAAAATGCACTACCCAGCTGCTTTCTGGCCTTTTGAAGGCCAGCAAGCAGCTTCATATACCTGAGCAAGTGCAGTATAAAAAGAATGATGGAATTTTAGGTTGATAAATGGCAGGTTTCAAGGGACTAGTAACCCCTTCTCCTGTATATATTACTAAATGTAAAAAGAAACTTTCAATTTTCCTTTTGGGCCACCCTGCCTCGGTGGGATATGGCCAGTGTGTTGAAAGAAAGAAGAAATGGCAGGTTTTGTATTGGGAGTGGGTCGAGTACAAATGCCCCCCATGAAGATTTGTATGTAATTATACTTAAGAACATCAGATAAAAAAAAAAAACACTGGTAATTACAGACTTTAAATTAGGATTATCCCCTACACAAGGTTGCATTCAATGACAATGCTGCCAAACATTGCCATTAATTCCTCTAAAACCTTTAAGAAAATAAAAACTTGATAAACTATAAAACTGTTACTTTAATGCCTTTCAGAATCAAGTTAATAAAACTGACGAACATCTGCACTCGTCTCGTGTACGAACCATGATAAAAAAAAAATCTGGTGCAGACCAATATTATGCTAAACAATAATGGCAATGATATAAAGCATTTACACTACACAATCTCTTAAATTTACACACTATAACTTGCATAATGAACATTTCATATTAGGTACAAAAAGTTAAGAAATTAGTACTACAATGAATACCATGTCACAAAGATTTGGCAGATTACTCTGATATTACTAACAAAGAATTCAAAAAAATTTGTTAACATATGAAGCAACTTACACATTTGAGTAATTTAATTTCATCTAGGGCAGTCTCTGTGTAGTGGGAAGCGCTCTTCACTACCTTGAGTGCTACAAACCGCTTGGCTCTGAAAACATGTAAAAAAAAATTTGATACAGTACGATAAACAATACAGGTTTCCAGGTTCATCAGTGTGGAAAATAAACACACACACTTGGATCATTTTACATGGGTAACCAGAAATATTTTGTCAAATTTTTTTTTATTTTTTTTTTATTATCACACTGGCCGATTCCCACCAAGGCAGGGTGGCCCGAAAAAGAAAAACTTTCACCATCATTCACTCCATCACTGTCTTGCCAGAAGGGTGCTTTACACTACAGTTTTTAAACTGCAACACTAACACCCCTCCTTCAGAGTGCAGGCACTGTACTTCCCATCTCCAGGACTCAAGTCCGGCCTGCCGGTTTCCCTGAATCCCTTCATAAATGTTACTTTGCTCACACTCCAACAGCACGTCAAGTATTAAAAACCATTTGCCTCCATTCACTCCTATCAAACACGCTCACGCATGCCTGCTGGAAGTCCAAGCCCCTCGCACACAAAACCTCCTTTACCCCCTCTCTCCAACCTTTCCTAGGCCGACCCCTACCCCGCCTTCCTTCCAGTACAGACTGATACACTCTTGAAGTCATTCTGTTTCGCTCCATTCTCTCTACATGTCCGAACCACCTCAACAACCCTTCCTCAGCCCTCTGGACAACAGTTTTGGTAATCCCGCACCTCCTCCTAACTTCCAAACTACGAATTCTCTGCATTATATTCACACCACACATTGCCCTCAGACATGACATCTCCACTGCCTCCAGCCTTCTCCTCGCTGCAACATTCATCACCCACGCTTCACACCCATATAAGAGCGTTGGTAAAACTATACTCTCATACATTCCCCTCTTTGCCTCCAAGGACAAAGTTCTTTGTCTCCACAGACTCCTAAGTGCACCACTCACTCTTTTTCCCTCATCAATTCTATGATTCACCTCATCTTTCATAGACCCAACTGCTGACACGTCCACTCCCAAATATCTGAATACGTTCACCTCCTCCATACTCTCTCCCTCCAATCTGATATCCAATCTTTCATCACCTAATCTTTTTATCCTCATAACCTTACTCTTTCCTGTATTCACCTTTAATTTTCTTCTTTTGCACACCCTACCAAATTCATCCACCAATCTCTGCAACTTCTCTTCAGAATCTCCCAAGAGCACAGTGTCATCAGCAAAGAGCAGCTGTGACAACTCCCACTTTGTGTGTGATTCTTTATCTTTTAACTCCACACCTCTTGCCAAGACCCTCGCATTTACTTCTCTTACAACCCCATCTATAAATATATTAAACAACCACGGTGACATCACACATCCTTGTCTAAGGCCTACTTTTACTGGGAAAAAATTTCCCTCTTTCCTACATACTCTAACTTGAGCCTCACTATCCTCGTAAAAACTCTTCACTGCTTTCAGTAACCTACCTCCTACACCATACACTTGCAACATCTGCCACATTGCCCCCCTATCCACCCTGTCATATGCCTTTTCCAAATCCATAAATGCCACAAAGACCTCTTTAGCCTTATTTGTCAAATCTATAAATAAATTAATAAACTTTGAGACAAAAATGAAAAATGTAAAAATATGCTAACACTGAAAAAAATAAATACTAATACAAAATTTTTCACTGGACATCAGGTCTTATTTCAAGAGAATATATTCAGAAAATATAATAAACCTACAGTTCTCAGGAAATGATCCATTTACAAGTCCCCTAAAATAAAAAAAATTGTAAAAACAATAAAATGTGCCATTTTTAATAAAACTGCTGAGTCTCATTGAAGAACAAAATTGCTTGTAACATCGATAATAATATCCAATGACACAATTACTCTTAAGCAAATTTGTGAAAATACCTTTCACTAGATTAACATTTAAAATTATGTACTGTATTTTAATGTACCATTACCAGAATGCAATTTGCCAACTACTGAGAAGGTAAAATTGCTTGCTCAATAATGCCTGTCACTTCTGTTTTTAACAAATGCATTGATGTTAAGTACAAGTTTATTTTTTGCATGTGTGGGTAATTTATATATATCAAACTGTGATGCGAGTGTTGAAGACATCTTGAAACCAGTTGCACATCATGTATGTATGCTTTAGGTAAACACTATTACCCTATTTTCATGGAGACCACTAAATCTATAAGATGAAAAAGGTGAAAGAGCTGGGACAAGGGAGACGTGGCAATGAGAAAAAGAAATCAGTAACAAGAATGGAAAAAAGGGGAGTCAGTTATGTACAGTAAGCATAGCAAACTTTTTTTCAGATCTATGAGACCATAGCTCTGTAAAATGTCATTCTATGAACGAACTTGAATGAAATCTTAAAGATAGTTTTTAATTTAAGAATCATACACTAAGCCTGAAGATAATAAAAAAAAAAAAAAAACAGTGGATAATCAAAACTATTCAGGAGTTGCATATCAGTAAAAGTACTGGATATATGAAACCAAGTAGGAAGCCCATAAATTTGTAGGGATCATTGTATTGAGAGTATACAGGACTGTGTTTAAAACAGTACTGTATATAATGTGTCATATTTTATTAAAGTAGCATTAAAAACTACATATGCAGTAACCCTTGATTTAAGGGATCTTGAATTCTTGATTTAACAGACTTCAGAAACATGGAGCAAAATCTACCAGGTCAATTGATTCAGAAACAAAGTGCATTGTAACAAACCAATCTCAACTCAATCCACTACAATCACCATTACTAGCCACTCACTCTAATATTAGTCTAAAAACTTAAGGGTATACTGTGCCTAACGTGACTTTTTATTATTAGAAGCCTTGTTTCCCTTTTTAACAGTTAACTGGGCAATCACCACTCATAACCTACACTATATATAGGTTAAAAAAAAAAATGGTGAATAGTTGATAAGTACTTACTGGAGATCCCAACAGAGCCAAACAGTGGAAAAGTGACCCCACCCCAGCTTACGAATCACATGGTATCTATTGTAGAAAAGGTCACCTATCTTCACAGGATGATAGCCACCTGTAAAGAGGAAGAACTTTGATTAGTAGAATTTACTGAAACACATTTTGTTAAATTTAAATACAAAGGTATGGACTGAACAAAATATTAATGAAATTTGAGCATGGGAAATTCAGCAAGCACAACCTGAATAAAATCCTATGCTTAATTTTCAATTTATGGGTGGTGTATGAAGGTTAAAAAAAAAAAAAAAAGGCACCACAAAAAAAAAAAAAAAAAATCACAGAACCACAAAAATAAATCACAGCAAGCAAACAATGCCTTACTAAAGCTATGTAAAGTTGAATTATAACCTTTGGGATTTAGTTATACTGTATTTAAATTTTATATATCTTTTGTAAGGCCTCATTTAGGTTGTGCTGCTCAGTTCTGATCTCCATATTACAAAATGGACATAAATGCTCTGGAAAATTTACAGAGTAGGATGACGAAGTTGATCCCATGTATCAGAAACTTTTCTTATAATGACTAGCTGATGGCACTGAATTTGCACTATGAGATATGTTTGAGGTGTACAAATGGAAAACAAATAAATGAAGAAGTATTGTGCTAAAAAGTATCTAATAGAGACAAGACTTAAAGCAATAGATTCACACAGGACAAATTGTGGGATATGGCCAGTTTGTTGAAAGAAGATATTTGAGTCTTTTGTTTCTTCTTTTCTGGGGTTACCACACCTCTGTGAGAGATGGCCAATGTGTTATAAAAAAGAAAGAAAAAAAAAACTTGTGACTGGTTTAGGGAGTTTTTCAACTCCTGCAGCCTGATCATTGGCCAGGTTTATCTGGTGCTTGCCTTGTCAACCAGGTTGCTGTTGGTGATCGACTGGCTGATCAATCAGCTGGCAGACACACTGGTAGTTTTCTTTTGAAGACTTCTACCTTTATTATCCCTGCAGTAGTATTTGATATTTAATGGTAGTTTTGATTATTACATTAACTGAGGAAGTGCTTAACCCACAGAGGTCAAACAGCACCTGGGAGAATGGAAGACAATCAGGTTTGATCCAAAAGGGAGGACAGGTTTAATTCCTTGGATCTAAAGCCTCTTACTGGCATAAAGATGATAATGTTGAATAGGCAGCACTGATACAATGTTCTCTTGCTGTGCCCACAGCACCCCTGGATTTACCTTGCAATTCCTCCCATATCTCTCACTCCAGTACTGCCTCAAAAGATCTCACAGTCAGGCATCACACTGTTATTATCACAAATGGAATAAAAAATGACAGGCATGACAACTAGATTTTTTAAAAATAAGAGATGCCCAATCTATGGTTTTACTGCAAGTCACTTGTTCTCTACAGACTGAATATTGGTGCACACTAGCAGCATTTTTAAAGGAAGACACATCTGTATGGCTAAAAAATGTACAGAAAACTTCAGTGCCCATATAAATTCAGTCAAGCACCTAAAATGCAAAGATTATCATATTATTTTCTGTTGCCCAATGAAGGACTTTGTTTATATTAGCATTGATTTTTACTGTGTGCTCAATGAACAAAATTATTATTTTTCTCATAATTTTAACTGATCATGAAGAGGATACAAAAACTGTGTTTGTTGCTGATCAAGATAACAGCTATTTAAGCCCCATCCACACAGACTTAAGAGGTGATAATGTATTTATAAACATCTGGTTACTGTAGGAAAGAAAGGTACATAATAATTTACACCTGGAAAATCCTGATGGGACTGGTTTCAAACCTGAACACTGAAATAATTCCATATGATGACAAGCGATTTGCCAGTGTAAAAAAATATCTCCAATAAATAGCAGAGATGTGTACACTAAGAAAGAACTTGTTACCTATGTGTTTTAATGGCACTTCAGATATTGCTTATTTGAAAACCTACACCCTTTATTTGTTCACCTGTGAATGCAACTTAATTTCTATAAAAAATGTGATTATGATTGGTAGGTGTTGGAATACTCACATTTACATTAACATTTACATGGAATGAAAAATTTTTTTTTTAAATCTACCTCTGTCACATTCCTTGTTGATGTATTTAGCTCTTCTTCGAGAAACAGACTTGAGGCGCCGGAGGAGACTGGGTCGCCGTCCATCAGGGGAGGTAAGAGGAGAGTTGCTTGCTGATTCTGCATTGGCATCCAAAACTTCGAGCAATTCTATCTCCCACTCCATCCCCTGGTCCACAGAACTAGATCTGCTTAATACTTTGTCTCGTGATAATGATCTGGTATGACCAAATGTTTCACCAAGATTATCAACTGGTGAGCTCTGTGTTATCTTGAGTGAAGGCGAGGAGCTGAACAAGGTGGTCGAAGATGGGTGCAGCATGTTATCCTCTTTCATCACATATCCCTTTTGTTGTATGAGCCTGGCCTGGCTACTACTGCTGCTGCCACCTTGGTGCAAGTTCAGTACAGAGGTAAGTGATCTCTGTGACTGCTCTGGAGATAAAATACTGTCCAAACTATTCTGCTTTATGAGTGATGCAGACCTGATATTGCAACTTCTCCATCTTCTCTCACTTGGGCCACCTTGTGCCTGCTCCAGCTTTTGGTCACCAACTAATGGAGATTGTTTCCTCACTTCATCTGTGCGTAGCTTCCATAAAATGTCAAATTTCTCAAAGTTGGCATTGTCACTGGAACTTTGTTTCTTAAGTCGTGGCTTGTCCACAGAGTGCAACTGCAGACAAACGGTGGGCACAACATAATCAGGGGTTGGGCTGCGACTCTGCTCACTTGAATCCTGCTTCTCAAAATATTTACCGCTCGGAAATTTTTTTGAGTCTGGTGATGCACCCCTACTTTTGCTTTGATACGTGTAACTTCCCTGTTTTTTTAAAACTCCTTTTCTCTGCTGCTGCACTTTTGCCAGCGAGCTGTGAGGTTCCTTGTCTTCAGATGAGGTTGCATTAAAAGTTATGTAGGTTTCAGTAGCTTGGAGAGCCTTGATGGAGGAATCATCACTGGTGAGGGTGTGACTTGGGTGCAGGTGCTTCAATAGAGGTCTGCGAGGTAACGCAAGTGCTGGTTTTACATTCGGGCTGCTCAACTTCCTGCATGGTTTTTGTGTATCATCTTGCAATGGTCTGTCAGGAGTCATCTGTTCTTCTGTGGAACTTCTGCCTATTGTCTTCTGCCTTGTGGTCACTTGGAACACCACATTCACATTACTCTCTCCACAATTACCAGCACTCTTTCTACGTGGTTGATTATGAATACAGGTTCCACAATTATCAGCACTCTTTCTACGTAGTTGATTATGAACACCAGTGTCAAATTGTGGGCTAGGGGTAGCATCAACAGAAGTGGCACTAGTATTTACCAGAACGTTACTGGTGTTTTCAGCTGAGAAAACAGGTGGTGTCCATTTGGTGCGGCGAGAAGGTCGATTATTGTGAGTAACCAGTGCCCTCTCATTCCTCACACGGTTACCCCTCACCTTCATGTTAGGGTATTTATAACACCCACCACTATCAATAGGTCTAGACATGGTTCCAGACAACACACATTTTAATGTATTACACTCATGTCTCACCCACTGTAACCACTGCTAAAGCTTTGATTTGACATCCTAGGGTGGTTGTAACAGTGCCATGCAGACCCTCACCCCCGAGGATATGCAGGCGTGGGACACCTTGCAGTACAGTGGACAGGTGAGGAGTGAATGGTGGTTGTGACTACAGGGAGGGTGGTGGCTGCAGGGCAGTCACCTGACACACACACACACACACACACACACACACACACACACACACACACACACACACACACACACACACACACACACACACACACACACACACACACAATGTACATGCATATGTACACACATATATGCACACATGCACACACATACACACATGCACACACATGTACACACATGCACACACACATGCATACACACGTACACACATGTACACACACGTACACACACATACACGCATGTACACACGCACACGCTTCTCTGCCCTACACTTTTCCAGGTTTATCTTAAGTCAGTTTATCTGGCCTGGCTGAAGCCCTTCTAGGCTGCTGTCTACCCTATTCCCTCACTTCCCTTACAATGGTGTCCACCCTACTCTCTCACTAACTATACCTGTGTCTATTATAGTTATTTCTAATACATGTATATGTGTGTCGAGTATACCCACATCTGGTATGTATGTACATATAGGGATGCTGGGGTTGAGTCTAGGTTCCTGGCCCCATGCCCCCACTACTGGTTTCACACTCCTGGCTCTGTGAGCCTTATCATACCTATTCTTATAACTACTGGCTCTCCTCACTTAACAACAGAGTTTCATTCCTAAGACCATGTCAGTAAACGAATTTGTCACTAAGTGAGGAGCATACTATAATGGTGATGGGTTTGTGTCAACCGTCTTTGATATTGTTGTAATGTCACTTTTGCACCATTTATAACATTTCTGGTATATTTTTAAATATTTATACAGTAGTGTACTGTATATTGTAATAAATAGAATTAATGAAATCAGCTCTAATATGCATTATTTATGTATGCATACTGGTCAGAGAGCCCGTTGTAAGTCCAAGCCGTCGGTAAACGAGTATGTCACTAAGTGATGAGAGGCTGTATATGGATTCTGCCTCTACCACTTCACTGTCTATGCCATTCCACTTTCTTACCACTCTAAGACTAAAGAAGTATTTTCCTAACATCCCCAAGGCTCATCTGTGCTTTCAACTACAGCTGTGACCTCGTGTACCCGAGACCCGTCTCTTGCACAGGCTCTTATCTGCCCATGTCAATAACTCAGTATTTTGTACGTTATAACTCCATTACATCTGGTTCTTTTGTTCCCTTGTGTAGTCAAGTTTAATTCCTCTAGATTCTCCTTGTAGTTCTTACATCTCAGCTCTGGGACTAGTTTTATTGCAGACCTTTGCACCTTTTCCAGATGTGGGTTCCAAGCTGGTGCTGAATACTCTAAGGGCCTGACGTGTGCTGTATATAAGGTTGTGGATGCCTTCTCGTTGATATTCTTAAAAGCTACCTTAAATTTGTGTCTCGTGTCTGCTGCAGCGTTTATTCACTTGAAACGTGCTTCAGATGAGATGCTAGAAAGTATGTTTAACCTGAAGGGGGGGGGGAGGTGTACTTGCCTATTTATGGTGGTAGGGGAGTAGAGTCACAACTCCTCTGTGCATGCATGCACATGCATACGTATGTACATACATATGTACGTACTCACTCAATTATATGTACACATGCTGGTGTGCATGTGTACATGCATGCATGAAGCAACTAGCATTTTTAATAAGGCAGTACAGTATAATACTAAATGGTTTTACCATAGAAATCTTCAACTGAGTGTTACAATAAAGGAAATAGGTTCAACATATGCACTACAGTATCTACATATACTGCAAGGGAGTGTTAAAACTTCAAAAAGCCTTTTACATTGACATTAGTTTTGCTAGCAACAAAACTCCTGCAGACAAAATTGCCTAAAAGTGATTTCATACTTTCGTAATACACCATGTTGGAGTAATGAGGTAGATCATGTTGATCAGACAGAATTGTGTGGCTGATATCTGAATACAAGTGCATGCCTCTATGACCTCAATCAATTATTGACAGGAACATTAGGAGTTAATAGTGTGGTCAGGGTAGGAGGGTGTATCATGATAGGTGGGGGTTGAACAGTATGACTGGATGGAGGTTGGCAGATAGTGTGGCAGAATTGATAAAGTTTGAGGAAACAGTGCAGTCAAGCAGATCCTGAGTCACCCGAGTAGTCAGGAGCACAGTGACGGCATACTCCAACATGACAAACAGTATGGTACAAGGACTGACATACTTGTGAGAGACAAACAGTATGGCACATGGATAAATACTTCTCGAGGGAGAAGGAATATGATTTAATGGCAACAATGCAAACAATCTATGGAAGAGGAGACTGGGACAATTATACAAACGTCAACCTCTGAGGCTTCAAGAGTTACAAATAGCTTTCAAAATGCAAGTTAAATACACTAAGAGTAAGGAAAACCCTGCAGGTGTTCTCCAGTGATGTGGAGAGGGAAGCAGATGGGCATAGGTGAACACATGTTCAGGGTAGCAGGTGCCAGTAAGAGTGGTGGAAACAGGTAGAGCAGGTTGTCTGGGTGAGAAGTAATCAAGAGAAGCTATACCAAAACACACACAAGGCTTCTTCACTACTCTCCTTATCCTCCTCCCCATTCCTCACCACATCACCACCACAACTACCACCACCACCTGAAGATACCTGAAGGACATTTCCAAGGGTCAATGTCCCCGTGGCCTGGTCACAGACCAGGCGTCCTGGAGGATCAAGGCTTGATTACCCAGTTGTTATTCTTGGCCACACACAGTCTAATGTACCAACCACAGCCTGGTTGGTCAGGCACTGATTTAAGAAATTTGTCCAGTTCTCTCTTGAAAACAACCAGGGGTTTGTTGGTAATTCACATTATACATGAAGGGAAGGTGTTGAGTCAGGGACCTCTGACTCATTAAGTTCTCTCTCTCTCAGTGTACTTGTCACGTCCCTGCATGTTAGGGAAGGTATTTTGCACTGTCTGCAGTCTCTTGCTGTCATGTAGAGTGATTTCAGTGTTCAGGTTTTGGGCCAGTCCCTCCAGGATTTTCCGGGTTAAACAGTTATGTACCTTTTTTGCGTACGTTCCAAGGAATGCAGTTATAGGGACTTCAAGCCTTCCCAGTAGTTCAGATGCTTGATTGAGTATATACGAGCAATGAAAGCTCTCTCTACATTTTCCAGCTTGGCCATCTTGATTGCCTTGAATGGGGCTGTCAGTATATGGCAGTATTCCATCTTGGAGAGAATAAGTGACTTAAAGAGCATCAATGACTAAGCATCTCTTGTCTTGAAAGTCCTAGTTATCCAACCTATAATCTTCCTTGTGGTAGTAATAACAACATTGTTGTGAGCCTTGAATGTAAGATCTTCTGCTATCATTATTCCTAAGTCTGGCACATGGTACTTTTGCTTTACTGAATGATTTGAGTTTGTTCTTTACTCCATTACAGTCTATTTCCTTCATTCTTCTATGGTGAATGAATTAAAAGTTGTCCTCATTCAACATCAAACTGTTGTCTGAGGCCACCTGGAAGACTTGATTTATCTGCCAGAAGATTCACAATATCTTTGATGTACGCCACTCTCAGAGGTTCTGATAACTCAGCAAAGAATGTTACAGTGCTATGATTCATGTCCTAGTCAAAGTCGGATATAAGAATGAGAAACAAGCAGGGTGAGTACCATGACACCTATGTCTAGGCTCCTTCTCCATAAAATACTGAAGGCCCAAGATAGTGTTGCATCAACAGATGGTCTCACTATTGAAGGTCACCTGGATGAGGCAACACACAAGCTCTCCCTTCACTCTTTCTCTCTGATATTACCCTTTAATGGTTTCAGCAATCATTGCCTCTACTTCGTGGTCTCAGTCTATACCTTATGATTGAGGGTCCAATTAATGAAGTCATTAGTGCTTGCTCCAGGCAGTTCAAGTTGTCTGAAGTCTATATATTGTACCAATGGTTTTTCTTTAGGAAATATTACACAGTGCACTGCAATTACAAAGGCAAATTTCCTACACATTTTGGAATGATCCATAATACCCTGCTTTGTTTTTCTTCTATATCTAATATGAGGATGAGGAGCAGTTAAGGTGCCAGGATCATGCCTTATGGTATCAAATTTTTTCCATTATTAGGACTACTTTTCCTCTGTTTACTATCACCTTATGATGAGTCATGTTTCATGCCTTTGCAAAATCCATGTAGACCACATCTGCATTACATTATCTTTCCAATGTGTCACAGATCCATTTTGTCATAATAATGTGGTCACTATGAGAGGCACACTCTTCCTGCTCTAAAGCAACGTTCATTTAGGCAATGTGATCTATTTGCACAAAATCAATCAATCAACTGACATCTTAGCGCCCTCCCTAAAACATTTTCGGTAAGTGATGCTAAGTGCTACTCGTTTGTAATTTTTAGTTATTGCTCGGCTGCCTCCTCTGTGAGGTGGGGCTACATCCACACTTCTTAATTAAGGTCTCTGGTATTTCACTTGAACTCAGCCTCCTGTAAACAACAATGAATGCTCATGCTCACTACTGTCTTTCTTGCTGGAATTTTGTGTGTTTTCTATGGTTTCCCAATTTCTTGAGCACATTTTTTTAATTTCTTCAGTGTTCCTTATGTCTGGCATTAATGTAGTATTTGCTCTGCTTAAGCCCGCTAATTTGTCTGTCAATTTTAGAAGATTGACAACACTTTTTTGACAACTCTCTTCTATATTTTTTTTTTTTTTTTTTTTAACTCGGATGGAACATCAACAGTCCACACTTCTGTATTCAGCATATGCATTCACTAGTCTGGGTTTAGAGCACTCGTGACCTTTTCCCCAAGAAATGTTGGATAATTCCTTGTTTATTATCCCAGTAAGGTCCCTAATTGTTGAATTTACTAAACATTTGCTCACGTTGTATATTTCTCTGGGTTGCAGCATACGAATTTATGTTTGGTTGTACGTATATACACAGTTTACTTTAAACACTATTTTAAGGAATAAAATATTCTTGATGTTAGTATACAGGCGAGTTTCAGCCTTAATGACCCACATGTATTATACAGACTTTAAACTTGACATTACTAGCCTTTACCCTCCGTCGATTCTGGGGGCAAGGTTTTGGTTGTTGGTGGTAGCCACACCACTGCCTGGCTGATCAGGAGCTGACTTGAACTTATCCAGTTTCCTCTTGAAGACAGCCAGAGGTTTGTTGGTAATTCTCTTTATGCTTGAAAAGAGGGCTACCATTAGCTACAACAACCACAAACACTGGAGTATCCTTTGTAGCGAGGCCTAACACTAGCTGCTAAAATCACTGACCTTTACAATAGTCGAAAGGGTCCTCTTGCTCCTCATCATCGGATCCCAGCACCTCTTCCCTCTCCTCCTCTTCCAGCTCTCGATCCCGGATATCAGTTCTGGAAAAAAAAAAAAAAAAGACAGACATCAACACATCATCCTAACTCTTCTGAAACAAGCATCAACACACCATCCTAACTCTTCTGAAACAAACATCAACACACTATCCTAGCTCTTGTGAATCAAGCATCAACACACTATCCTAGCACTTGTGAATCAAGCATCAACACACCATCCTAGCACTTGTGAATCAAGTATCAACACACCATCCTAGATCTTCTGAAACAGTGTAACCAGGGTTGTCCAGGTGACAACTTAGTGGACTATGTTTCATTTTTTTATATTTACTAATGCTGAATTTACTGACTTAAAAACTTGCTATCCTACGTTTTAGTTCTGGTGACGCCTTGTTTACACAATGCTGTATGATGAATAGCTTCCCTAATCATCTTAATCTCACATTAGCATTGCAAATGATGTTTACCTCCAGCTACAGCAGGTACATACCTCTATGTACAAAAAAATGGCAAAACTACCAGTAGTGTAGTCCATAATGACAGTGAAAATTTAAAGTCTGAATTTAGTCACTGTTGTATGCAAACCACCAGATGCAAATTCACAGTGGTTAATGAAATTCGAATGCCATATACAACCTTATTAAGCCCAATCTATAACATCTTCCCCGGTGATTTAAATCTGCCATAAAACATTTATAGCAAGAACTGTTGTAACAAGTCTCAACAGTTTGTTTGAAGGTAGGCGACACATGATTATACACACTTGGAAAATCCTAGAGGGATTATTACTGTACCAAATTTACACATGAAAATCACTCCCTATGAAAGCAAAAGACTCAGCAGACGATGCAGCAAATCCCCAATGAAAAACAGGGGTGCCACTAGCACAATAATTGACTACACAATAATTGACTACACAATAAGTGTCAGGGGCCCCAAGACTGTTCAACTGCCTCCCAGAATACATAAGGAGGATTACCAACAGACCCCTGGCTGTCTTCAACAAGGCTTTGGACAGGCACCTAAAGTCAGTACCTGACCAGCCAGGCTGTGGTTCGTACGTCGGTTTATGATCAGGTCCTGATCCACCATGAGGCCTGGTCACAGACTGGGCTGCAGGGACACTGACCCCCCAAAACCCTCTCCAGGTATACTCCAGGTATACAATATCAATGATCGTGACATGCCCATGCACTCTGCCCCAGGCCCAGACTCATGGAACTCCATGTTCATCAAGAACTGCAAGAAGCCCCTGTCGTGTGCCTTCAGCATTCTATGGAGAGAGAGCATGGACATAGGGGTCATCCCACACTTAGTGAAAACAACAGACATAGCCCCACTCTACAAAGGTGGCAGTAAAGCAATTGCAAAGAACTACAGACTGATGGCACTAACATTCCATATCATAAAAATCTTTGAAAGGGCTCTAAGAAGCAAGATCGCCAACCACCTAGATACCCATCAATTACACAACCCAAGTCAACACGGGTTTAGAGCAGGTTGCTCCTGCCTGTCCCAGCTACTGGATCACTATCACAATGTCCTGGATGCTGTAGAGGATAAACAAAACACAGATGTAGTATACACAGACTGCAAAAGTGTTCAAGAAGTGTGATCATGGTGTAATAGCGCACAAAATGCGTGATGAAAGAATAACAGGAAAAGTTGGTAGATGGATCTATAACTTCCTGACAAACAGAACACAAAGAGTAATAGTTAACAGAGTAAAGTCTGATGCAGCTACGGTGAAAAGCTCTGTTCAGCAAGGCACAGTACTCGTTCCCATTCTATGCCTCATCCTCATATCTGACACAGAAAGAGATGTAAGCCATAGCTCTGTGTCTTCCTTTGCAGATGACACCTGGATTGTCATGACTGTGACCTCCATCGAAGACACCACAAGACTCCAAGCGGACATCGACCAAATCTTCAAATGAGCCACTCAAAACAACATGAAGTTCAATGAAGAGAAATTTCAACTACTCGGATATGGAAAATTTGAGGAAATTAAAACTGTATCAGGGTATACGACAAATTCTAACCATACAATAGAGCAAAAAAGTAAAGTGAAGGACCTGGGAGTGATAATGTCAGAGGATCTCGCCTTCAAAAACCACAACAATGTATCTACTGCAGCTGCTAGGAAAATGATAGGATGGATAATGAGAACCTTCAAAACTAGGGATGCCAAGCCCATGATGATTCTCTTCAAATTGCTTGTTCTCTCTAAGCTGGAATACTGCTGTACACTAAATGCTCAAGGCAGGGAAAAATTGCTGATAAGACACCATGATAAGACACCAAAATTACTGGGAACAGTTGAAGGCCCTTGATTTGTATTCCCCTGGAATGCAGGCAAGAGAGATACATGATAATACAGTGGACCCTTCCTTTTCATCGATCTCCTTTATCACCAATTTCAGTTTTCATCAACTTTTTTGTCAATATTTTGGTTCCGTTCTCGTCGATTTCCTCCGTTTTCGTCGATGGTACGAAACCTGTCCTGTGCCCAGACAACGCCACCTCCCACATGCATTCTCAGGCAGTGTCGCGTTGTTTCTCGGTGAGTGAACATATCCTGCCAGGTCATACGAAACATTTCATAATAATCCATTGTTTTTGGCACTTGTTTGTTGTGCGTGACTGCTAAATAAGCCACCATGGCCCCAAAGAAAACTTCTAGTGCCAGTCCTTTGGTAAAGAAAGTGAGGAACACCGTAGAAATGAAAAAAGAAATCGTTCAAAAATATGATAGCGGCATACGCATAGCTGAACTCGGCAGGATGTACGGGAAGGCACCATCAACGATCAGCTCCATTGTGGCAAAGAGAAATCATTGAAGTTGATGTTGTGAAAGGTGTGAATGCAATAACCAAACAGAGATCCCAAACAAATGAAGTGGAGAAATTGTTGTTGGTGTGGATCAGAGTGAAAGAGTTAGCAGGAGATAGTGTTGTGCAGTCGATAATTCATGAAAAGGCAAGGCAGTTGCATGACGATCTCAAAGAAACTGCCTGAAATGAGTGCTGATGTTGGTGAATTTAAGGCCAGCAAAGGCTGGTTCGAAAACTTTAAAAAGACGAAGTGGCATACACAGTGTTGTCAGGCATGGTAAGGGTGCCAGTTCAGACAAATATGTGGCTGAAAAATTCGTGCGGGAATTCAAAGACTTCGTAGAGGCTGAAAAATTCCAACCCCAACAAGTGTTCAATAGTGACGAAACAGGCCTGTTTTTGAAGAAAATACCAAAGAGGACCTACATCACGCAGGAGGAAAAGGCACTCCCAGGGCACAAGCCTATGAAAGACAGGCTAACTCTCTTGTTGTGTGGTAATGCTAGTGGGGACTTCAAAGCGAAGCCTTTACTGGTGTATCACTCTGAAAATCCCAGAGTGTTCAAGAATAACAGTGTTATCAAGAGTAAATTGTGTGTGATGTAGAAGACTAACAGAAGGGCAAGGGTCACAAGGTAAATTTTCCTGGAATGGGTCAATGAAGTGTTTGGCCCAAGTGTGAAGAAATAACTCCTGGATAATAAATTGCCACTCCAGTGCCTCCTGTTAACCCTTTGACTGTTTTCGACGTATAAATACGTCTTACGAGCCAATGTTTCTGACGTATATATACTCAATAATTCTAGCGGCTTCAAATCAAGTGGGAGAAAGCTGGTAGGCCCACATGTGAGAGAATGGGTCTGTGTGGTCAGTGTGCACCACATAAAAAAAATCCTGCAGCACACATTGCGTAATGAGAAAAAAAAAACTCAGATCGTTTTTTTGGAATAAAACGCCGACTTTGAGGTGTATTTTCGTATAGTATTTATCGTTGTATTCGCGTTTTCATGGTCTTAGGTGATAAAATGGAAAACATATTACAGAAATAGAGATGATTTTCATTACTTTTACGATGAAAACGACCTTGAAACTGAGCTCAAAGTAGCGGAAATGTTCGATTTTTACCAATGTTCAAGAGTAAATAAATCACACCACACGTCCAATACACGTCAACTGGGGAGTCTAATATTCTTTCACTAGTGCACTGATATTATTTATACCATTTTTACAATAATGCAGTCGTCTGCATAACAGTAAATTTTGTATTTTTTTGTATGAATAAAAAATCAAAATAGAAAGCAATAATAATATAAGAGGGGCCTAGAGATGTGACTAATGAACAGAGCATATGTTATTTTAGTGCCACGAATGTCTACCTTGTTTATTCTGGACCCTATTTTGAAATTGGCATCTTTTTTATTTTGCGTGAAATTGGCCAAATTGCCAATTTCTGACCACCATATTGGGTAATCCAAATTAGTAAATGGGAGGTTTCTTGTACTCAGCTGATAGATAAAATGGAGTTCTAAAGAAATAGCTATGAGTTTGGTCAACTGGAACAACGGAATTGGCTGAAAATTGGGCTCAAAGTCGGCGAAATCGCCGATATGCATATGTCGCCGAGACCGCTAACTTCGCGGGAGCATAATTCCACGAGTTTTCGACCAAATTTCGAACTTTTGGTGTCATTACCATCGGGAAAAGATTCTCTATCATTTCATAAGAAAAAATAATTTTTTTTTTTTTCAAAAATTGAGCGACATAGAATGACAGTTTCAGAGAGGGGCCTGAAACAGTCAAAGGGTTAATGGACAATGCTCCTGCTCATCCTCCAGACTTGGAAGACCAATTGTAACAGTGAAGTTCTTGCCTCCTAACACCACTCCTCTCATCCAGCTCATGGACCAGCAGATCATTGCAAACTTCAAAAAACTGTACACCAAAGCAATGTTTCAAAGGTGCTTTGACATAACCTCGGACTCTGAATTGACCCTAAGAGTTCTGGAAGAATCACTTCAATATCTTATAGATAAGGCTTGGCAGGGAGTGACTTCCAGGACGATGAACTCTGCTTGGGGAAAATTGTAGCCAGATTGTATCCAAAAGAAGGATTTTGAAGGGTTTGAGGCTGACCCTGTCGACCCTACACCTGTTGTGCAATCAATTGTGGCATTGGGGAATTTGATGGGATTGGATGCGAGTGGCAAGGATGTGGAAGAGTTGGTGGAGGACCACAATCAAAAGCTAACCACTGATGAGCTGCAAGAGCTTTATCTGCAACAGTAACAGACCACAGCTCAGGAAATTGCTTCAGAGGTGGAGGAAGAGAGATGGAAGAGGGTGCCCTCTTCAAAGATTAAGGAGATTTGTGCAATGTGGACTAAAGTGCATTCTTTTATGGAGGAACATCACCCTGAAAAAGCTGCTGCAATCAATGCTGGCGACTTTTACAATGACATGTCCCATTTTAGACGAATCTTAAAGAGACGCCAGAAACAGACCCATCTGGAAAGATATTTTGTGCAACAGGGGTCCAGGGACTCTCAAGCTGTCCTAGTGCCATTAAAACACAAAGGAGGGAAGTGGCCCCAGATAATGACTTGGTACCTAGAGTCCTTATGGAAGGGGATTTCCCTTCCAAAGAACAACCTCTTCCCTCTCTCCTCCTCCTCCCTGTCTTCCATCCATCAACAACAGCCTTCAGTAAAGGTAAGTGTCATATTGAATATTCCTTCTTTTGTACATGTAAATCTATCTTTAAGCTAAAAAAGAAAATTTTTTTTATTAATACTTCTGGGTGTCTGGAATGGATTAACTGGGTTTACATTATTTCTTATGGGGAAAATGGTTTCCATTTTCACCGATTTCCGTTTTTGCCGATCGCTCTGGAACGGATTAAACACAAAAACCGAGGGTCCACTGTATACACTTGGAAAATCCTAGAGGGACTAGTATCAAACTTGCACACAAAAATCACTCTCTGTGAAAATAAAAGACTCGGCAGGAGGTGCAACAATGAAAAGCAGGGGCACCACGAGTACACAGACACAACACAATAAGTGTCTGGGGCCCAAGACTGATCAATTGCCTCCCAGCATACATAAGGGAGATTACCAATAGACCCCTGGTTGTCTTCAAGAAGGCACTGGACAGGCACCTAAAGTCAATACCTGACCAGCTGGGCTGTGGTTCATACGTCAGTTTGCAGTAACAGCCTGACTGATCAGACCCTGATCCACCACAAGGCCTGGTCTCAGACCGAGCCACGGGGGCGTTGACCCCCGAAACCTTCTCCAGGTAAACTCCAGGTGTCAGTTCAAGGACACATTATTCATAACTACTAAAATGCTTTAAGGTGTAATCCCTGCAGCATAAGCAAAAAAAAAAAAAAAATATACAATACCTTCAAAATACTGGAGGGATTGGTTTCAAATCTGCATACTGAAAGTACTCCCTACAACAGCAGAAATTTAGTGGACGATGCAAAAATGCAGCCAATGAAAAACAGTGTAACAGGTACACCAAGAGAAAATTCATTCAAGTGTCATTTAAGTGTACGTACATGGTTTAAGAGCTTTCAACACCCTCACTTCATATATAAAGGATATTACGAAGATCTCTAACTTTCTACAAGCAACTGATCTCCATTTTAATACTATGTATAATTTCTTCATGGGGTGATCAACATCAATTTTTGAACGCTAAGCTGGAATCTATCTATCTGAAGACGGTTTGGAGGAACATTGCCCGTGGCCAGGTCACAGAACAGGTCTCCTTGTGTGACCTGATCAACCAAGTTGTTGACGCAAGTCGCACAGAGTCCAACATATGGACCACAGATCATTTGTTCATGAACTGTTCAAATGCAATTTTCTTTATTTCAAGTTCGATTATGTAAACTTTATTTATTTACACACTTAACCTCAAATGTTCAGATCTATACGATTATCATTTTGGTGCGAGAACTGGCTGCTACAAGAGGAAATTTGACAGGTTCCACGTCTCAAATTCCTTATCAGCCAGGCTATGATAATTATGTTGGACTAGGTGCTGCTAGTGCCTGGACAAGGATCGGGGATCAACAATCGAGGATCAGAGATCAATAGCACACACAAACAAGCAATATAACAGAACAGAATGGAAAATGCAACGTTTGCCTAAATTAAATCTTCTCTAAAACTTCCTCCATATCCTAACTCTTATTGGTACAAGAGCCAAACAAACAAATACAAATCATAGTGTGGATATTTTAAATAATTTCAGCAAACCTTAGCTGATAACAAATCAACCTCACCAATATATATGTACATGCAAAATAATATGACCAACACTGATGCAAGTCAGCAGTTCCACAGAAGGTGAACTCAGGTACAGCCAGGAACATGCTAAAAACTAACATCATTAATAAAAAAATATGGTGCAGGTTAAACAGAGCCTTTCAATGGTTTCTGACTTAAAAGAACAAAAAAAGAAAAAAAATGCTGGATAGAGAAATACGCCATCATACAGAGTTGAGATAGTAGCAAAGTCATGAACACAACTGGAATAAACCATAACTACTACTTGGCCTGAGCTAAAACTAAGACATGTATACCTTCACTGAGCACAACAAAAACTAGTGAAATACTCAAGACAAAAAAAAATTTGCCGAGTGAGCTGCAGTTTCATTTGTCTTAACCCTTTGAGGGTTTTCGTCGTACTAGTACGTCTTACGCGTAGGGGTTTTTGACGTACTAGTACTCATAAATTCTAGCGACCTCAAATCTAGTGGGAGAAAGCTGGTAGGCCTTCATATGAAAGAATGGGTCTATGTGGTCAGTGTGCACAGTCTAAAAAAAATCCTGCAGCACACAGTGCATAATGAGAAAAAAAAAACTTTTTCCATTTTTTTTTAATAAATCAGCGACTTTGCAGTGTATTTTCGTATGGTATTTATTGTTGTATTCTAGTTTTCTTGGTCTCATTTTATAGAATGGAAGACATATTACTGAAATTGGGATGATTTTGACTGGTTTTACAATGAAAGGTGCCTTGAAATTGAGCTCAAAGTAGCAGAAATGTTCGATTTTTACCAAACTTCAAAAGTAAACAAATCGTGCCAAGCGTGCAATACACGTCAACTGGTGAGTCTAATATTCTTTCACAAGTGCACCAATAATATTTATACCATTTTTTACACTAATGCAGTAGTCTGCATAACAGTAAATCTTATATTTTTTGTGAGAATAAAAATTCAAAGTGGAAAGCAAAAGAATATAAGAGGGGCCTTGAGACGTGACTAATGACTAGAGGAAATGTCATTTTAGTGCCAGGAATGTCTTTCTTGTTTATTCTGGACCCTATTCCGAAATTGGCATCTTTTGAAATTTGTGTGAAATTGGCAAAATTGCTAAATTCTGACCACTGTACTGGATAGTTGAATTTATAAATGGGTGGTTTCTTGCACCCATTCGATAGAAAAAATGGAGTTCTAGCGAAATATTCATGTTTTTTGTCGACTAGTACAGTGAAATTGGCCGAAAATGGGGCTCAAAGTGGGCAAAATCGCCGATCCGTAAACATCGCCGAGACCGCTAACTTTGCGAGAGCATAATTCCGTAAGTTTTCTATCAAATTTCAAACTTTTGGTGTCGTTATGATCGGGAAAAGATTCTCTATCTTTTCATAAGAGAAAATAATTTTTTTTTTTTTTAAATTTGGCCGACCCTGAGAACGAGTTTCGGAGAGGGCCTGTCGACCCTCAAAGGGTTAAAGGGTTTTAATATACTTATACAGTACATCATTATTCCCCCCAAAGTCCAGTGTCAGTGCCTTAAGGAAAATAACTGGCATAGGTTTTCACTAAAGATTCGTGGGTTGTGTAAATATTTCAACTGTGCTGAGCAATCCTGAAAGATTTTCATACTGTGTGACGTCAGTGTTATTGGTATACACATTTTTTGCTTGCTACACTGCCACCTTTGCAGAGTGAGACTGTATCAGCTAATTTTTGAACTTCCGTTCCACTCCTGTATCTAGACTAGACTGTCTTCACAGGATATTTAATAATTAAAATAATTGATTTAAGCATAAGTGAAGCTAATTCATAGCCACATACGATGAAAAAAAATAGAGTGAGAGACCTTGAGACTCAAGGAGTTAAGTGACAGGCAAGGGAGGAATTAGAACTGAATGTAATGTTCAAGAAGGACCTCTCCAAGGAAAGATGTGGAATGCCAGGAGAGGGAAGATGGGGAAGGGACAAGAAAGAGGCGAGCATATAAGATCTAATAAAATTGCAACGACAGAAAAATGAAGTTCCTAACTGTTGACAGTTCTAGGGATAAACACCCCCGATGCTTGGTCTTAATGGACCTAAATGGAATAAGCACTTTTAAGAAAAAGGCAATTGAGAGTACAAGTTTGTAAGATTCAACCGTTACATATTCAGGTGATGAAAAGATCAGTCTTACGTTCCCATTTTTACACTCTTATTACGAGATATTAGAGCAGGACCTCCCTGGATGGTGGCTGTCTATCCTACCGAGAAAATCAGATACAACAAAAAAAAAAATGTTATAGAAAGATATCAGCTTGGCTTCTGGTAGTGTGAGGAACAGCAGAGCAACTGAGTGTTACATGACAAGTTGACAAATAAACAGTAACTGTCAGATGACTGGAACACTGCCAATGTCACATCAATATATACAAGAGAACTCATTGAACGCAGCGGGGTTCGAATCCACAGCAACCCAGCTCTAAAACTAACAGCCTTTGATATACCTTTGATGAGTTCCGTGAGTGTTTCTACTCTCGCAGCCCGGCCTTGGGCAAGACTCACCTGGTGCTTGCCTGGTCAACCAGGCTGTTGCTGCTGGTGGCCTACTGCCAGTGTGTTGGGAAATAGCACTAAAATGCTGCCTAGTGTACCTGGCTAGCATGCTAAGATAGTCGAGAACCTAAACGGAAACTTGGGATGAACGACGAGTATTATTAAACATTCTGCAATATCTGCAAAGTTTTTAAATATTTAATTACGGTGGTCGTGGATTGTTTATACATTGACAATACCGTCATTTGGTATGATATAGGTCCAGGCAAAACTCGAGCCGATGAACAGTGGTAGGAAGAAAGGACGGAAAAAGGGAAATCAAGAGAGCAAGGAAAGGGAAGGAGAAGGGAAGGGACACAGAGAGGAAGGGAGGAAGGTGGATAGTTTACACTTGAGCTTGCAAGCGTCAATATAGCAGAGTGGAATATTATCTTGAGGGAGTCACCCTTCACTCCACCACCATAACCATACAATCACCACCACAATCATACTGCCACCAGCATAAACCTCTAAGGTGAAAGTGTCCCCCTACTCTCTACAAAAGTCTACCTCACGATGTTGGAAATGGTATAAAATACCGACATGTGAAGATTAAGACACGTGCAACAGTTGGGTATCTTCATTGATGAAATGCTTCGCCTACACAGTAGGCTTCTTCAGTCAAATACAGAGGCAGCAGTAGTAGTGAAATAATGACGATGTAATCAGTCCATCAACTTGGAGAAGAGTTAAGCTCCCTCACGATTCTTGGCACGTTTCACTACACATACTACACACCTGCAGGGCCAAGAGCTGTGAACTGACCCATGTAACCACATATAGGCAAGTACAAGGGAGACAAGATAATATACAAAATACTCTGGGGAATTGATAGGGTAGACAGGGACAGGCTGTCTGAGAGGCGGGAAATAGGTACTAAGGGGAACAGCTGGAGGTTGAAGACACAGCTGAGTCACAGGGATGTCAGGAGGTATTTATTTAGTCTTAGGGTGTTTAGGAAACAGAATGAGATCGAAGTGGAGAGACTTCATACATAGTTTTAATAATAGGTACGATAGGGCTCACGAAGATAGGAAACTGAATCTGGCAGGTGGCAAGTTGAGACGGGGCCAGGAGCTGAAAGCCCCTGGTTAAGCAGAGCATTTCAGGAAATAGAATTAGTTGGCAATACAGAACCAATATATTACTGTCAACAGAAAACTGAAGTGTTAATTCTATGCTTTCTTGAAATAATTACAAAAACGGAATGCCTACAAAAACGAATAGGATACGCAGACTTGACCACAAAACAATAACATGTTATATCTCAACTAACGGGTGGATGACCTGGTAGTCAACAGGCAAGGTTGGCTTCAGGCCGGGCTGCGAGGGGTGCAAGAGCGCTCCTAACTGGTCACACGTCTCTGACGACCACAAATTCTTCCTCTCGTAACAGTATGTTGCTTGTACTAAATTTAAAGGGCTAGAACAACGAGCAAATGGTTTCTAACTAGCTCGATCGCTAGCGTACTCAGCTCACACACTGAGGCCCGGGGATCGATCCCCAGGTACGGCTGGAAAACATTAGGACGTGTTTCCATAGGACACCTGCTGTCCCTGTTCACCCATCAGTAAAGTGAGTACCTGGGTGTTAGTCAACTAGCATGGGTCGCATACTGGGACAAAACTAACCTAATTTGCCCGAAATGCTCTGCATAATAAGGGGGCTTTCTATATAATAGTATGTCATTGATGTCAGCTAGGACTGTATACCTTGTACATGTACTTGTAGAAATAAAATTATTAATATTATTATTATTCTTTAAGTGCCGACTATCTCCACTCAAACTTGAACCTGAAGGATACCTGAAAGACGCTTCCGGTGAATCAAGGCTTAATCAACCAGGTTGTTATTGCTGGCCGCACGTCGAACTACGTGCGGCCAACAGGAACTGAAGAAACTGTCAATTCTCTTGTGAAGACAACCAGAGACTTGTTGATAATTCACTTTATCTAGTAAGAGCCAGTAAGACAAATCTACTGTAAGACAATACTGCTGTAAGGCACTTTACTGCTGTACGATACCAACACTGTTGCAAGATATAGCACTGCTGTTAGGTGTATCCCAGCAGCGTTAATCCCCACACCTGGGAGGTGAGAGCCTGTAAGACGCACAGTGACGCAGTTGAACACAAAGACACAAGGGCTTCACCCACACACTAGGGACTTCCCAACCTCACAAAGAAACAAAAGACTTGGCTAAGTTCCATATATTACTGAATCGTCGTAGTATTACACATCAGAGAAGCTCCATCCTCTTCATGCAGTACTTATGTTAGAAGTTTAAATAATAAAGACAAATATTCTTCCTGCTAAATAGCTCCTGAAGCTGTTTATGCTGAGTAGTGATGGCTTCCAGCAGAGCCTCTACAGCTTCCTCGACCAGCATTACTGGTTTCTGGGCGTCTTTAGTCGTAACATAACTACTCTTGAAGCTGTGTAGGGCGTTTACCTTCACCGTTTCCACATTAATTGCACTTGCCTACTACCGTGAGACTCAAATTGTAGTTATTAACATCCCTGTGAGTCAGTCTGTTTAGATTCCATATCTCCGTCGAAATTCAAGCAGCCTATAGACTAATCGTAATAAATTCCTCCGAGTATCTCCTACGTCGTCATTTCTATAAAATTGTGTGCTAAAACTGACTGAGCGTTGGTACCATAGAGCGATTTAGCTCTGCTCCAAAGATTTACACTACCATGCGAGCGAACCACTTAACAAAAAGCAAACCCAAGTAAATACCACACTGAAGTACGTATGTGTACACACACACACACACACACACACACACACACACACACACACACACACACACACACACACACACACACACAGAGCAGAGATGCTGTGCGTGCCTCTAACCACAATCTTCAACACATCCCTTGAAACTGGGCAACTACCTGAGAAATGGAAGACAGCTAATGTAGTCCCCATATTTAAGAAAGGAAACAAACGAGGCACTAAACTACAGACCTGTGTCTCTGACATGTATTGTGTGCAAAGTCATGGAGAAGATTATAAGGAGGAGAGTGGTTGAACACCTGGAAAGGAACAAGATTATAAATGAAAACCAGCATGGGTTCATGGAAGGCAAATCTTGTATCACAAACCTCCTGGAGTTTTATGACAAGGTAACAGAAGTAAGACACGAGAGAGAGGGGTGGGTAGATTGCGTTTTCCTAGACTGCAGGAAGGCCTTTGACACAGTTCCCCACAAGAGATTAGTGCAGAAGCTGGAGGATCAGGCGCACGTAAAAGGGAGGGTACTGCAATGGATAAGGGAATACCTGACAGGGAGGCAGCAACGAGTCATGGTACGTGACGAGGTATCACAGTGGGCGCCTGTTACGAGTGGGGTCCCACAGGGGTCAGTTCTAGGACCAGTGCTATTTTTGATATATGTGAACGACATGATGGAAGGAATAGACTCTGAAGTGTCCCTGTTCGCAGATGACGTGAAGTTGATGAGAAGAATTATATCGGACGAGGATGAGGCAGGACTGCAAAGAGACCTGGACAGGCTGGACATGTGGTCCAGCAACTGGCTTCTCGAATTCAATCCAGCCAAATGCAAAGTCATGAAGATTGGGGAGGGGCAAAGAAGACCGCAGACAGAGTATAGGCTAGGTGGACAAAGACTACAGACCTCACTCAGGGAGAAAGATCTTGGGGTGACCATAACACCGAGCACATCACCGGAGGCACACATCAACCAAATAACCGCTGCAGCATACGGGCGCCTGGCAAACCTGAGAATAGCATTCCGATACCTTAATAAGGAATCGTTCAAGACACTACACTGTGTATGTTAGGCCCATACTGGAGTATGCAGCACCAGTCTGGAACCCACACCTGGTCAAGCACGTCAAGAAGTTAGAGAAAGAACAAAGGTTTGCAACAAGGCTAGTCCCAGAGCTCAAGGGAATGTCGTACGAGGAAAGGTTAAGGGAAATCGGACTGACGACACTGGAGGACAGAAGGGTCAGGGGAGACATGATAACGACATACAAGATACTGCGGGGAATAGACAAGGTGGACAGAGATAGGATGTTCCAGAGAGGGGACACAGGGACAAGGGGTCACAACTGGAAGCTGAAGACTCAGACGAGTCACAGGGACGTTAGGAAGTATTTCTTCAGTCATAGAGTTGTCAGCAAGTGGAATAGCCTAGCAAGTGAAGTAGTGGAGGCAGGAACCATACATAGTTTTAAGAAGAGGTATGACAAAGCTCAGGAAGCAGAGAGAGAGAGGATCCAGTAGCGATCAGTGAAGAGGCGAGGCCAGGAGCTGAGTCTCGACCCTTGCAACCACAATTAGGCGAGTGCAATTAGGTGAGTACACACACACACACACACACACACACACACACAGGGGTCAGTCCTAGGACCAGTGCTGTTCCTGGTATTTGTGAACGACATGACGGAAGGAATAAACTCCGAGGTGTCACTGTTTGCAGATGACGTGAAGTTGATGAGAAGAGTTCATTCGATCGAAGACCAGGCAGAAATACAAAGGGATCTGGACAGGCTGCAGACCTGGTCCAGCAACTGGCTCCTGGAGTTCAATCCCACCAAGTGCAAAGTCATGAGGATTGGGGAAGGGCAAAGAAGACCGCAGATGGAGTACAGTCTAGGGGGTCAGAGACTACAAACATCACTCAAGGAAAAAGATCTTGGGGTGAGTATAACACCAGGCACATCTCCTGAAGCGCACATCAACCAAATAACTGCTGCAGCATATGGGCGCCTGGCAAACCTCAGAACAGCATTCCGACATCTTAATAAGGAATCGTTTAGGACCCTATACACCGTGTACGTTAGGCTCATATTGGAGTATGCGGCACCAGTTTGGAACCCACACCTAGCCAAGCATGTAAAGAAACTAGAGAAAGTGCAAAGGTTTGCAACAAGACTAGTCCCAGAGCTAAGAGGTATGTCCTATGAGGAGAGGTTAAGGGAAATCAACCTGACGACACTGGAGGACAGGAGAGATAGGGGGGACATGATAATGACTTACAAAATACTGAGAGGAATTGACAAGGTGGACAAAGACAGGATGTTCCAGAGACTGGACACAGTAACAAGGGGACACAGTTGGAAGTTGAAGACACAGATGAATCAAAGGGATGTTAGGAAGTATTTCTTCAGCCACAGAGTAGTCAGGAAGTGGAATAGTTTGGGAAGCGATGTAGTGGAGTCAGGATCCATACATAGCTTTAAGCAGAGGTACGATAAAGCTCATGGTTCAGGGAGAGTGACCTAGTAGCGACCAGTGAAGAGGCGGGGCCAGGAGCTTGGACTCGACCCCTGCAACCTCAACTAGGTGAGTACACACACACACACATACACAGTCAGAGCCAGAGACTACAAACCTCACTCAAGGAAAAAGATCTTGGGGTGAGTATAACACCAGGCACATCTCCTGAAGCGCACATCAACCAAATAACTGCTGCAGCATATGGGCGCCTAGCAATCCTCAGAACATCATTCCGACGAAGGAATCGTTCAGGACCCTGTACACCGTGTACGTTAGGCCCATACTGGAGTATGCGGCACCAGTTTGGAACCCACACCTAGCCAAGCACGTAAAGAAACTAGAGAAAGTGCAAAGGTTTGCAACAAGACTAGTTCCAGAGCTTAGGGGTATGTCCTACGAGGAGAGGTTAAGGGAAATCAACCTGACGACACTGGAGGACAGGAGAGATAGGGGGACATGATAAGGACATACAAAATATTGAGAGGAATTGACAAGGTGGACAAAGACAGGATGTTCCAGAGATGGGACACAGCAACAAGGGGACACAGTTGGAAGTTGAAGACACAGATGAATCACAGGGATGTTAGGAAGTATTTCTTCAGCCACAGAGTAGTCAGGAAGTGGAATAGTTTGGGAAGCGATGTGGTGGAGGCAGGATCCATACATAGCTTTAAGCAGAGGTATGATAAAGTTCATGGTTCAGGGAGAGTGACCTAGTAGCGACCACTGAAGAGGTGGGGCCAGGAGCTTGGACTCGATCCCTGCAACCTCAACTAGGTGAGTACAACTAGGTGAGTATACACACACACACACACACACACACACACACACACACACACACACACACACACACACACACACACACACACACAATAGGTTAAAATACCCAACGTCAGTTAAAAAAAATCCGCTGGAATATATTAAAATCAGGAGCTAAAAGTTCAACAAGGTCCAGGCAGGTACTTGGGTGACTCTCCTCCAGGGTCGTCAGGTTCAACTCTCAGTTTCTCCTTGGTGGTCAAACATCTCACCTCCAGGACAAGTCGTGCTGCAAACCTTTGTATTTCTATATATATTTAATAAAGATAAAGCAGCCACAGATGATTAGCGTATCTGCTCAGCCTAACAAAAACTAATTTTATTTTAAAGGCCACATGCATATGTAAAAATTATCACTGATATATCTGTGACGGTTCTCAGTTTTTCTACTCATGTCCCGGCCTAGGACAAGGTTTTCCTGCTAACTGCCTATCCATCAAGGCTGCTGTTCTTGTCTGTATTTGTGGCCGGTTAAGAATATTAGGTTCTCTCACAGCCCTGCCTTTGGCAGGCTTTCCTGGTGACCGACTGATCAACCACCCTGTCTGTGCCCCCGGCCTGGAGGCTATGATAATGGCAGCGACAGCAGCATCACTAGCAGCAGCAAGCGGTGATCCCAGAGACAAGTTATCTTACTTACCTCTCCCCACGTGGCTACACAAAACAACTTACCTGCAACAAAAGAAAATTCAAGTTATGGATGGTAACATTAGTTAAGTTAGTTTAGTTTAATATGTTTATTATGCACCCCATACCCATCCTGTGGGCGGTAGTCAAAAGATTAGAGGTACATAATGGGTCCAGGGACTGGGCCTCAAAGTTTGATGGCTGAGCAAGTTACAGAGGTAATGAATTCACAATTTACAAAGGTAATGAACTCCAGGTAGGTCTAGTCACAATCATGACAAGTTACAAAGGTATTAACAGATTATAGAGGTACACACAATGGGTCCAGGGACTGGGCCCCAAAGTTTTGATGGCTGAACTAGGTACAAGGTAATGAACTCACAAGTTACAAAGGTAATGAATACTGTAAGAATGGTTACTTGCGTTTATACATGGCTACAATCATGAACAAATTTTAGAGTAATGAGCAATTCACACTTCCACACCCGGTCACAACTGTAGTGAGTTATTGGTGCAAATATTGATTGTTGAGTCACACACACACACACACACACTCACACACACATACACACGCACACACAAACACACACGCACACACACAGGAGCTTGGACTCGACCCCTGCAATCTCAACTAGGTGAGTGCATACACACACACACACACACACACACACACACACACACACACACATGCACATATGTGGTAATGCTTTATTTACAGCTAGCAAGTCAGGGTATTTCTCCAGAATGGTCTGTAATATACCACTGTGGATAAAATACTTAGCCATTTCTTGAACACTTCTGAGTGAGTTGTTTCTAAATTCATTAATTTTATCGCACTCCAGTACATAATGCAGAGGATACCTGGTGATAGTTCCTGGGATCATCTCCCTTGCTTTTGAATTATACACGAGCCCAGGTGATGCTTTTCGAACTTCATCACGTCAATATATGGATTATTTATCTCTGGTAGTTTCAATGACTACATAAAAACTGAGAAATCATTAATAATGTAAAGGTAATATTAAAACAAGATGTCCTTTACCCAGCATCTACAAACACACGCAGACCAAGTGGTTAACTAAGAAAAAGAATAAAGCAGAAACAAAAGGTTAAGCACTACAGCGGATCAAGGAATATCTGAGGAGAGAGAAATGCTGATATTCTGGGGGAGCAGTGCAGGAGTACGTAACATGAACAAGAACCACGGCTGTACTTAATGACGTTCCAGAAGGATTAGAGTCTTGTCTCTCCATTTTTATTGATGATACAAAACTGAGGAGTGTGTTAAAATACATTGGAGAATAAGAAGATACTCCGGGAAAACATACAAAAACTAAAGTGGCTAGTAGGGTTTAACCAAACAAATGTAAGGTAATGAAAACCAAGGAGGGGGGGGAGAGAGAGAGAGAGAGAGAGAGAGAGAGAGAGAGAGAGAGAGAGAGAGAGAGAGAGAGAGAGAGAGAGAGAGAGAGAGAGAGAGAGAGAGAGAGAGAGAGAAAGAGAGAGAGAGAGAGAGAGAGAGAGAGAGAGAGAGAGAGTGAGTGAGTGAGCGAGTGAGAGAGTGAGAGAGTGAGAGAGAGAGTGAGAGAGAGAGTGAGAGAGAGAGAGAGAGAGAGAGAAACTAAGCTCGAGACGGTGCAACTTACGGTTGAACTTTAAGTTAATAAAGAAAAGTAGTCAGCATCATGCCTAATATATAACCAGAGGTGCGCATAAATCGCACAACCTTGACTTGTGTTAAACAAATCACACAACCTTGTGACTTGTGTTAAACAAATCTCACAACAATATTCAAGAACCTGAATAAAAATCTTCCATTGCATTATACATGACTTAAGTAGTAGAACCATCACAACATGTACAGCACTAGCATAGAGACCACCAACTTAACGTATAGGAAAATGTTAGAAATACAGAGAGATACCGAAAAGAAAGAAAAACAAAACCGACGACTCTGGAAGATAAAAGAATCAGTGCATAACAATAATACAAAATGTTACGGAGAGAGAGAGGGGAGTACTAGAACACGGAGGTACAAGTGGAAGAATGGACCCCCTGTTAACATTACGCTACCTGGAGGGTATTCTGGGGATGACCAACGCCTTCGCGACCCGGTCCACGACCAGGCCTCCCGGTGGATAAGGGCCTGATCAATCAGGCTGTTACTGCTGGCCGCACGTAGTAAAAGGTATGCACCACAGCCCAAGTGATCTGGCATCGACTTTAAGTATCTGTCCAGCTCTCTCTTGAAGGCAGTCAGGAGCCTATTGGTAATTCCCCTTATGCATGGTGGGAGGCTGTTGAACAGTCTTGGGCACCGGACACTTACGACGTTTTCTCTTGGTGTACCAAATGCGCCGCTAGCACTCAATTCTACACAAGAAAATAAAGCTAAACATAAACGCACAAAAAACCACAACAAAAAAGTAATGCTAAAAGCTGGTATGTGACAACCAGTCACATACCAGCCAGACCAAAGTTACTTCTTAACCTGCCATTCTCCACGCTCCTCCTCTCACCCTCACGCTCCTCCTCTCACCCTCACGCTCCTCCTCTCACCCTCACGCTCCTCCTCTCACCCTCACGCTCATCTCACCACCCTCCTCTCACCCTCACGCTCATCTCACCCTCCTCCTCTCACCCTCACGCTCCTCCTCTCACCCTCACGCTCCTCCTCTCACCCTCACGCTCATCTCACCCTCACGCTCCTCCTCTCACCCTCACGCTCCTCCTCTCACCCTCACGCTCATCTCACCCTCCTCCTCTCACCCTCACGCTCCTCCTCTCACCCTCACGCTCCTCCTCTCACCCTCACGCTCCTCCTCTCACCCTCACGCTCCTCCTCTCACCCTCACGCTTCTCCTCTCACCCTCACGCTTCTCCTCTCACCCTCACGCTCCTCCTCTCACCCTCACGCTTCTCCTCTCACCCTCACGCTCCTCCTCTCACCCTCACGCTCCTCTCACCCTCACGCTCATCTCACCCTCCTCCTCTCACCCTCACGCTCCTCCTCTCTCCCTCTCTCTACTCCTCTCACCCTCACGCTCCTCCTCTCACCCTCACGCTCCTCCTCTCACCCTCACGCTCCTCCTCTCACCCTCACGCTTCTCCTCTCACCCTCACGCTCCTACTCTCACCCTCACGCTCCTCCTCTCACCCTCACGCTCCTCCACTCACCCTCACGCTCCTCCTCACCCTCACGCTCCTCCTCTCACCCTCACGCTTCTCCTCTCACCCCCACGCTCCTTCTCTCACCCTCACGCTCCTTCTCTCACCCTCACGCTCCTTCTCTCACCCTCACGCTCCTTCTCTCACCCTCACGCTCCTTCCCTCACCCTCCTTCTCTCACCCTCACGCTCCTTCTCTCACCCTCATGCCCCTCTCACCCTCATGCTCCTTCTCTCACCCTCATGCTCCTTCTCTCACCCTCACGCTCCTCCTCTCACCCTCATGCTCCTCTCACCCTCATGCTCCTTCTCTCATCCTCATGCTCCTTCTCTCACCCTCATGCTCCTTCTCTCACCCTCATGCTCCTTCTCTCACCCTCACGCTCCTTCTCTCACCCTCACGCTCCTTCTCTCACCCTCATGCTCCTTCTCTCACCCTCATGCTCCTCTCATCCTCATGCTCCTTCTCTCACCCTCATGCTCCTCTCACCCTCACGCTCCTTCTCTCACCCTCGTGCTCCTTCTCTCACCCTCGTGCTCCTTCTCTCACCCTCATGCTCCTTCTCTCACCCTCATGCTCCTTCTCTCACCCTCATGCTCCTTCTCTCACCCTCATACTCCTTCTCTCACCCTCATGCTCCTCCTCTCACCCTCCTTCTCACCCTCATGCTCTTTCTCTCACCCTCATGCTCCTTCTCTCACCCTCATGCTCCTTCTCTCACCCTCATGCTCCTCCTCTCACCCTCACGCTCCTCCTCTCACCCTCACGTTCCTCCTCTCAACCTCACGCTCCTCCTCGCACCCTCAAGTTCCTTCTCTCACCCTCATGCTCCTCCTCTCACCCTCATGCTCCTCCTCTCACCCTCACGCTCCTCCTCTCACCCTCACGCTCCTCCTCTCACCCTCACGTTCCTCCTCTCAACCTCACGCTCCTCCTCGCACCCTCAAGTTCCTTCTCTCACCCTCATGCTCCTCTCACCCTCACGCTCCTCCTCTCACCCTCATGCTCCTCCTCTCACCCTCACGCTCCTCCTCTCACCCTCACGTTCCTCCTCTCAACCTCACGCTCCTCCTCGCACCCTCAAGTTCCTTCTCTCACCCTCATGCTCCTTCTCTCACCCTCACGCTCCTCCTCTCACCCTCATGCTCCTCCTCTCACCCTCATGCTCCTCCTCTCACCCTCACGTTCCTCCTCTCAACCTCACGCTCCTCCTCGCACCCTCAAGTTCCTTCTCTCACCCTCAAGTTCCTTCTCTCACCCTCATGCTCCTTCTCTCACCCTCACGCTCCTCCTCTCGCCCTCACGCTTCTCTCACTTGGAAGCTCAAGACAAACTTTAACGCACTAGCATAGGAATTATAATAGATGAATATATAAGAGAGGATCTAAGATAATTACTGAGCATCATTACTTAGCCTTGGCTGCGGCCTGGGCGGTGGGTTGGTAAACTCCCGCACAGTATTCCCCTCATTACACATGATAAACCTACTAATTATAGGTCTCCAATTACACTCTGATTATAATGACATGACACAGACTTAAGTTATAATTATAATAAGAGCCTAAGCCATTAAGACCCCCCCCTCCATCCTCATTCCATCCATCCCCTACCTCTACTCAAACTCCCTCCCTCCCCTTCTACATAATGGTGAATCAATTTCTTTCAAACCTGAGTCTAAGCTTTCATAATATATTCCTACCATTATATTATTTAGTATCTTCATCCTCATTTTATATCTGATACACAACAAAGGCTTTACTGGCCCATGTGAGGCCAAGTCATGCCTAACCTACAGGCACGACCTACTTGCACTAGTGAATTTGTCCACCGGTGACTCCGCCTCCTCCTGCTTCTACTCACTTGCCTGCAGTATATAAGCCACTTCTCTGACCATATGCTGTGCTCTTCTCAAGATTGATGTAATAAACAAAGTGACTAAGATGAGGGACTGATTACCTCAAACTCCTCCATCTCATTCTTCTCTGTTTTGGTTTGAACCCACTGGCTGGCGAAACGTTTCCTCAACAAAGATTCCCAAATGTTGCACAAGTGCCTCAGTTTTCAATTTGTCGGTTTTCTAAACCATTTACATCACAAAGCAATAGCTGCTTGAGCCTTTCCCTAGTTACCGTGTGCCAGCACTGGAAATTTAAATCTATAAACAATAACCTTAGAGCAAGAAAAAATCGAACTACTTAAAGGTGCCCCTTCGGTGATATTTAATAACCTATCAAGATGTCAGGACAATAATAACAGACAAAGTTCACAAAGACCACCACCAGGGGAAAAGTACTAAACAAAAGACCACGACCAGGGAAGGAGTGGGGAATTGCCGAATAAACTGTGGAGGCAGCTAGCTCAGTAGCTGCGAAAACATGAAAGGGGGAGAGATAAAGCCGAGGGTCAAGCCAAGGAGTGAAGAGCCGGCTGCCATGACAACACCTAGTGATCCTCTGACCATAGCGAGACATCTTGCTCACCACACTCCCCCCACCCTCTCTCTCTATACCTCTCGTTTACTCCCCTCTCCCTCCCTCTCACTGTAACAAATGTAGTGTTGACGTGCCCACACAAGACATCTACAACACGGAAGCATAATATCAGCAAGATGCTTTCCATAGCCACATTAAAAAAAGGAGTCTGCATGACACTAGTGAAGCGGTGGTGGTGTGGCACAGTGAAGGAACAAAGACTACCACAAGTGACAGGGATGACTGGGTGTACTGGCACAGTGAAGGAACAAATACTACCACAAGTGACAGGGATGACTGGGTGTACTGGCACAGAGGAAGAGACGGGCTGGCACTGAGTAAATTACTTGAGATGAGACGAGATGTGACATTATTCCCATCACTGCATAAATGGTCTGTCAACAAACCGTACCCTCCCCACCCTTCACCTGTCTCATCCTCCCTCCCCTCCCATTACCAGCCACCTCATCCTCCCTCCCTTCTCCTGCCACATCCTCCTTCCTCCCCTCACGTGCCACCACATCCTACCTCCCCCTCAACTGCCACCTCACCTTCTCATGCTCTAGTTTTCAACACACACTTGACGTCTGAAGTCTTTCAAGTGTTTCTACTCGCACAGTACGAGTCTAGGCCACATTTTCTTGTTAAATATATATAAACTGAGCTGTTTTTGCTCGCAGCTTGTAAGACAATAAATTCAGCACAGCATGCTTGCTGTTCCTCCCCCTTCCCACACGCACTACCCATCAATTCACCCTAACAACAGCATTCACCTACGTCTCACACACAAGCAGCACTCACCCACGTCATACAAGCAACAACAACATTCACTCACGTCACACACGCAAGTGGTGATAGTGTCGTGGGGGTTCGTCAGGAGATACTGGAGTAAGAAATACACACGTTGGATGTTTGGAGGCGTATAATTAAGAGAGTCTTGAGGAGAAGCCCAGGCCTTGCCTTGTCCAGTCTATGCCTAGCGTGGAACTGAGAGTGAGGCCTCTGGCCTATTGGGATTATCTAGGTTCACTACACAAGTACACAGTAACACTGACAACAGAGGTGGCGGTAGGCTGATTAAGAGTCGGTGGAGGCAGTAAGCTGGTGCAAAGGTGGTTGTGGTGGTAAAGGCAGTCAACTAAGACAGTGAAGGACATGGAACACGAGTAACCACTTGGAGAGCTTTAAGACGCTGGGGGAGGAAGTTATAGTGTTGGGCGCAGGGAAGGGGAAGGGAAAGGGAGGGAGGGAGGGGGTAAGGGTGAGAATGTAGAGGAAAAGGGTTGATCAGGGTGAGAGTGCAGGGGAGGGTTGGTTAGTCAGAGTGGGAGTGCAGGGAATGGGTCAGAGTGGGCCTGTGTATGGATAGGTCAGGGTAGGTGTGTGTAGGGATAGGTCTACACTAAGGCCTCGTATAAAGTCAACGTTCAGAGTTGTTACAAAGACTAGCATAATAAATTTCTTGGACAGTGATATCAGCATCTGAAAATAGGTTGTACACAAGTGTTAAAATCATTATCAGAAATGAAAGTGTTTCCAATAAAAGTGATGACCCAATACCTCTTAATTATCCTCGTATACAAACAACTACTGGTAATGGCCGAGGAATTCAATGAACAGTAATTTGAAAACTGAATAGAAAATCTTGAAAATTCTACACCAAATATCATCCTCCTTGGCGAGTTCAATCTTCAAAATGCAAAACAGAAAGAGGCAACAGTATTGTACAGAGAGGAACTGATAAGACATTTGCAACGGACAGGTTTATTGCGAAACGTTTCACCTACAGAGTATGTTTCATCAATCGAATACGTTTGGGAAAAAAGATCGTGCTTCATGTGTGCCTTACTTATCTACTAGTCGGTACTGTACACCATAATACTCACAATGGGTGGATGACTGTGATGTACATTAGCTCAAGCTCATAGATGCTGCACTGAATCAAATAACAATCACTGAATCAACAAATAACTTACTAGAAATAAAAAATACGCCATATTTAATGTTCGCGAAGTAAAAGGAAATGTAAAGAGGAAATCCGCAGCACAAGTCACTGATCACAATCTTACTGAAGTACAAAGAAGTATACTTCATGTGCTGATATCCTAAGAATTAACAAACGTGAGGGGATGGGGGTGTACAGGGAATTGGCTCCAACAATCAGTGAACAGTGAGCTTTTATAAAGAAAAGCTTAGTCCCACTAGCACAATTATTCCATGTTCTTTGAAAGAACAGCTTAAATTCAGGTAAGATCCCAGAGACCTTAAAAAGTTCATGCATAACCAATCTCCGTATATGAGGCAGAAGGTCGATGAAAAAATATCAGAGATCATTGGCACTAACTTCACACTAACCTACTGATTTTATATTAAAACACGAGCTAGCCAACCCAGGTCAACATGGTTATGGAGAGGGAAGATCAAGTCTAAATGCCTAATAACAACTATTAGATTATGACAAAATCACCAAGGATTTGGAAAGATACTAAACCTCAAATGTGATCTACAAAGAGTTTGTAAAGGCATGTGACAAGTGCGACCATAGACCCCTTAAAATAAGGTTAATATTTACAAAAAAAAGTGAGGAAAAGGATATTCAAAATTATAAGAACAAAACAGATTACAAACAATGTTAAGACAAAAATCCAGCCTTAACAAACTGAAGAATTCAATACGCCAAGGTGTAGTCCTAGCACCTTTAAACTTTCTCGTTCTCACAGGCTTCATAGTATCCTTTACGGATAATACCAAAATAAAAAAAATTCACTTTAGTGCAAAAAAAAAAAAAATGCACTATAACAAATTTTTCCGGTAAACACAGGAAAATAACATGATGCTGAATACTCCTACTATGGTCGGATGGTCAGACTGGCGACTCCTGTCTAAGAAGTCACTAGTTCAATCACATGTGATGGTCAATATTGACAAATTCTCACTGCTTATACAAAAAGAAAAAAAAAACTC
>NC_091329.1:9160001-9217501 GCF_038502225.1 Cherax quadricarinatus | reverse complement strand
AGATTAGGGACTGGTCCCTAATCTGCACACACAAATCACTCCCTACGAAAACAAGAGACTTGGCAGGCGGTGCAAAATACCCCCATTGAAGAGCAGGGGCGCCATTAGTACACTAAAGAAAAAAAGCAGTAAGTGTTCGGGGCCCAAGACTGTTCAACAGCCTCCCACCAGGCATAAGGGGAATTACCAATAGACCCCTAGCTACCTTCAAGAGGGAGTTGGACAAATACCTAAAGTCAATGTCGGATCAGCCGGGCTGTGGGTCGTATGTTGGACTACGTGCGGCGAGCAGTAACAGCCTGGTTGATCAGGCCCTGAGCCACCGGGAAGCCTGGTCATGGACCGGGCCGCGGAGTCGTTGATCCCCGGAGTACCCTGCAGGTAGACACAAATGAACCACACCACCAGCTGTGTACTTCACACACATGAACCACACCACCAGCTGTGTACTTCACACACATGAACCACACCACCAGCTGTGTACTACACACACATGAACCACACCACCAGCTGTGTACTTCACACACATGAACCACACCACCAGCTGTGTACTAGACACATGAACCACACCACCAGCTGTGTACTACACACACATGAACCACACCACCAGCTGTGTACTACACACACATGAACCACACCACCAGCTATGTACTAGACACAAATGAACCACACCACCAGCTGTGTACTACACACACATGAACCACACCACCAGCTGTGTACTACACACACATGAACCACACCACCAGCTGTGTACTACACACAAATGAACCACACCACCAGCTATGTACTAGACACATGAACCACACCACCAGCTGTGTACTACACACAAATGAACCACACCACCAGCTATGTACTAGACACATGAACACATGTGTACTACACACACATGAACACACCACCAGCTATGTACTAGACACAAATGAACCACACCACCAGCTGATGAACCACACCCACCACAGATGAACCACACCACCAGCTGTGTACTACACACACATGAACCACACCACCAGCTATGTACTACACACACATGAACACACCAAGCTGTGTACTACACACACATGAACCACACAGCTATGTACTACACACACATGAACCACACCACCAGCTATGTACTACACACACATGAACCACACCACCAGCTGATGTACCACACACACCACAGATGAACCACACCACCAGCTGTGTACTACACACACATGAACTGTGTATTACACACAGATGAACCACACCACCAGCTGATGAACCACACCACCAGCTGATGAACCACACCCACCACAGATGAACCACACCACCAGCTGATGAACCACACCCACCACAGATGAACCACACCACCAGCTGATGAACCACACCCACCACAGATGAACCACACCACCAGCTGATGAACCACACCCACCACAGATGAACCACACCACCAGCTGATGAACCACACCCACATGAACCACACCACCAGCTGTGTACTACACACACATGAACCACACCACCAGCTGATTAACCACACCCACCACAAATGAACCACACCACCAGCTGATGAACCACACCCACCACAGATGAACCACACCACCAGCTGATGAACCACACACACATGAACCACACCACCAGCTGTGTACTACACACACATGAACCACACCACCAGCTGTGTACTACACACACATGAACCACACCACCAGCTGTGTACTACACACACATGAACCACACCACCAGCTATGTACTACACACACATGAACCACACCACCAGCTATGTACTACACACACATGAACCACACCACCAGCTATGTACTAGACACAAATGAACCACACCACCAGCTATGTACTACACACACATGAACCACACCACCAGCTGTGTACTACACACACATGAACCACACCACCAGCTGTGTACTACACACACATGAACCACACCACCAGCTGTGTACTACACACACATGAACCACACCACCAGCTGTGTACTACACACACATGAACCACACCACCAGCTGTGTACTACACACACATGAACCACACCACCAGCTGTGTACTACACACACATGAACCACACCACCAGCTATGTACTAGACACAAATGAACCACACCACCAGCTATGTACTACACACACATGAACCACACCACCAGCTGTGTACTACACACACATGAACCACACCACCAGCTGTGTATTAAACACACATGAACCACACCACCAGCTGTGTATTGAACACACATGAACCACACCACCAGCTGTGTATTAAACACACATGAACCACACCACCAGCTGTGTATTAAACACACATGAACCACACCACCAGCTGTGTATTAAACACACATGAACCACACCACCAGCTGTGTATTAAACACACATGAACCACACCACCAGCTGTGTATTAAACACACATGAACCACACCACCAGCTGTGTATTAAACACACATGAACCACACCACCAGCTGTGTATTAAACACACATGAACCACACCACCAGCTGTGTATTAAACACACATGAACCACACCACCAGCTGTGTATTAAACACACATGAACCACACCACCAGCTGTGTATTAAACACACATGAACCACACCACCAGCTGTGTATTAAACACACATGAACCACACCACCAGCTGTGTATTAAACACACATGAACCACACCACCAGCTGTGTATTAAACACACATGAACCACACCACCAGCTGTGTATTAAACACACATGAACCACACCACCAGCTGTGTATTAAACACACATGAACCACACCACCAGCTGTGTATTAAACACACATGAACCACACCACCAGCTGTGTATTAAACACACATGAACCACACCACCAGCTGTGTATTAAACACACATGAACCACACCACCAGCTGTGTATTAAACACACATGAACCACACCACCAGCTGTGTATTAAACACACATGAACCACACCACCAGCTATGTACTACACACACATGAACCACACCACCAGCTGTGTATTAAACACACATGAACCACACCACCAGCTGTGTATTAAACACACATGAACCACACCACCAGCTGTGTATTAAACACACATGAACCACACCACCAGCTGTGTATTAAACACACATGAACCACACCACCAGCTGTGTATTAAACACACATGAACCACACCACCAGCTGTGTATTAAACACACATGAACCACACCACCAGCTGTGTATTAAACACACATGAACCACACCACCAGCTGTGTATTAAACACACATGAACCACACCACCAGCTATGTACTACACACACATGAACCACACCACCAGCTGTGTATTAAACACACATGAACCACACCACCAGCTGTGTATTAAACACACATGAACCACACCACCAGCTGTGTATTAAACACACATGAACCACACCACCAGCTGTGTATTAAACACACATGAACCACACCACCAGCTATGTACTACACACATGAACCACACCACCAGCTGTGTATTAAACACACATGAACCACACCACCAGCTGTGTACTTCACACACATGAACCACACCACCAGCTGTGTACTTCACACACATGAACCACACCACCAGCTGTGTAGACACATGAACCACACCACCAGCTGTGTATTAAACACACATGAACCACACCACCAGCTGTGTATTAAACACACATGAACCACACCACCAGCTGTGTATTAAACACACATGAACCACACCACCAGCTATGTACTACACACACATGAACCACACCACCAGCTGTGTACTACACACACATGAACCACACCACCAGCTGTGTACTACACACACATGAACCACACCACCAGCTGTGTACTACACACACATGAACCACACCACCAGCTGTGTATTAAACACACATGAACCACACCACCAGCTGTGTATTAAACACACATGAACCACACCACCAGCTGTGCATTAAACACACATGAACCACACCACCAGCTGTGTATTAAACACACATGAACCACACCACCAGCTGTGTATTAAACACACATGAACCACACCACCAGCTGTGTATTAAACACACATGAACCACACCACCAGCTGTGTATTAAACACACATGAACCACACCACCAGCTATGTACTACACACACATGAACCACACCACCAGCTGTGTATTAAACACACATGAACCACACCACCAGCTGTGTATTAAACACACATGAACCACACCACCAGCTGTGTACTACACACACATGAACCACACCACCAGCTGTGTATTAAACACACATGAACCACACCACCAGCTGTGTATTAAACACACATGAACCACACCACCAGCTGTGTATTAAACACACATGAACCACACCACCAGCTGTGTATTAAACACACATGAACCACACCACTATTAACAACTCTTCCAAAGTTTCAACAGTGACATACAGATAAACCCAGCTGACGTAAGAGCGGCTGACACGGTGGAGGGTGGCGGTCTCTGCCCACGGCTGACCTGGTCCAGCTGAAGACAAGGAACCAGTAAATGCGAACCAAGTTTATTATATGGTGCAGCTCCCTCTTAATACAGGGACAAGAGCCAGGAAATTGGATTGGTCCATAGAGAAGAGGAAAGAGAGTGGAGGAGAGAGAATGTGGAGGGAGTGAGAGCACTACATATATATTATTTCAACACACTCTACCATGTAATATTAACACAGGTAACAAACAACCACATAAATGCAGGTAAATGGTTCAGAGAACCAACAAGTAGATAAATTAGACACACATGCAACACTTGGGAAACTTCAATGTGGAAATGTTTCGCCACACACTACTTCATTAGTCCAATACAAAGATGAGTGGTGAAGATCAGGAGTTTGAAGTAATCAGACCCTCGGCCTGGAGTCGGTGTAATCAGTCCGTCATTGCAGACTGATGGGCTGATTACATCGACTGGGTGTCCCATAGCTCGAGCGCTAGTGCACTCAGCTCTCACACTGAGGACCGGAGTTCGAATCTCCTCCGGTACGGCTGGAAAACATTAGGGGCGTGTTTCTATAAGACACCTGCTGTCCCTGTTCACCCATCAGTTTAAAATGGGTACCTGAGTGTTAGTCGACTGGTGTGGGTAGCTCTCTGGTGGTAGCTTTTAAGTTCTCATTAGCTGGCTTTCGAAGTCATCCGTGATGCACACCTCAACATACTAACAGCAGATATCAAAACTATTGCCGGAACGAAGTTTCAAGCCAATGTAATCACCCTTCAGAGAATATATACAATGTTATTATCATGACTACAAGGAAAATCATAGGCTGGGTCACAAGAACTTTCTAAACTGGAGATGCCAAAGCAATTATGATCCTTTTTTTAAGACGCCTGCACACGCACACACCAGATTAGAATATTGCTGATGACTAACAGCCCCATTTAAGGCAGGCAATGCTGCAGGTCTGGTGAATGTGAGGAGCACTTTCACTGCATAAATCTACTCCAGAATCTAAATTATCGAAAATGTCTAAAACCCCTAACAACTCTAAAGATAGATAAGAATCAAGTGGATCAGGTTGACAAAGTTAAAACGGGGATTCGGGAGAGGAATATACAGGTCAAGCGCTTGAGGAGATGCAGGCACACCTGGAAGACTAGCAAGGCAAAGTCGTCTTCCAAGCTCATTAGATTTTTGCTTCTGTTGTACATAACAGAAAGAAACTGAATCCCATGTATTAGTTTGCTTGCGTGAAATTCGAGAGATAAAGAGCCGGAGATGACATGGAGAGACTTCAAGTTGACTTGAAGATGCTGTACACGAAGTCAAATAACCATAATATAGGCAAAGTAATGATAATAGGATGGGGGGGATGGGTAAGAGAGAAGACAAGGGCAAGAGCAATGAATACCTCGATGCTGTTATGAGTGGTATCCTGGGAATAGTCTTGGATACTCTGGGAGACAATATAAATGCTGATAGTGTACCCTGATTTTGCAAAAACGTTCAAAAGGTGCGTCCATAATGTGGTAGCGCAAAAAATGCATGCAACAGGAGTAACTGGAAAAGTAGGCAGATAGGTATTATCTAGTAGAGCCCATAGTAGTAGTAGTAATAGTAGTAATAGTAGTAGTAATAGTAGTAGTAGTAAAAAATAATAAAGTCGGAGGCTGTCGCAGTGATAAGCTCTGTTCCTTAAGGCACAGTACTCACCCCACTTCTGTTTCTCATTCTTGTATCCGACACTGACACAAGGACATGAATCATAGCACCGTAACATCCTTTGCTGATGGCATCAGAATCTCTATGAGAGTGGCATCCATCGAAGACAGCACGAATCTTCCGGCGGATATAAACCAAGTTTTCCAGTGAGCCTCGGACAACAATATGTCTAACGAGAGCAAGTTTCAATTGCTTCGCTATGGAAGAATGAAGGAAATAGACTGAGTTTTGTGATGTGCATGTTGTAGTTCATACTTGGGTAGCTAGCTACAATGACCGAGAGGTGGGCCCCAGACAGTGGCATAAGACACCCTCTCACTTGCCTTGCTAGATACACTTAAACCCACCTTCACTAACTCCCATTAAACACCCAATGACTCACCAACCTGTTTTCTAACATAAAAAAAAAAATCGTGCTCCACACCGTCGTCTAAGTTATACTCTCGGACTTCAGTTGCAGAAACCAGAGACATGACTTAATAAACTAGACACGTGTGCAACATCTGGGTATTTATATAGCCGAAAAGTATTCCCTGAATAACAGGATTCTTCAGTCGAATACAGAGGTGATTTTAATACTGAAGACAGTGGAAGAGGCGAGATAATTTTGAAGTGTTCATTCTCTCAGCCTTGACAGGTGTTCAGTCCCTTAGACTAGAGAGACTTGGTTTGTCAAGGTCAGAGATAACATTACTTGAGCCATACCAAAGATATGGGTTCCGCGCCGTGGAGACTGACAGATTTTGTCGCCTTGTCCGGCTTTCAATTTGGAGAGTTTTATGTGAAGCGCTGAAAGACTTCCATGACCCAGTTCCAAAAGTGGTGCAGAAAGTTACGTCATTAACCTTTTATTTTATCGTTTCCAAGTTTGCAAAAGAATCCTTTACGACGTATATATCCTCATAGTGTCTGGCCAAGCCACACTTTATGACAAGAACTGTCCCGCCGTCTTCCCTTCAACTCTCAGAATATCCAAACTTACTTTTTATGAACTGTCATCAATAAGGTCAGGCTGCCCACACCCACTTACCGCATGGACAGGAATACGACAGTATTTATGAGTCAACTCATTAATGATTATGGGATCACTAGCACAAGATGTAAGATACATAATTACATGTACAAACATATATACGTAATACAAACACACACACACACACACACACACACACACACACACACACACACACACACACACACACACACACACACACACCCCTACCTCTGACAGGGAGGCAACAACGAGTCATGGTACGTGAAGAGGTATCACAGTGGGCGCCTGTGACGAGCGGGGTCCCACAGGGGTCAGTTCTAGGCCCAGTGCTATTTTTTTATATATGCGAACGACATGATGAAAGGAATAGACTTTGAAGTGTCCCTGTTCGCAGATGATGTGAAGCTGATGAGAAGAATTAAATCGGATGAGGATGAGGCAGGACTGAAAAGAGACCTGGACAGGCTGGACACGTGGTCCAGAAATTGGCTTCTCGAATTCAACCCTGCCAAATACAAAGTCATGAAGATTGGAGGGGGGGGGCAAAGAAGACCGCAGACAGAGTATAGGCTAGGTGGACAAAGACTACAGACCTCACTCAGGGAGAAAGACCTTGGGGTGACCATAACACCGAGCATGTCACCGGAGGCACACATCAACCAAATAACTGCTGCAGCATACGGGCGCCTGGCAAACCTGAGAACAGCGTTCCGATACCTTAATAAGGAATCGTTCAAGACACTGTACACTGTGTATGTTAGGCCCATACTGGAGTATGCAGCACCAGTCTGGAACCCACACCTGGTCAAGCACGTCAAGAAGTTAGAGAAAGTACAAAGGTTTGCAACAAGGCTAGTCCCAGAGCTCAGGGGAATGTCGTACGAGGAAAGGTTAAGGGAAATCGGACTGACGACACTGGAGGACAGAAGGGTCAGGGCAGACATGATAAGACATACAAGATACTGCGGGGAATAGACAAGGTGGACAGAGATAGGATGTTCCAGAGAGGGGACACAGAAACAAGGGGTCACAACTGGAAGCTGAAGACTCAGACGAGTCACAGGGACGTTAGGAAGTATTTCTTCAGTCAGAGTCGTCAGGAAGTGGAATAGCCTGGCAAGTGAAGTAGTGGAGGCAGGAACCATACATAGTTTTAAGAAGAGGTATGACAAAGCTCAGGAAGCAGAGAGGGAGAGGACCTAGTAGCGATCAGTGAAGAGGTGGGACCAGGAGCTGAGTCTCGGCCCCTGCAACCACAATTAGGTGAGTACACACACACACACACACACACACACACACACACACACACACACACACACACACACACACACACACACACACACACACACACACACAGCCCTGCCCTGGACCGGACTTGTCTGGCGATTGCCTGCTCAACCAGGCTGTTGATGCTAGCAGCCCGCCGATCTGCATATCCATTACAGCCTGGCTGATCTGGCACTTGTCGGAGAAAATTGCCGATTTTCCTCTTGAAAGACCTGCACACACTATATTAAGTACACTACACTACACAATACTTATACCACGCAGCCAGGTAACGTGTACGTATGGGTACCCAGTTCACACTAGGCACTGGTTCACCACACCTGGGAGCACTGGGCTTGTGTTCCAGTTCTCTCATGTCATCTTGATATATACACTGATCCACCAGAGATTTTAGAATGCTTAACAATTTTCAAACCCACGAAATTACTTACACTGTCTAGGAGCAGGTGCAGACACTGCATCAACACAGGCAGTACTGTAGCACAGTACGGGGAAGAATGGGTTAAGTGTAGTGGATAGTGAAGAGAGTGAAGATGGGTCTAGACGTTAACCTATGATTCAGGGTTATACTCCTACTTATTTTACTTCATCTTTCATAAGGGAGGGAGGAAGAATGAGAGAGGAAAAAACAGGGAAAAGAAGGGGAAAAAGGAAGGGCAGAATGGGAGAGAAATGGGGAAATGGAGGTCAGATAAAGCGAGGGAGGAGAGGAGAGAAAGGGAGGGAAAGAGAAAAGGAGAGAAAGAGAGGATAAGAGAAAGAGATGGGGGAAGAGAGGGGGGGGGGAAGGATCACCTGTCGGCAGAACATCGATCCCAGGTGAGTCTTCACATTCCACTAGCTGGCAGGCGTGGCTACCACCGCACCGTGTACACACCCTTACTGCCACACCGTGAACACATCCTTACTGCCACACCGTGAACACATCCTTACTGCCACACCGTGAACACATCCTTACTGCCACACCGTGAACACACCCTTACTGCCACACCATGAACACATTTCCCGTACTGTCACACCGTGTATACACCATCGACGCATCTTCCTTCAATTACGTACGTACGTACGTACGTACGCACACACACACACACACACACACACACACACACACACACAATCGTAGAACAAGAAATGAATATGCACAGATAAGAAGGGAGGCCCAACGACATTACGAAAACGACATAGCAGCGAAAGCCAAATCTAACCCAAAGCTGTTGTACAGTCACATCAGGAAGAAAACAACAGTTAAGGACCAGATAATCAGACTGAGGAAGGAAGGAGGGGAGATCACAAGTTTCATGTGGGTACTTAATGGAGATATGGGAGTAAGGAATGCACTCGTTGATCGGTTGGTAACACATACTGGCAGAGTCGTGAGGGGGGAGAGCCCAGCCTACCTGCTCGGTTGTATGCCTGAGGACGAAGTGAGAGCGAGTCCTCCCATACCCTATTCACATTAGCATAGCCTGATGACGTCACAAACTAGCCAATGAGCCTAGCTGAAGGGATCATATATATATATATATATATATATATATATATATATATATATATATATATATAACATGGGTGATACAACTTACGATATACTACACAAGTATATTACATAGGAATTCAGTAACACTGCTGACACAAGAAACGACCGAGAAGTGTGTGATGAGCTCAACACGAGATTCAAAGAAGAGACAAAAGGGACTCCAGAAAGACGAAGAGGTGGGGGTATACCATCAAGTGTTGGACACTATACATACCAGCGAGGAAGAAGTGAAGAGGCTGCTATGCGAGCTAGATACCTCAAAGGCGATGGGGCCAGATAACATCTATCCATGAGCCCTGAGAGAGGGAGCAGAGGGGCTGTGTGTACCACTAACAACAATCTTCAAAACATGTATAGAACCAGGGCGACTACCTGAAGTATGGTAGACAGCAAATGTAGTCAGAAACTTTAAAAAAGGAGACAGACACGAAGCATTAAACTACAGACCAGTGTCACTGACATGTATAGTATGCAAAGTCATGGAGAAGATTATCAGAAGAGTGGTGGAGCACCTAGAAAGGAATGAGCTTATCAATGACAACCAGCACGGTTTCAGGGACGGGAAATCCTGTGTCACAAACCTACCAAAGTTCTATGACAAGGCGACAGCAGTAAAACGAGAGACGGGAGGGTAGATTGCACTTTCTTGGAGTGTAAGAAGGCTTTTGACATAGTTCCACACAAGAGATTAGTGCATACGTTGGAGGACCAGACAGGTATAACAGGGAAGGCACTGCAATGGATCAGGGAATACCTGTTGGGAAGACATCAGCAAGGCATGGTACGTGACGAGGTGTCAGAGTGGGCGCCTGTGACGAGCGAGGTTCCACAGGGGTCAGTCCTACGACTGGTGCTGTTTCTGGTACTTGTGAACATGACGGAAGGAATAGACTCAGAAGTGTCCCTGTTTGTAGATGACATGAAGTTAATGAGAAAAATCCAATCGGACGAGGAAAAAGAACTACAAACGGATCTGGAAAGGCTGCAGGCCTGGTCCAGAAACTGGCTCCTAGAGTTCAACCCCACCAAGTGCAAAGTCATGAAGATTGGGGAAGGGCAAAGGAGACCGCAGACGGAGTACAGTCTAGAGGGCCAGAGACCACAAACCTCACTCAAGGAAAAGGATCTTGGGGTGAGTATAACACCGGGTACATCTCCTGAGGTGCATATCAACCGAATAACTGCTGCAGCATATGGGCGCCTAGCAAACCTAAGAATTGCATTCCGATATCTCAATAAGGACTCGTTCAGGACCCTGTACACCGTGTATGTCAGGTCTATCTGGAGTATGCAGCACCAGTTTGGAACCCACACCTTGCCAAGCACGTAAGGAAATTAGAGAAAGTGCAAAGGTTTGCAACAAGACTAGTCCCGGAGCTAAGGGGCATGTCCTACGAAGAGAAGTTAAGGGAAATCGACCTGACGACACTGGGGGACAGGAAAGACAGGGAGGATATGATAACGACACACAAAATACTCAGAGGAATTGACAAGGTGGACAGAGACAGGATGTTCCAGAGATGGGACACAGCAACAATGGGTCACAATTGGAAGTTGAAGACTCTGATGAACCACAGGGCTGTTAGGAAGTATTTCTTCAGTCACAGAGTTGTCATGAAGTGAAATAGCCTGGGAAGTGATGTAGTGGAGGCAGGATCCATACACAGCTTTAAGAAGAGGTATGATAAAGCTCATGGAGCAGGAAGAGTGCCCTAGTAGCGACCAGTGAAGAGGCGGGGGCCAGGAGCTGTGACTCGACCTCTGCAACCACAACTGAGCACACACACACACACACTTCCCACACCACCACAGTGTACAACAGTTAGCCCCATCACACCGTATGCATCAACAGTCAGCCCTGCAACACAGTATACACCAAGTCAGCCCCCGCCACACTGTGTACTGACCAGTGTCACCGACATATACAGTATACAATGTTATAGAGATGATCAGAAGAATGGTGGAACACCGAGCAAGGAGTGGCTTCATAAACAACCAACACAGCTTTACAGATGGTAAATCACGTCTTACAAACATACTGAAGTTCTGGGACAGGGTAACAGAAGGCAGGAGAGAAGCAGATAGACCGTATATTTTTAGACTAAGATCTTTCGATACAGTACCGTACAAAAGACCGGCACAAAAGCTTGAGGAGCAGACTGGAATAACAGGGAAGGTAGTGTGATGCATCAAGGAATAATTGACAGAAAACAATAGGTGATTGCCCGGGAAGAGGTGTTGGAATGGGTGCTTGTGACGGGTGAGGTTCCATAAGGATCAATCCTATTTCTTGTATACGTGAAGAACACGAGGAAGGGAGAGAGTCGAAGGTATCCCTGTTTACAGATGTGAAACTAATAATGAGAATATAAATACCACCAACACTCAGCACCACAAAATTATACGTACACCACCTACACTCAGCATATTATACCTCTGACGAGTATCGAGATTTTTTCTAGTCCAGGAACGCGGCCATGGGTCAGGCTCGTCTGGTGCTTGCCTCGTTAACCAGGCTGCTCTTGCTGGTGGTCCGCTGGGTCACTCCCACAACCAGCCACTAGGTACAATAGGCACATATGTTACGTCTCTAAATGCTGTTCCAAGATTCGTTAATCTTTCCCTTGTCACCGCTCCATGGAATCTGCGTAACTTACTTTTATTTGGATTGATCTCCAGCATCTACTAGTGTGAAAATTAGACAAGTGCAACATCTGGGTGTCTTTATTGTAGATGTTTCGCCAACCAGCGGTTTTATCAATACAAATTCAAGGACAACTGGAAGACAGAAAAACTATATACCGTACCGTAGAGTACCATAGACGAGAAGAGTCTTCAAGACTACGGTGCTCTTCACCAACTCCAAGGCTGAGGGACTGATTACCTCATCTTCTGTATATAGTTCCACTCTCTTCCAATTTTGTCCTTGAGTCTGTATTGATAAAGCCACTGGATATCGAATCGTCTACAATAAAGATACCCAGATGTTGCACACGTGTCTAATTTTCATCTTGTCGGTATTGTATACCATTCATGTACAGTTACTAATGCAACCACTTCTACAACCTATCCAGGTCTTCCTCGAGCCTCTCAGTTCTCGCCCGCCTATTCTTATCAATCGCAGCAATTCAACATCATCAGCACATAGAAACGTAATGCCATCTCTTCTGGTACGTCATTTACATGTAGATAAATTGTTCAATGAGCCGACAAGTTGATAAATTAGACATGTGCAACACTTCGGTATCTTTATCGAGGAAAAGTTTCGCCACAGTGGCTTCATCAGTCCAATACAAAGAAGAATGAAGATCAGAAGGAGTTTGAGGTAAACAGTCCATCAATGAAGATTGATGGACTAATTACATCGACTCCAGGCTGAGGGACTGATTACCTCAAAATCCTTCTGATCTTCACCATTCTTTGTATGGGACTGATGAAGCCACTGCATGGCGAAACGTTTCCTCATTAAAGATACCCATGTCTAATTAATCACCATGTCATTTACATATATTATACAGTGACGGTCCCAATAATGATCGTTGTGGACCCCTAGCCAATGATTATGTCTTATCCCTTACTGTTACTATAGCTGTCTTCCGTATTTCACTTACTGTCTGACCCCACCCACTTGCCTGGTGGCAAAAGCTCTCGCTTCACACGGTGAGGGTCCGGGTTCGATTCCCGGCGAAAGGGTGAAAACATTGGACGTGTTTTCTTACACCTGTTGTCCATGTTCACCCATCAGTAAAATGGGTACCTGGGTGTTAGTCGACTGGTGTGGGTCGCATCCTGGGACAAAACTGATCTAATTTGCCCGAAATGCTCTGCATAACAAGCGGCTTTCTATATAGTAGTATGTCATTGATGTCAGCTAGACCTGTATACCTTGTACATGTACTTGTAGCAAATAAAGATATTATTATTATTATTATTATTATTATATTCCTGGTGCTCCAGTTTGTGTATCAGGTTGGTAATGGTGTGTGCGCGCGCGCGCACACGCACTTATCCTGCCATGTCTCCACCAGAGGTTGATCTACCGACAACTCCATCAACCAACTCCACACTCCCATAACTAACCCCTCTTATAAATACACTTCTTACCACTACCACCAATCATCCTCCCTGACACCACACTCCCCAACCAACCTGCCTTCCGCCAGTACAGTACTGGCAGGACGAGCACATCCGGCTGCCCACAAGAAGTGTCGCCGCTACACAATACACGCAACGCTTAACCCACAACCTCACCCGTAACCAACTCTCACGCATAGTACTAATAATCCATATCCACTGGCTACACCACTATCTTCGCATTTTAAATTCAACCAAAATTAAGTTACTTTTTTCGGAAGGAGAAGAATGACTTCACACACGTGTATGTCGTCTTATGAATATAGAGGAGGAAGACTGCAGCAGGCCTACTGGCCCATACTTAGCAAGTCCTTGCCAAACCCACTAACAAAAATATTCGCCCAACTTATTATATCAAGGTTACCCAAAGAATAAGCTTTGATATCCCTATTATATCAAATACAAATCGCACTCAAATCCAACTCCTCTCATGTAATCATCTAACCTATATCTGAAGTCAGTTCAATGACTACTAGGTGGTAAGACACATAGGCAACATTACCAACATGTCGGTATTGTATACCATTTTGATACCGACTACTAGGTAGACTGTTCCACTCATCGACTACTCTATTTCCAAACCAAAAGTTTCCTATATTCTTTCAATATCTAAATTTATTCAATTGTCACCTTAACACTCATATTGTTCCAAGAGTAGGTGCAAAATACCGTAAGTTCTGTCAGCAGTGCGGCCAGCAGTAACAGCCTAGTTGATCAGGCCCTGATCCATCGGGAGGCCTGGTCATGGACCGGGCCGCGGGGGCGTTGATCCCCGGAATAACCTCCAGGTAACCTCCAGGTATGGGTTAATTAACATGACAAGTGAAAAGTTCTTATAGAGACCAGCACGCTGCCGCCGCCGTTGCCGACCTGAACCTTCCAATACGTTTGGTCTTGGATCCCAATGACGTTCTTTCAACAATAGTGAAGACGACATCTTGCAAAACAAGCTTTTATTCGCTTAAGTCTTAAGCGTTACACAGCGAAACTGTCACAGTAAAAGCTTGTTCTGCAACATGTGTCTTCTTTATAAAGTTGTCCTTGTCTAGTGTGTATGCCTCGGAGTTATTTTTTTAGCCGTAATCAATGTAGGACAGTATGGTACTGATTAACGTACCACTAATGACGCGAGATCTAGTTTATTAAATCTTTCAGTGTAAAAAACTGATTGAGGACGGAGTTTATCACGGTGAAAAGCAAGGCGCAATACTCCCCCCACTTCTGTTTCTCATTCTTATATCCAACATAGCCAAGGTGGAGTCGAAGACACCGTGAATGTTTCTCAATATGATGCTCCATAAGTGCAAGTTTCAGTTACTCTGCTATACAAAAAAAAAAGAGGAGGAAACAAAGCCTAATGCAATATAAGACACAGCTTGAATCATTCAATACAGCGAAAGTTTCATGTGTGAGACCTGAAGGTAATGTCAGAAGATTTCACATTCAAGGATCACAGCAATGTTACTATTACTACCGCAAGGAACTAAAGGCTGGACGAATTGAAACGTTCAAGACAAGAGATGCTGGAATACTGCTGCATACTAACGACCCCCATCAAGTTAGGCGAGATTACCGAGCTGGAAAATGTACAGAGAACTTTTATTGCTCTTTCACATTCAATTAAACAACTACTAGGAATGCCTGAAGTCCCTCGAACTGTATATACTCCTTGAGACGTAGGCAAGGAAGGTAAATTATAATTTACACCTAGAAAATCCAGGAGGAACTGGTGCCAAATCCGCACATCGAAAACACTAATGTAAAGCAGGAGCGTTATGGGTACAATAAGAGAACCTGACAACTTAGTAGGTGTCAAGAGATCCTAGACTTTTCAACGTCCTCCCTTCGTGCAAATGAGGAATAATCAGCAAATTTCTGGATTTCACCAAGATGGAACTTCCTAAGTTCCTGATCAGCCGGGCTGTGAAACAGCAACCGTCTCGTTAATCAGGCCAGCAACTAGGTTTTATCTGGGATCGGGCCGCGGGAGCGATCAACCCCAAAAACTGTATACGGTAAACATAAGGTATAATCATTCCCTCGCAGTTCATGTAGCAGTCTCGAGGCAATCCTCTGAGCTGTGTTATCGAACATGTAACCAGAAGCTGGTTTCTCAGTGTTTGCAAAACTTAACGTGTGGGCTATCAGGCGAGTAAGACATCCAACGTTGGTGTTGAGGAGAGTAATGTTAAACTAAATACCATCTATCCTGAAGTAGTGATTGGTGGTGCCAGGCGTCAGCTGTAAAAAGAGGGAGAACAATTGGACCTGAGAAGTCTCTGAGTGGACTATGACAATTCAAATTTGTGAGAGCATTTTCATGTGTTCAATGGAACTATTTTATTTAAACAGTGTGCAGAATGGGAGGCTGAGTACAATTCACTTCCGAAGAAGGTTAAGCCGGAGGACACCACAGCCGAGTGCAAGCAGCTTGCGGCTGCTAAGAGGTTATAGTAAAGTTTGACAAGATTCGTAGCAACTTATTTTGGGATGTAACCTTGTTAATAACGTCTGCCAGTTGGAGATGGGGAGGAAATACGATAACTCTCTTTCGCGAACTTTAGTCTCTGAGCAATACCATACATTCCACTCTGATTTAAATTGCTCTACTTCAGATGTGATAGAGAACTTCGAAAGAGGGTTAACTTCATCCCTTCCTATTTTGTTGATATTTTTTCTCACAAGACAAAGTGAGTTATTGTTCTATTGCATTTACAAAGGACTAGAAACCATTGGTTATTTATCGCTTTAAATATACTGTGTTTCTAACAATATACAACTTTTACTCTATCAATACAAATTTGTTGTTATCGTGACCAATTCACTCTTATATTACATTAATCATAATAACAGCACAATTTAAAATATATTTTTCACATTCTGCAATCGTCATCAGCCAGAAATGTGAGCAAATTTTGATAAATGAGGAAATATATCCACCATTTATACTAAAAGAGAGATTGAGTTCTAGAGAAGCATTCTGCGGAGAAAGTGGCACCCTTCCTAGAAAAGTAGCTTCCTACCCCTAGATACAAACCTGACCCTCCCCGCATTAAGGTGACCCAGCATGGACGGGTAAGAGGGGGCATGAGAGTGAGTACTGACCGAAGTCTACTCACCTGACAGTGTATACATGACATCGATGTCTATCATATTGCTGATTTAATACAAATATTAACAAAGGATCAATATGTGTGTATATTGCGCATGGGAGCTGTCATTAGCAATGCACCACTTATTTCTCCAACTGCCCCATTTATTCCTCATTGGGCATGTGGCTGGGTAAGCAGAGACTCTAGGACCTACGAGCGGAGTCAAGACCTCATGGGTGAGGACACAAAGGTGCTGGGGAAAATTTTCTACTGTGCTAGCTCATACTTCCATGGATATTAGCCCAGAGAGAAGTTTGTACTCGTTAATACCCATATCCCCCGACCTCTACCATTTATCTAAGTTAGTTTCAAGAGTGGCCAAGTTGCGCTACTTGTGAATCAGCATCACAAACTACCATTACATTAAAACTGAGGCACGAAGCCTGGAGCTGCGGCAGCGTATACAAAAGTGGCTACTGTATGGATTGTCTTTCAGTCTAAATAACGAATCATTCATGACTATATAACATCCGTCACAACAATATGTTTCGGCAGCACCAACATGGCGTTTTTACCCAATTAAACATGAAAAGAAGCTTAACAAATTTTTAACTTTGCTACCAGACGGGTCCCGGAGCTGAAAAGACAACCTCTCACCACTGAAAAAAAAAGGTTGGGGATTAAGGGCCAGACGCAAAAGAATATCAGGGGTATAGATATGTATAGAAGAATGAGTGGCATTGGCTATAAAATGCGTCCCATAAGATATTCAATTTGTCTCACAGTAGAGGAAAAATACAATACAACAGCAGAGCATGTATGGGTATGAACAAAAAATCCAAATATTTTTTTTACTGGCTCAGTGTACAGCCTTATCAAGTGGTAACTTGACAGCTCTACCCTGAGAGAAACTTTCTGCCACCAGATGATTATTATAATCATGGGGGAGCGTTAAACCCGTAAGATTATACAGCACACGTGGGGGAGGGGGTGGAAGGTATTCAGGCTCAATTCAGGAAACCGGAGCACAGATCCAATTCCCTAGATCAAGAGCTCCTCACCAGCGTCTATGAACCTCCCTTGAGGGGTGTGCCACTATCTATTCATTCCCATACCTGTCGGCATTACGCGTCTGTTAGGTAAGACACATACCATTTATACCATTTTAATGTTCATTACGCGTCTACATAAACACAGTAGCGAGCGACGACCCGGGAAAACAAGAATTATAGATCACTCGGTACTCCATCAGACACACGAAGAAATAACAACGCCCCAACAACAATGCCACCAATCAGTGAGACTTAAAAATTTGCGAGCCATCACCGAACAGGTAATGGTATGTTCTTGAAAAGCTTCCGCTCGCTGGCTGGCTGCCTCTCAGCTCTCCAACGCCCGGCATCTTCCTGGAACTGCGATCCACCGAACTGACACCATTCACTTCCAGGAACTGAGAGAACACGTGGCACTGTGCAAGCAAGCGAGCAAGGAACCAGCGACGTTTAAAAGAAAATTACCTCATCAGTGAGGTACAGAAACGGGAAACGGAAGGAAGACTTGAAGGAGGCAGGTGGATAATTGGAAGCAGCGAAAGGAACAAAAACGATAGTACCTAAAGCGGGGAAAGGTGGAAAGTACGGGACAAAAAAAAAGTCAGGAATAATAGGAGACAAGTGCGGATGAAGGTGAGGAGGGAAAGAGAGAGAAGTGAGTCAGTGTTGAGTCACAAGAGGAAGGAGGATACCTCAAAGATGGGCCAGGGTCAGCCCTGCTGGTAAATGCGACGATACAAGTCCCTCTCCAAAAATCGTTCTGAACCTAACGAAAAAATATATTTAATTGTGATTGTTTATTAAATTATTGTAAACTTATCTAAAATATATTTAGCTGGATTAGGCTAAATTAAATTGTGCTTGTTATAATAAGGTTAGGTAAGTTTTCTAAGGTTCTTCTGGTATAGAATTATTAATTTTTACATTAACCTAAATGAAAAAAAAATATCTCTTGAAATGTATAACAGAATTTTTTTTAGAGAGGACTTAATTTTAAAGGAGTTCTTAAATAACAAAAAAAAGGCACAATACCGTGACTGGAAAGATACACAAATAACCCGCACATAGAAGAGAGGAGCTTACGACGACGTTTCGGTCCGACTTGGACCATTTACAAAGTCACACTAACCAGAAGTGGAGCACGACGGCTATATATAGGCAGGAAGAGGTAGTAGTGGTAGTAGTGGTAGTGGTGGTGGTAGTAGTAGTAGTAGTGGTAGTAGTGGTAGTAGTGGTGGTAGTAGTGGGGAACTAAGGAGGAGGAGCCAGTCAAATATAAAGACAGGGGAGCACTGCAAGGGAGCTAGGTGCCCACAGAGGGAGAGCAAGTGCACAGAGGTGGGGGGGAAGGGGAAGTGATGAAATAAATAATAAAGGAACAGAAACACGCGACAGAAGAAAAACAAAAAAAAGGAAAGAGGAAAGGGGAAGAGGGAGAAGAAAAAATGAGGAATCAGGTTAAGTCACGGGTGTTCTGAAGTTTGGAGCATTTTACAATGAGTTCTTGCTAACTGACCAATTTTACCTATTCAGCACAACATACATACATAGCTGCATATGCAAAAATATTTAACCTATGGACGTTAAAGATTCAGTTATGATATAATACACAACTTGCGTTCGGTCCATCTTTAATTACGCTGCGCCACAATTCGTTTCCCATCGTTGCGTGTGTCAGGAAATATAGACGAGAGGTAAACTATCCCCACCATTTACGCCGATAGATATGATGTGGTTACAGTCGGGCACGCGCCTTGCAGTGAGAGTGACACCCTTCCCAAAGAGGGCCCCTACCTCTAGGAACAAACCACTCGAGAATTACCATACCTTTGATGAGATTCGAGTTTTTCTGCTCCCGGAGCCCGACCTTAGGAAAACAGAACATAGCTCCCTTTCTTAGACCAACTAGGAATATCAAGAAGTCAAGGACTAGAGAAAGTGAGAATAATGTTGACGTGAAACATTGGAAAAGTGGAAATATAATAAATGAGCTGACGAAGACTGCATCGTAATTAAAAAGCATGAGAAAAAGGAACTGAACCTGCCCCCTCCCCCTTCCCGGCTAAGGGACCATATAAGAAAACTGGTCCCTGGCCAAGGAGCAGGTAAGACTCTTCTCTGGCCAGAGAGTAAGAAAACTGAATAAGGAAAAAAAAGATCTTAGGAAGGTTAACATCAGGGTATGTGTATGTTAAAGCTGCTGCCATACCTCCTTCCACCATCTGCCTTCTTCTCTCACTCCATCCCCACCTGCCTTCTTCTCTGTCCTCCCTTGCTTCCTCCCCTCTAGCCTACTTTCCTATTACACAGGATGTTATACAACCGCACCCTCCCTCCCATCCTATTCCATACTTCCCTCTTGGCTACTTTCTTTCTCTTTGGTTCACTATCCTGGCCTTCCATTACCCTCTCCATCCCACCGTTTCCCTCCTGGTATAAGTCACTATCCTAACACCAGTAGAGATATCCTAGAATAAAAAAACAAACAATATTTTTAGTGGGCCACTTGGCTGCAACTTGGGCTCTTCTAATTGGATAAAATGTGGAAGGCTAGTGATTATGGTTGGCCACTAGCGGGAAATATTAATTATATCTGGAGGCGAGCGCAAGTTTTCCTAAAATGTCCCAGTGTTAAAATGCAAGAACTGTAGTGTGACTGGCCGATAGAGGGGCAGTAGCGAATTGGTGGTCATGACGACGTTGGCGGTGGGAACGTTTTCGGTGGTAGCGGGGAGATCAGTTTTAATGATCTCAAAGATTTTTTTTTTTTTGCGGTAGCGGCAAGCATATTTAAAGCCGCGCCAACAGGAACGTTTTAAGCGGCACAGCGGTAATGTTGACAGCGATAGCGGCTGTTGCCGGAAGAAAGGGAAGAATGCCTCATACTGCTCGAGATTGATGACGGTCATTAGGGTCTCGCATGTGTGGTGGTGGTGGTGGGGTAAGGTGAAGGCGGGTGGGGGAATGGGAAGGGAAGGTAAATGATGTTAGCTACATTGGCAGCTACCTTCCGCTTGTAACTCCCTGGAATGTGGTAGTTATGTGAGCGGTGCTGCATACACTTACTGTAATAAATAAAATTGTTCATAAATGGATCCACCGCCACCGCCACACTCACCAACACCCTCATCTACCACTATCATCAGTAATAAAACACCACACAAAAAACAGCCCACCTGTAGTTATCTTTAGTAGCTTCCGGAGGTCACTGGACCCGCGGCCCGGTCACAAGAAAGGCCTCTTAGTTGCTGACCTGATCGATCATGCTATTGGTGCCCGCCATCTACCACAATTATTGGTTCCAGAAAACGTTCCCTATAATAAAAGCGCCTTTGTCGAGTGAAACTGATACGAAAACTTGGCATTTTGTACACTGTTAAAATCCCCGTTTAGTTAGTGTTATGTTTGATTTAGTGTTGTGTTGCATACTTATTAATGTACATAAATTAACAAACATCCTCATTACTGTGTACTATAGCCGTCATTATTACTTTATTTTCTTAATATAAACTGCACGTCAATAATTTTTGAAGGTAGGTCATTATAATTAAACTGTTTAAGTTCAGTACTTTGTACACTATATGTTGACCTTTTTTATATAAATATCTCAGTAGTATCAGTTCCCCAGTAACTGGTAACTGGTTACTGGGAACTTATACTACTGAGAGTCAGTTAAAAGGGAAAACACACACACACACACACACACACACACACACACACACACACACACACACACACACACACACACACACACACACACACACACACACACACACACACAAAAGATATGGGTAAAGTTTATGTGATGAGTACTTGGTGCTGGGGTGGTACTGAGTGTGGCTGACAGCAGCGCTGGTGCGGGAGCAACAAACGTTGGTCAGCCATCAAGTCAGCGGAGCGTAGCGCAATCCTCTGATTCATCCTCTGACCTTTCACCAGCACAACTGTTGGTGTGTAAAGGTCCATGTGACCAACGGTGCTTTAACCTGCACATCCACTCCATCCCTCTCTCCCTTCCCATTTTCTCCACTCTCCCTACCATCACTACGTTTCATCCCTCACCCACCTTCACTATGACTACCACTAACAACTGTAAGAATTACTGCCCAAACAAAATAGAAGGTTTCAGCTGAAAACAGGAAAGATCCCGCAGTAGCAGCTTAATTAGTCAGTAGTCAATTTGAGAAGAGATCTGCAGGTCTCTGGCACCAACTGGCTGGTTCAGCAGTGAGTAACTCGAGCTTAAGGGGCACGTAAATTCCCCCGTCTTCTAATATGTTCATTTCTCCAATATAATCTACCTTGTTCATAATTACTATCGCATTTGCATTATCTGTTTCGTAAGGTGAAGTCTAGGATCTTTCTTTAATTCATGGAATAACTAAACAAATCTTTGAGGACAATTGTGTTGTACAGCTGTGTTGTAGAGGCCTGAGCTGTGCTCACATCTCTACAACACAATTTTCCTCAAAGACCTGTTAAGTTATACCATGAATTAAGGAAAGATCCTGGACTTCACTTTACGAAACAGAGAAAGCAAATGCGATAGTAATTATGGACAAGGTAGATTATAGTGGAAAAATGAACACGTTCTTAGAATACGGGGGAACTTACGTGCCTCTTGAAGAGTCCAACCCTAGAACCTAGTCACAGGTATGACCATGGTGTACCTTCCTTAGTCATACTTTAACCCTGTTTATGGTGGTGGGACACTAGCGGATGCGACATCTGCTCCTTTAACCTATCATAAGAGATCTGCGTTGGCTGGCTGGTTGCACAATGTTGTACCAGGAACTGCCAGGCGAGGTAGGTGTTGTGTGCACAATGTGCAGTTATGGCTCCCCTGACGCACCACTAAACACGGAGGGAACTGCCCTGCTCTATTGTGTGTGTACCCCACCACACACACACACACACACACACACACACACACACACACACACCTGAGTTAGCCACAAATTTATACTATTTTTTTATTATATTTAATAAAGCGCCAGGAACGTTTAATTATTCAGCCCTTTAAACATGTTCAATTTCTAACATTATCAAATTTACATTATTAACTACTAGTGACTGTCACCAAGTTACACAATACATAAATGATAATCACAAAGCAAGTAAAATTATTCAAAGTCCATTTTTCACATTCTGTAATCCATATCTATAACTCGTTACGTGTTAAATTTAGACGAACGGGGAAATATCCCCACTTTTTTGTACTGAGCGCGATCTGTTTCGAAAGGTTTCCTATTCTCATGCCCAGGCTACCATGGTGACTGAACAGATAACTAGGCTGTTGTTGTTGGCGGCTTGCTGACCCACATAGCCATCAAAACCTGGTTGATCTGGCATATTGCACTGATGCAGTTTCCTCATGTATGCTTCTGCACTTCTTGCATCAATATTTCTAATATCTGCTGGTAGCAGGATGAATATTCCAGGGTTTAGGCCCTCGAATGTTGTCACAGTGTTCCCTTATTGTGCCCATGGCGCCCTGCCTTTCACTTGGTCTATGTTTACACTTCCTTCTATATCTCTCGTTCCAGTACGCAGATTTGGGACTAATCCCTCTATTGTCTAGCACAAAAACAAAAAAACTAAAATTCCCCCACAGCGTTGCAATAACCCAGCTCGAGGAAGAAGGAAGAGATATGTATAATAAACAAAATAGTACAGAAGAGTAAAACGTGTCCAGTACTTGAGGGTCTGGTCCAAAAGCTACAGATACTTTGTCAAATACTTGCTTACAGATGGTGATTATTATTTGTGTGTCTTTTTAGGAGCTATATCATTCTTTTTCGTATTATATTTTCTAGTTAATCTAGCAGTGTGCTAATAAACAAAAGTAATCTACAGTTCTGTGCTTCCTCTATTCCTTTTCCTTATACTCATGTCAACTTTGCAGTTTCATGCAGTTGTTCCTCTTTCCTGATGTAATTTTTTTCTGCGGTGAGAATTGCATATGATCTGTTGCTTCCTGCAATGCAATAACTACAAATACCCACAATTCTACTTTTTCTGGTCAAACTGTTTACACTGTATCTAATGTTCACAAAGTCGCGCATCATAGGAAAATCATTCATTTGTAAAGATGGCTGCATCAACTGCCCGAAAATGTGTCTCACTAAGCTCACGTTTACAAATGAACAACTGATGTAGCCTTCATTAGAAAATGTTGATTTTTCCTATGACGCTCGATCTATGAGCATCATTACTGTACTTAAGAGAGCTTGTGCTTCTTTTAATTTCTTACAGTCGTTACTCGCCCTACCCTTCCCACACCTCCAGTCGTAGTTGCTCAACTTCCCTTTCCCTCCACTTGACTCTCCAGATTTCTCAGTGAGGATGATCTCTCTGAACTTTTGTTCAGTTCTACACTCACCTCCTTGTCCTCCTTTATCAGTTCTGCTCCTTAATTCTAATAACATGGCGGTGGTGATATGTAACTCACGGGTGAGATTATGCACCTCACAATCAAAAAGTCTAGTTTGATTCCCGGGCCAGCGAAACAAATGGCAAGTCACTTTACACCCCTACTCACCTAGCAATAAAATAGGTTACTGGAAGTAATATCCTCGGCAAAATAGGTTCGAAATATTCCGGTGATGGGTAAAAAGTGTCGGTGTCTAGAGAGGTCGAGTAAACAAATGGTTACTTGGCCCCTTATCATCATCCTCCATATTCTGCGATTGTGTATCATCTTTGGTTCTTCTGGGCTAGGGGCGCCATCAACAGGTGGGGAGAGGGAGGGCGATGGGTGTGAATAACATGAGGGAGCTGGAGAGTGGGTTGGGTCAGGGGCGCCACCAACAACACATCACTATTGATCCCCACAGTGTGTGTGCTCTTCCCCCTCCCTCCAACTCCCACCGTCCCCCCTAGGGCTGACCCAAACATAAGAACATAAGAAGAACATAAGAACGAAGGAACACTGCAGAAGGCCTACTGGCCCATGCGAGGCAGGTCCAAGTCCCTACCGGCTTAAGCCAATGCACCCAACCTAGTCAGGTCAGGTCACATTGACTTAAGGGAGGAACACGGCAACCGACCTGTTAGCACAAGCTATCAGGTCTAACTCACACCCACCCACATCTACTCATGTATTTATCCAACCTATTTTTAAAGCTACACAACGTTCTGGCCTCTATAACGGTACTTGGGAGTTTGTTCCACTCATCCACAACTCTATTACCAAACCAGTACTTTCCTATATCCCTCCTGAATCTGAATTTTTCCAACTTAAAACCATTGCTGCGAGTCCTGTCTAGGCTAGATATTTTCAGCACACTATTTACATCCCCTTTATTTATTCCTGTCTTCCACTTATAAACCTCAATCATATCCCCCCTAATTCTACGTCTTTCTAGAGAGTGCAGTTTCAGGGCCCTTAGTCTATCCTCATAGGGAAGGTTTCTGATACATGGGATCATCTTTGTCATCCTCCTTTGTACATTTTCCAGAGAATTTATATCCATTCTGTAATACGGTGACCAAAACTGCGCAGCATAATCTAAATGAGGCCTAACCAAGGATGTATAGAGTTGAAGAACAACCTGAGGACTCCTATTATTTATGCTTCTTGATATGAAGCCAAGGATTCTATTAGCTTTATTGCGAACACTTATGCACTGTTGTCTTGGTTTCAGATTACTGCTAACCAGAACTCCTAAATCTTTTTCGCAATCCGTAATATTAAGATCTACATTATTTAGTTTATATGTGGCATGGTTATTGTCCTGTCCAACATTTAGAACTTTGCATTTGTTTATATTAAACTGCATCTGCCACTTCTCCGACCACTGCATCAGTCTATTCAAATCTTCCTGGAGTGCTCGAATGTCCTCGTCAGAATGAATTCGACGGCCTATTTTGGTGTCATCGGCAAACTTGCCGATGTCGCTCTTTATGCCCTCATCTATGTCGTTTATGTAGATTGTGAACAGCAGGGGGCCCAACACTGACCCCTGTGGAACACCGCTCGTGACGCTTCCCCACTCTGATTTCTCCCCATTTATGCAAACTCTCTGCTGCCTATTTGTCAACCATGCCTCTATCCAGGAAAAAATTTCTCCTCCTATTCCATGTGCTTTAATTTTCCTCAATAGTCTCTGATGTGGGACCCTGTCAAAAGCCTTACTGAAGTCCATATACACAATATCATATTCGTTACCATGATCTACCTCCTCAAATACCTTAGTGAAAAAAGTTAATAAATTCGTAAGGCAGGAACGTCCCTTTGTAAAACCATGCTGAGATTCGTTGATTAATTTATGCTTTTCAAGGTGGCTACGAACTGCCTCGGCAATTATTGATTCCATAAATTTTCCCACTATGGAGGTTAGGCTTATTGGTCTATAGTTCGAAGCTAAGGACCTGTCACCTGTTTTGAAAATAGGTATCACATTTGCCATTTTCCACTTATCTGGCACCATGCCAGTTTGTAGTGATATGTTGAAAAGATTAGCCAAAGGTGTGCTAAGCTCCTCTTTACATTCCTTTAGAACCCTTGCATACAGTTCATCAGGGCCTGGGGATTTGTTAGGTTTTAATTTATCTATTTGCCTAAGGACCATGTCACTTGTGACCCTAATAGTGCACAGTTTATTATCGTCCTGTTCTACATAATTTATCATTACTGGAATATCACTGGTATCCAATATTTGTCTCACCACACTGGACACACTAGCGAGAGAACGACGAAAGAGGGGCTATGAAATTCCAGGATCCCGTAAAATTTGTGTATATATATATAGGTCAGCATTTTGCTTGTCTTTCAATGTGCCCAACACCATGTAGTAGTCCAGCGGCTGCGAGAGGCAAGAGCGGCATGTCTACCATCATGTTGTGATCAAAAATGGCAAGAAACCACTACCTCGGGTCTTTAGTATTTTATGGGAAAGGAGCCTGGACATAGGCGTCATCCCACATTCATTAAAAACCCACTGATACTGCCCCACTTCACTAAAGTGACAGTAAACCAATTGTGAAAAACTACAGACCAATAGCACTAACAAAATTTTAGTACGGGTCCTAAGTAAGACTGCTAATCACATGGAATCACAACTGCACAATTAGAGGCAGGATGGGTTTAAATTAGGTCCCTCCCACCTTTCATAATTGCTAGATATGATATTGTGTATATGGACTTCAGTAAGGCTTTTGACAGGGTCCCACATCAGAGACTGTTGAGGAAAATTAAAGCACATGGAATAGGAGGAGAATTTTTTTCCTGGATAGAGGCATGGTTGACAAATAGGCAGCAGAGAGTTTGCATAAATGGGGAGAAATCAGAGTGGGGAAGTGTCACGAGCGGTGTTCCACAGGGGTCAGTGTTGGGCCCCCTGCTGTTCACAATCTACATAAACGACATAGATGAGGGCATAAAGAGCGACATCGGCAAGTTTGCCGATGACACCAAAATAGGCCGTCGAATTCATTCTGACGAGGACATTCGAGCACTCCAGGAAGATTTGAATAGACTGATGCAGTGGTCGGAGAAGTGGCAGATGCAGTTTAATATAGACAAATGCAAAGTTCTAAATGTTGGACAGGACAATAACCATGCCACATATAAACTAAATAATGTAGACCTTAATATTACGGATTGCGAAAAAGATTTAGGAGTTCTGGTTAGCAGTAATCTGAAACCAAGACAACAGTGCATAAGTGTTCGCAATAAAGCTAATAGAATCCTTGGCTTCACATCAAGAAGCATAAATAATAGGAGTCCTCAGGTTGTTCTTCAACTCTATACATCCTTGGTTAGGCCTCATTTAGATTATGCTGCACAGTTTTGGTCACCGTATTACAGAATGGATATAAATTCTCTGGAAAATGTACAAAGGAGGATGACAAAGTTGATCCCATGTATCAGAAACCTTCCCTATGAGGATAGACTAAGGGCCCTGAAACTGCACTCTCTAGAAAGACGTAGAATTAGGGGGGATATGATTGAGGTGTATAAATGGAAGACAGGAATAAATAAAGGGGATGTAAATAGTGTGCTGAAAATATCTAGCCTAGACAGGACTCGCAGCAATGGTTTTAAGTTGGAAAAATTCAGATTCAGGAAGGATATAGGAAAGTTCTGGTTTGGAAATAGAGTTGTGGATGAGTGGAACAAACTCCCAAGTACCGTTATAGAGGCTAGAACGTTGTGTAGCTTTAAAAATAGGTTGGATAAATACATGAGTAGATGTGGGTGGGTGTGAGTTAGACCTGATAGCTTGTGCAACCAGGTCGGTTGCCGTGTTCCTCCCTTAAGTCAATGTGACCTGACCTGACTAGGTTGGGTGCATTGGCTTAAGCCGGTAGGAGACTTGGACCTGCCTCGCATGGGCCAGTAGGCCTTCTGCAGTGTTCCTTCGTTCTTATGTTCTTAGACCATTACAACATGGTCTTGAATGCACTGGAAGAAGGTACATTTTGACGCAGTGTGCACTGATTCTGCAGAAGCTTTTGGCAAGTGTGACCATGGTATGATAGTGCACAAAATGCGTACAAAAGGAATAACTCGAAAATTGGGCAGATGAATTTTCAACTTTCTAACCAGCAAAACCTCCCAAGCATACTTCAGCAGACCTACTGCAGAGCTTCTCCACACTGAACAAGTGTTATAAATTTCTACACATCTAGCTGGACCCTCCAACACACGTTTCCCATATATAGGCTCACCCTTCCTCTCCAGGTAGACCTATTTGTGACTTGATAAAGCCCACTCCGTTGGCGAAACGTTGTCAATGAAGGCTCGCAACTGTTTCTGTCGTGTGGGCATTTGACACCACTCTTTTGCAGCATTCATGAAAATGTTATCACTGGTCTCAAAGTTAAATGGCTAATGATTGTCACAAACAATAGTAAAGTCTGGTGCCACGTTAGTAAACAAAACAAACAAAATTAATGTGGGGTCCCAACCTTTAATCTTCTCAACAACTTCTTGAATATCAAATCTTACTGTGTCAGAAGCCTCTCACTAATTTCTTCGTTGTCATCAGTAAGTTGCACCTGTCTTGAGGAAAAGCACTTACTGAAGGCGGATGTTACTCCGGGATTTTTAATCTGGGAAACGTATTGTTTTATTTACTTTTAATTTCTCTGATTGCTTTTGTTCTCTCTTTCCTCTTGAACATTATACGAGGCTCTTGTTATGTCTGCTGGACATTATACGATGGTTTAGTTGTCTCTGCTGGACATTACACGATGGCTTACTTGTGTCTGCTGGACATTACACGATGGCTTAGTTGTGTCTGCTGGACATTATACAAGGGTTTAGTTGTCAGCTGAACATTATAAAAGGGTTTAGTTGGCAGCTGAACAGTGTGTAATGTCTGCTCGACATTACGCAAAGGTTAAGTTACCACAGTTCTCACTCTTACTGTCACTAGCGTCCATTTTCCTTCTCCAGTTTTTTTGTGATCTCTAAGAGGGAGAGTTGTACAATTAACAAAGCACTAGATTGTTGTGGTTTAGTGAACACTTAACATACAGTGAACACTAACTGCGGCTCTCATAGCTTACTTATTACAGCCACAAAGAAGTCTGTTAGTCACAGTTCGAACCATATTTGATTCGTGAAACAGTGCCAATGGTGACACTATTTAAATCGTCTGTGTTCTCTCGTTTATTGTTCAGTGTTGACGACTCAGTTCAGTGTAGGGAAGATGAGAGCTAGAACAGATAGAGATAATTTACGGTCTGCATAGAAAGAATAAAGCATTTAAATTACTGGGAACACCATGTCTTAAATACGTACTCGCTGGTTAATATATATATATATATATATATATATATATATATATATATATATATATATATATATATATATATATATATATATATAAAATACAAAATATATATGGGGAAAGTACTCAAGGGCTTAGTCCCAATTCTGCACACTGCCATAACATACCTGAGTGAGAGAAATGGAAGTGTAAAATAAACCCAGTGACGATTATTATTATAATAATCAAAAAGAAGCGCTAAGCCACAAGGACTATACAGAACCCAGTGACGAGACGGAGCGCCGTGGGCACATCTGTGGTCCCAGACATATTACCCGAAGATACCAGAAACACCGCCGGAAAAAGCGAAGAACTCTTCGAGAGAAAACTGGACAAACATCTCCACTTATTGCCAGATCAACCAGGCTGTGATGAATATGTGAGCCAGCGAGCCGCCAGCAGCAACAGCCTGGTTGACCAGGCAAGCAGCACACAAGCCTGACCTAGAATCGAGCTCCGGGAGTAGAAACGCCCCCGAAACCCAGTAAAGGTAAAGATAAAGATGCGCTATCAGTGGCGTCGCCTCCAGTAACTCAAACATCCCAGAATCGACATCAAAGGCGCGCGCACGCACACTATCTATATTATACTAGCTACACAACGTAACCATTTTCCCTGTGACAACCACTAGAATATGTATTTAAAGCCTTAAGACTTTTTAATACATGTGTGCACTTTGGCAGACGTACACACCCTACAACATAACGACGTGTACGTCTGTCAAAAGTGCACACATTTATTTAAAAGCGCTATTTTTGGGTATTTGCCGCTAATTACACAAACATTTACTAAGCAGAACTCTCAAGGAGAGACTTGTATGCATCCCTTGTGACAGCAGTAGCTAGGGAGTGGCAAGGAGTGGAGGGCACCACTAACTCCTCTCTTATAAAGGAAAACTTGTGCAGAAAAAGATGCCGGAAACCATCTGGACATTACCAAACGTATTAAGACGGATGTGGCGGTATGAGGCAAGACAGTGTGGCGTGTGTATTTTACCACCACCACCATCATGGGAGAGCCACTCTTCATGCTCCACTCAATATAGCTTCAACTGACGTCACTTACGCACACCAACTCCTTACATTCACTCTCCAACGAGCAAGCACTTAAGAGTATCTTCTCCTCCTACTGCTCTCCCTCCTACAAGTGAGCGTTACATGAGCTCTTTACTTCCCTTCACTGTCCCTGTACACCGCGTCTTAACCACCCTGGCACTTCAAGCACACTTAACGGTTCCTCAAGGTTACTTTATCTAGTAATGAGCTAAGTGTCTGGTCAGACGTGTATACAGAGTTACTGCTGTCTTATATTTAGAGAGCTACTCCTGATTTGTATGTGCAGAGTTACTCTAAACTTGTGTGCACACAGTTACTGCAGTTGACAGTGTGGAGGGGCAATCAGAGCAGCTTACATGTTCAAGTTGCGTGTAGTCGCGCTGTTTATCCGTGGTGTCTCACCTTGTAGCGGAGACGTAAGCTTCTGCAGGATCTTCACCTCATTGTGTCTTCCTGGTGTCTACCGTTGCATATTTAATCTACTATGACGGTTCTTCCGGGATCACCGACCACACTATCACCAGGCCTCGTGGTTGACGTTCTCATAGATTGTTACCTCTTACAGCCTGCAGTCCCATACACAACATATATTCCAATCCCCTCGTAGCTTGTATTTAGCAGCGTGACGTTCCATATATACACCATACCCCGCCTCATCTCGAGTAGTTTTCAGGAACTTTGATGTGCAGAGTTTAAACTAGTCCTTATTAATTAGTGATTCTTTGTTGGCAAGAACCAAGGCAAGCAGGTTGTTTCCTCTAGTTGGTTCTGTCACAAACTGTTTTAAAAAGCAATCCTGAACTGTATCAAGAAAGTCACTAGACTCAAGATTACCTGTACATTGTTCCAATCAATTTGTCTAAAGTTAAAATCTCCCATTAACACAACATTTTCATATATAGACGCCTTATGAATTTTGTCCCACAGCAACTTACTGCACTCACTATCAAGGTTTAAGGGCCTATAAATCACACCCAAAATTAACTTTTCACAACCCTCGAGAAACTGTAGCTAAACAGATTCTGTGCGCAATGCTTCTAATCTTATATCTTGTCTAACAAGACATACATCGCCACTCCACCACCCTTCCTGTTATAATCCTGTATGTTGCATCCAGAAGGCATTTCTCTATATTTCAAGTTGAACCAGGCCTCCGTTATAGCAATAATATCTATATTACCTGCACTTGCAAGTAATCTTAGCTCATCTATCTTATTTCTTAGATTTCTACTATTTGCATGGTAAACCTTAAGGGAGCTAGTCACTCGTTGACCTCTACTATCTCTCTTTGTTGAACAATTGCTTTGCCTTTACAAGCAACTTTATTTTGAATGCTGTTTTTTAAACATATCCCTGGGGTATCCTGGTAATATCTGCTGTTTTCAACGCTAGTACTGCAGCCTGACTGTTTCCCCACAAACACCCATAAATAACAAAAAAGGCACAATACCGTGACTGGAACGATACACAAATAACCCGCACATAAAAGAGAGAAGCTTACGACGACGTTTCGGTCCGACTTGGACCATTTACAAAGTCACACTAGCCAGAAGTGGAGCAGGACGGCTATATATAGGCAGGAAGAGGTGGTGGTGGTAGTAGTAGCAGTAGTACAAGAATGGTATATAATACCGACAAGATGAAATTAAGACACTACCACCACATCTTCCTGCCTATATATAGCCGTGCTGCTCCACTTAAACACCCATACCTCTATAATCTATCAGTTTAAACTCCTAGACAAGTCATCAATGACCCCCCTCAATTTAACTGGCTAATGCAACCACTCCAGCCCCAGAGAGATGAACCCCATCCATTGCATCCATATCATGTCTGCCATAGAATTTGTCCCAGTTATCAATGAATGGAATTGCAAGTTCCTTGCAGTACCTGTCTAGCCAGCAATTTATACCAATTGCCCTTGACATCCATTCATTGCCCACTCCCCTTCTAGGCAAGATGCTACATATGATTGGGATCCCTCCCTTAGACCTAACTACATCTATGGCTGACCTGTACTTATCCAGCAGCTCCTGTCTCCTGCCCTTCCCGATGTCATTTCCACCAGCACTAAGACAGATAATGGGCTTGATCCCATTACCTGACATATTATTATCCAACCTGCTATGTCACCAACACCAGCCCCTGGAAGCCACACACTGTCTGACCTTCGTATCTATGTTACAAGAAGCACAGTCCATATATCTAACCTGAGTCTCTCCCACAATCAGAATATTCTTACCTTGATTAGCAGGGAAGTCAGTGGTACCTTTAACCTTGCTAACCACTGAAGCACACTCGTCCTGGAGAACAGAGGATTTCCTACCTTCACATCCTCTCTATTAACCTTCCTTATCTTCCTTCTTCCTGAATTGTGAACCACTTGCCACTTAAAGCAGCTGCCACTAACTCACTACTGGTAACCTTTTCCTCCTTACCAGCTCCAACCATATTTACTACGGGTTTAACATTCCTTCAATAACAAAACTCAAGTGACTCAGGTATGTAGGCCAGACTTTATTAGTATATGCTACACACACATTTAAATGTTATCTAGCAGATATAAGGTATTACTATGATGACACACACTGCTGCTTCAAGGCAACAACAGCTTAATGTCTGAACATCAACAAGTGGACTCGGCTTAACATTTCTGACTCAGCTATGAGTCACTCTGCAATAAAACGAACATGTTGCACCAAAAAGCTACTGATGCACAATTATCATGAATTAATACACAATTTTCTTCCGAGGAGAACCTGGCTAAGACCAGAGTAGCACCATAGATAGATTGGCAGTAGTATGTAGTATAGTACACTGTTGCCAGCAACAGCCTGGCTGACCAGGCAAGCACTAGACGACGAGCCTGGCTCATAGCCGGGCTCCAGGAGTAGAAAAATTCTTAGAGCTTATCAAAGGGAGCATAGTGTGGTGAGGGAGACTTAAAGTTTGGGGAGGGTAGCACAGCAGAGGGGATATGAAATTCACAATGCACTAAGAGTGGGTCATTCATTAAATAATCACCATGCCAGCACACTGTGCAACACCAACACTCAATAACTACAGCATACCAATAAATCAGTCTTTGAAATAATAAATTATGCACACCATATGTTAAAACCGTCCGTATCACTTGAAAAAGGCCATCACATCAATCACAATAAAGCGCTCCCTAAAAAGTAACAGTTATATACATACACCCAGGTGATTATAACACATCCACTACCAACAACAGCAATGCCGCAGCTCAGTGTTTGTTAGATTATGATTCACATGTAAGGATGGGTGAGGGGTGCGCACGCACGCGCACACACGCACACACGCACACGCACACACACACACACACACACACACACACACACACACACACACACACACACACACACACACACACACACACAAAACCCCTGCAACCACATATTGGTGAGTATACGTAGATGGTGACTCCTGGTTTATGTTTGCAGTACTGCGGCCGCGGCAGCTGCCCTGCTGTTCTTCCTTGTGGTGTTCTAAGCTGGTAACTCCCTCCCACTAATTAAGTGTTTGATGGGGGGGGGGGAGCAAGACAAAGCTAGAGGAAGAACCACAGACACAAGACGGAGGAGACTGCTTCCCCCCCTCCCTCATTTGCTTAACTCGCACCCAACTCCCCACGTTGCAACATACACTCTACAAGTGTCTTTTATCCCCCTCCACCATCATGTGACTTATTCTATTATCTAGACTTTGTCTTTATGAATCTGCAAACTTGGACCTCCCACACGCCATTCCTTCCATCATCTACCGGCTCCTTCACATGCATTTCCTCGCTCCCTTCTACCCACCCTCCCCGCTTTCCATCAGTGGTATTTTGCACCGTCTACTGTGCCTCTCGCTCTCACAAAGAATGATTTCATTACGCACATTTTTAACCCATCCCTCTAGAATTTCCAGTGTAAATTATGAAACATTTCTTGCTTTTGCCCAAGAGAGAACAGTCTAGGGAATATTAGTCGTTCCAAACTACCAATGAAAAAATATTGAACTTCCAAGCGTTTTCGTGATTTCTAACATTATCAAGGACCTTGATAATGTTTGAAATCACGAAAACGCTTGGAAGTTCACTTTTTTTCAGGGTAGTCGTTTTGCGTATTGTAATATAACCTACTTACTGTGATCTTATCGTAAGTATTAGAATGTCTGTCAGAAGTGAATGTTCTTTGCACACTCCATGTCTACTATCTCGGAGGCCTTGAATGGGGCCTATTAATATACAAAAGAGTCATGCGATGACGTAAGAACTTCGTTCATTTCTTTGTCACAAGTGAACGTTCCATCCCCTTAAACACGAGCCCAATTCGAAGCGACTTTTGTTTTCAATTTTACACCGGAGTAAAATTAGTACTCGAGTTTAATATTGCTGATTGCTTTTTGCGCTCTGGCTCTAATGCATATTGGGTGATGCTTTCAGTTCTAGTACGAGACCTTTTATTCTCTAGTCATTTTTTATTTTCCTGAGGGCCTGTAATTAATGTCCTTTGTCTGTAGAGTGGTAGTCACTCTCTGTATATCTCATTTGAAGTGCTAAACGCACGCAACTGATCACAAAGTCCTTTTCCTATTACAAATTATGGTAAAAGACATGAAAATGCAGTTCTCTCTGTATACAGCAGATGAGCTGGGTGGGCCTGATAGATCCATTAAACGGTCTCTCGATCCCCTTCTCCACACTCCCCTCATTACGCCTTTCAAACTTCTTGAAGAGGAGGATTTGTCAGAGACACCACCAGCTGACACTGTGTTAGCCAGACACTACCAGCTGACACTGTGTTCTCCAGACACCACCAGCTGACATTGTGTTCTCCAGACACCACCAACTGACATTGTGTTCTCCAGACACCATCAGCTGACACTAGCACTTCGTGCTGGAATAAATGTGACAACGGAAATATCAAGATAGTTTTCTTTCAGTTAGAATGTTACCATCATGTGAATCACTGCCACCATATTTGCTACATGTCACAGGTGGGCATTAATTATGTTTTTAAATAACTCAGTGTTCCCTCATCACTCAGCTGTGTTGTGGGCCACTCGAGGTGCACATACTGAGGTAGGAGAGATAAAAGAGCCGTGTAAATACTCTTAATTTATATATAAACAGAAAACTGATTTTTTTGAAGAATGAGACACCTGTGCAACATCTAAGAATCTTTGAGGAAATGTTTCGCCAGCCAGTGTCTTCTACATTATTCTTCACTGTATCGGAATGAAGAAGACACTGGCTGGCGAAACGTTTCCTCAATCAAGATTCCCGAATGTTACACAAGTGTCTCATTCCTCAACTCGTAGGTTTTCTAAACCATTTACATCACATTTTTATTATGTTAGTATTTTGTAGCAGCAACCACTGGAATCAGGTATCTTCAGTATCACCCTAGTTAGTATCATCAGGCTTAACTTACACTGACGACAATAAACCGTGAATCATCAGTCTCGATTATTAGTTTTTCTTGATCGAGACTCAAAACTCTCCTCTCATTTCCATAATTTTTGACACTGGGGAATATTTAAATTGTATAATAACTTATGTAATATACAGATAAGATACCAGACATATTAAGTAAATATCTCAAATCTGCTTGTAAAAGATATGAAACAACTTGTAGGTGTATAATGCCAGATGTAATCCTGCTAACACTTTTGTGGCCTAGTTCTTAGGCCTTTTGTGCATCCATATGGTCTTGCGCTGGCGTCCACAGGACTGATAAGGGGTGCACAAACTAGCCGTTTTGGCGGGAAAAATCTAAAGAAAAACAAACCTGTTGAGTAAACAAACACAACACATGTGGCTCCTCTTGCTGGCTGGCTGGTGAGCATCTTAGCTAACTGACTGATGTGGAGGTGTGCCAGCACTACACAGCCAGGGTTGTCATGTACGTCTCTCCACCACCATCCCCACTAGAGGGGTAACTCAGGGATGGTATCCCTGCAATGGTCGCCACTGCCAAGATTCCTCTCCTCTCCTCTTCACTCCATTTACAAACTCTGCTTTATTATGAGCACAAATAGACATGTAAATATGCACCAAAGTTGAGTTGTGGATATGAATGCAAGTTATGAGGAATCTACCGCTGATATACCTTTAATGAATTTCGAGTGTCTTTCTGCTAGCCTGGTTAACCAGGCTGCTGCTGCTGGAGGCCCGCTTCCCCACATATCCATCACAGCCTGGTTATTCTGGCACCTAGTGAAGATGCTTCTACAATTGTTCCAGCGGTGTTTCTGATATCTTCTGGCAAGATGTTGAATAATCTGGGGCCACGGATGTTTATACAGTGTTCCCTTATTGCGCCCACCGCACCCTTGCTTTTCACTGGGTTTATTTTGCATTTCTCCCATCTCTCTCGCTCCAGTATGTTATGGTAGTATGCAGATTTGGGACCAGACCCTCAAGTACTTTCCAGGTATATATTATGACGAATCTCTCCTCCGCTTCAGTCTTGTACATATTAAGACTTTAAGGCGTTCCCAGTAATTTACATGCTCTAATGCTGAGGGGAGAGTTGAGTAGCCTTGTCCTCAGCCCTGGAAGAAAGGAAAGTTTGGATAATGGTGGCAAGAGTAGTTTTATGATTTATGACCACTGACGCTGGGGACAACACTTAAATAACATACTACTCAGAAATGTTCCACTAGCGCTGGGCTTTCACTAGCACTGGCGTCATTAATTAGCACAAGGTCACATGCTACATGAAGCGGGCACCCGCAGCTCTCTGTCTTCACTAGGCAATTTAGCACACTACAATTCCCTGGCAAATCTCTCGACACACAAAAATAAACACGCTCATTGCACAAACCAAGGAACACTCCAGTCCAGCATCAGTAAGCCAGAGGTCACTGCTCACCTGCTGAGTCATCGGCTACCCACCGTCACGGGACTAGCACTACCGGAAGGATCTTCTTTCGACAAAGACCCGTATCAGGCTCCTTCTGCTGACGGATAAACTAACACTTAACACACCTTCATGCTTACGACTAGCTACTATCACGCATGCAGCACCACAATATATAATAACCGAGTAATTGAGCATTAAGCTTACTTACACACTTACGCATGCAGCCCCAGTTCGGAACCCACACCGGGTCAAGCACGTCAAGAAATTAGAGAAAGTGCAAAGGTTTGCGACAAGGTTAGTTCGAGCTAAGGGGAATGTCCTACGAAGAAAGGTTAAGAGAAATCGGCCTGACGACACTGGAAGACAGGAGGGTTAGGGGAGACATGATAACGACATACAAAATACTGCATGAAACAGACAAGGTGGACAGAGACGGGATGTTCCAGAGAGGGGCACAGAAACAAGGAGTCGCACTTGGAAGTTGAAGACTCAGATGAGTCCAAGGGATGTTAGGAAGTATTTCTTCAGTCATAGAGTAGTCAGGGAGTGGAACAGTCTGGCGAGTGATGTAGTGGAGGCAGGAACCATACATAGCTTTAAGACGAGGTATGATAAAGCTCATGGAGCAATGAGAGAGAACCTAGTAGCGTTCAGTGAAGAGGCGGAGCCAGGAACCGAGTCTCAACCCCCTGCAACCACAATTAGGGGAGTGTACACACACACGCGCGTGCGCACAGAGAGAGTGAGAGAGCGTACTTGCAGTCTCTATAATAACAGCGGAGGCAGACAAACTTATGATTGAAGCCAGGCTTCCCTGGCGGGTCCACGATGCGTCTCGCTAAACAACTATCCACCAACAGTTGTCAGTTGATCACTGCAATTTCACGAAGGAAGTTGATGTTGGCAGCCACAGCGAAGAGACCGAAGGCAACCAGGTGGTCGCAGGTGGCTGATAAACTATAGGGCATCTGCATTTTAACACACTACACACCTCTGAATGATCCATCTGCAGTAAACAGGCATTAAATAGAATAGTCGATGGAATGAGAATACAGACAAATTCTGGCTAAAACACAAGCAGTAACTGCTAGCTTTATTTAACTCGTGTATCTATCAGTTACATGTATTAACTTAACCTCTTCTATACTTCATTAAAGTCTGAAGATGAAATGATAACGGTGATGATTGTTATTGATTTAGGTTTACTACTTAGTGTATATTACATGTAGACAATTTCTCAGGTTACTGCCCCCCGCGACCAGACCAGACCAGACCTCCTGGATGATGGCCCCATTAGAATAGTGTGACGGATACACGAAGAACAATGTAAGCACCACAGCCCAGCTCATCTGGAAATGACTTTAGGAGCTTACCAAATTCCTTAAAGAAAGCCAAGGGTTTATTGATAATCCTTCTTAGGTATGAAGACAGGGCGTTGGAAAGTCTTGGCTCCTTTACACATACAGAATTATCTCATAGTGTATTCATGGCACTTCTGCTTTTCATTGGTGTTATTTTGTACGGTCTACTGACCCTCGTGCGTTCGCAGGGAATGATTTCGGTATGAAGGAATGAAACAAATACCTTCGAAATTTTCCTGGTGCAAATTACGACGTATCTTTCTCGTCAACGTTCCAAGGAGAACAGTTCCGGGGACTTCCAGTGTTCCCAGTAATTTAGGTGCTTGACATAATTTATACTGGCAATGATGGTTATGTATACTTTCTAGATCTGAGGTTTCGAGTCTAGATAGAAACTTTTAGTGTACATCAATATTCCAGTCTAAAGAAAATAAATAACAAGAGTTTATCATTGGTTTGGCATCTCTTATTTTGAAGGTTCAAGTTATCTAGCCCATAGTAGCACTACTGTGATCCTTAAATGCAAGATATTCTGACTCCAAATTCTCTCATATTTATCATCTGCTCTACGGAATAGTTTGATAGACGGGGCGGGGGGGGGGGGGCGTTCCGGGCTTTACCCCGCTGTTGGCCAGAGGTAAATTTTTGCAAATCATTTCATTCGTTTCCGCGGACTGTAGAAACATTCTCTCTCTAGTGCTGGCTAACATTACGGTAGACAAAAATGCAATAGCCATAACCATGCTTGAAGCTGCTGGTGTATCTGGCTTGCCTGTGTGTTGTAGCCCAGTAATCGAAGGCATCGACTCATGAACCACTGTATATGGGGAGTTATAGTGAGAGAGAGAGAGAGAGAGAGAGAGAGAGAGAGAGAGAGAGAGAGAGAGAGTGTGTGTGTGTGTGTGTGTGTGTGTGTGTGTGTGTGTGTGTGTGTGTGTGTGTGTGTCAGCAAAACCACGGGATGAACTGAATGATAGATCTAGGCCTTTCGTGTTGCAATCAACACAGGAGCTTGCAATGTTGCAGAGTAGGAAGTCCAAGCAGATTCGTTCAGGGGACAGCCAGCCTACAAGCACTAATGTTGTAGTAATGACCTACTGAACGTAAGATTTGTGACGTGATAACTATCGAAAATTCGGTCAGGCTTTGATGCAATATAAAAGACTATACATTCTGAATATAGATATATTTGGCAATTGTCCTAAGAAGATTCCGAATTAAAGCAACGGGTCTACGGCCGACTCATTTTAAAAAAGAAATCTATTGTTTATAATACACACACACACTTAACAATTGGCAAACGGGAACTCTGTATTAGAGTACACAGTGCTTTTGTCACTCAGACAGATTTGGGATCTGATTATATATAAATAAATATAATGCAATACAACCGAAAATGGGCTATCTTAAGAATAAAGAAGCTACATGGGATGGAATTCTTTAGCTCTAGATCTTTCACATTCTTGTGCATCGTCAGGAGCTGTGTAATGTTGCAAGACTAGCAACAGTTAGGAGAGAAAATTCTGAGACAAGGCAGAAGCGTATCGGCGGCGGCCCCTGTCACAGATCCGCGTGTTTAAGAGGAAAGAGTGAATGCTGAGGTACAAGTGGGTGTATAGATGCAATAAGAGGTTAGGATAGGGTAGGGGAGGGGAGGGAGGATGGGAAGGAAGAGGGAAGGTAAATGAGGGGGAAGGGAGCGTAATGGTAGGTTGGTTCTTCCGACAGGAAGCAGCAAACAGTGAAGCGTTAAGCAAGAGTTTGAGCAGTATCGATTGTGAGGAGAGTGTCGGCACAACCTTCCTACCCAAACTCCCCCACCCCTGACCCACCACCACACCCCATCAACCCCGCCGCCGCATCCTTGCTATCCTACCGTCCCTCTCTCGGCCCGTACATTTTTAACACACCTGGGGAATATGAGCATGCCATACAAAATGCTTAGGTGGAATAATGTTGATAGAGATACGAGGGGCAAGGCACAGAGATAGTAACTAATAACGTACATGAACTACAAGAACCTAAGGAAATATTCCTTTGGTCTCAAGAAGGCCAAGGGGCCTTGGCCCTTGAAATGACCTCCAGGTAGGCGCTCCTGAGAGATTCGTAAATTATCAGAGCCATACCAGAATGCTGGGAATGGGGTGAACAACGTTGGTCATAGGGAACCTGCAAATGTCAACTGTATTCCCTAGAACGTAAAAGAAAAATATACAAAATTTACATTTGGAAAATTCTAAAGGGATTGATCCCAAATCTTCATATCTGGGAATTACCAATAAATCCCTAGCTGTTTTTAAAAGCAAACTTCGTAAGTTCCTCAGGTTAGTCCGTTATCAGCCGGGCTGATCAGTCCATTAACTAGTATTGCTTTGATGCCGGGTTACGGGGGCAGTGACCCCTCAGGATAGTTTTGCGCAATGAACATACAGTACTAGTGGCAGGCTCAATACATAGATGTTTGATTATGTATAACAAAAACCAGTCTATTCAACAAACACAGAATACAACCTCGTTCATATTTGCTAATATACAGGGCCTTAAGCCATCCACCAACAACAAAATACCTTTTATCAGTGGACTTCTAGTGGAGTCTAATGCAATGTTTGCAGCCTTCACAGAGACTCACACAAAAGATCACTTTGACAGTGAAATATGGATAAGTGGTTACAACCTTTTTAGATGCGACAGAAAAAACAGGCAACAAGGGGGGGTTGGCCTGTATGTCAAAGAGTCCCTTATCTGCACGGAGTTGCTGAACACCACAAATGAGGTAGTTGAAGTTCTATCAATAAAGATCGAGAACCAAAACCTAGTCATTGTGGTTGTATACAAGCCACCAGATGCAACCTCACAACAGTTCAAGGAACAGCTACTGAAAATCGATTACTGTTTGGAAAACCTTCCAGCTCCATCCCCAAACATCTTACTGCTTGGTGATTTCAACCTAAGGCATACAAAATGGAAGAATGTAGCAAATAATGTTATAGCTGAAACAATCCCCGGAGGTAGCGCAGATGAAAGGTCACACACACATGAGCTACTAAGTCTCTGCGAAAAACACACCTTAAGCCAGCAGATAGTGGAGCAAACAAGACTAGAAAACACACTTGACCTTATCTTCACAAATAATGAGGACCTGATAAGAGACATAAGAATATCAAAAACAACTAATTCCGATCACAATCTAATCGAAGTCCAGACGTACATGCATAGGGGTCCTGAACAGCAGAATGCATGTACATGTGAAGGTGTCTTCACAAAATACAATTTCAACAACAAGAACATCAACTGGGACCAGGTAAACCATGTCCTAAACGAAACATGTTGGGAAAATGTCTTAAATGACATGGATCCAAACCAGTGCCTTGAAAGGATCAACTTCCTGGTAGCCGAAGCATGTTCTAGGCATATTCCCCTAAGAAAGAAGAAGAGCAGGAGTAAACTGGAGAGAAAAAGACGCTCCCTCAACAGAAGACGACGAAGAGTCACTGAGCTCCTCAGGAGTGCTAGAATATCTGATACACGAAAGGAGGCGCTGACCAGGGAAGTGGAAACTATCGAACTTAAGCTAAATGACTCTTACAGGAACCAGGAGAGGCAGGAGGAGCTTAAAGCTATTAGTGAAATTGAAAGAAATTCAAAATATTTCTTTTCATATGCCAAAAACAAGGCAAATACCACATCTAGTATCGGGCCCTTACTCAGACAGGATGGGACTTACACAGATGACAACAAGGAAATGAGTGAAATATTGAAATCCCAGTACGACTCTGTGTTTAGTGAACCACTAATCGGTCTGAGGATCGACGACCCAAATGATTTCTTCATGAATGAGCCTCAAAACTCCATAAATGTATGCCAGATTTCCGACATTACCCTAACTCCGATAGATTTCGAAAAAGCCATTGACAACATGCCTATGCACTCAGCCCCGGGCCCAGACTCGTGGAACTCTGTTTTCATTAAGAACTGCAAGAAACCCCTCTCGCGTGCCCTAAGTACACTATGGAGGAGCTTGGACATGGGTGAAATTCCACAGTCACTTAAAACAACGGATATAGCCCCACTCCATGAAGGTGGCAGCAAAGCATTAGCTAAGAACTATAGACCAATAGCTCTGACGTCCCACATCATAAAAATCTTTGAAAGAGTGCTAAGAAGCAGGATTGCAAATCACCTGGATTCCCAAAATCTGCACAATCCAGGGCAACATGGGTTCAGGGCAGGTCGCTCCTGCCTCTCACAACTACTGGATCACTATGACATGGCCTTGGATGCACTGGAAGAAATTCAGAATGCAGATGTAATATACACAGACTTTGCAAAAGCATTTGACAAATGCGATCATGGCGTAATAGCCCATAAAATACGTGCTAAAGGAATAACTGGGAAAGTGGGGAGATGGATCTTCAACTTCCTAACAAATCGAACACAAAGAGTAGTGGTCAACAGAGTTAAATCGGAGGCTGCCATAGTGAAGAGCTCTGTTCCACAAGGCACAGTACTCGCCCCCATCTTATTCCTTATCCTCATATCAGACAAACAGAGATATACACCACAGCACCGTATCATCCTTTGCGGATGATACTAGGATCTGCATGAGGCTGTCATCTGCTGAGGACGCGGTTAACCTCCAAGAAGATATAAACAAAGTTTTCCAGTGGGCAACGGTAAACAATATGATGTTCAATGAGGACAAATTCCAACTACTCCGTTATGGAAAACTGGAGGAGATAATAACTAGAACAGAGTATACTACTGACTCCGGCCATACAATAGAGCGGAAAAATAATGTAAGGGACCTGGGAGCAGTAATGTCTGAGGATCTCACTTTTAAGGATCACAACAGTGCCACGATCGCACGTGCAAAGAAAATGATAGGATGGATAATGAGAACTTTCAAAACGAGACATGCCAAACCCATGATGATCCTTTTCAAATCACTTGTTCTCTTTAGGCTGGAATACTGCTGTACATTAACATCTCCATTCAAAGCAGGTGAAATCGCAGATCTAGAGAGTGTACAGAGATCCTTTACTGCACGTATAAGTTCTGTCAAGCACCTTAACTACTGGGAACGCTTGGAAGCACTTGACTTGTACTCGTTGGAACGCAGGAGGGAGAGAGATATCATAATCTACACTTGGAAAATCTTGGAAGGAATGGTCCCAAATCTGCACACAGAAATCACTCCCTACGAAAGTAAAAGACTGGGCAGGCGATGCAAAATGCCCCCAATAAAAAGTAGGGGCGCCATTGGTACACTAAGGGAAAACACCATAAGTGTCCGGGGCCCAAAACTGTTCAACAGCCTCCCATCAAGCATTAGGGGAATTGCCAATAAACCCCTGGCTGCCTTCAAGAGAGAGCTGGACAGATACCTAAAGTCAGTGCCGGATCAGCCGGGCTGTGGCTCGTACGTTGGATTGCGTGCGGCCAGCAGTAACAGCCTAGTTGATCAGGCCCTGATCCATTGGGAGGCCTGGTCATGGACCGGGCCGCGGGGGCGTTGATCCCCGGAATAACCTCCAGGGACCCGAGAGCTGTAGTTCAATGTCTATAAGCACAAGGGGGTGACTAAAACAGCGAGCACAATCCTCCTTGCTACTGGCACAGCATCCGCTGCCAGCCAGATATCCTGTGGGAGTAGCATTCCAGTGTCTGCTGCTCACCTCTGCTTTACCCTCACTACCTCCACATATTCCAACTCGTGCTCTTGATCTTATCTTGTGGCTCACTGTGTGATGATTAATACACTCGCCATCTAGGTTATCCTCAAATTCAGTATATACTGTGTCCAAGCAATATTATTTTTAATGATAACTGCAGGATGCCGTACGTGTTTACCCTCGTAAGTGTGTTTTCAGAGCACACCAGAGCACACCTTAATATATAAACCTCACATGAGCTTTCACGCTGGAGGAACCATGTCCGGGCCGGGCTGGGAAAGGTGACCAGATCTGACCGGAAACTGGCCCAGGACAGGCTGCCGGATGTTGCTGACGTCAAACCCAGCCACTTCAGTACCAATATTGGCCGTGACCCACTTAAAACTAAGCTATAGTTAAAAAAAAAAAAAACTTGCCTTTTTGGGAAAAATAAAACAATAAGGAACAAAAAAAAAGCGAGACCTCGAGAGTCAGCAGCGTGTAGGTGTAACAGGGCCGCCTCCGTCTCGACTATAACTACTCACAATACGTACATAAACAATATAAACTACAAAAGCAGGACTCGCCACTCTATTTACACGTATCGGATAAAAAAACGGAAAATATTTTACTGGAATATTTTACATTTTTCATGGTAAAAGTTGCCAGACGCCCCTGGACGGTGCGGGTCGATAATGCTCACGTTGCATTCCGTATTTTAAGGTTCGAGTATAAAACTTTAGTTTCCCCGCATTTACCAAAAAATCTTATTTAAGAATCATAAAAGTTCGTACATCAATAGGAAATATTGAAGTGATGTTTGTGTGTTGATGAGGCAGTACAGACTAGAGCAGAAACTGCCCAGCCAGTTACAGTATAGACTAGAACAGTAACTGTCCAGCCAGTGTCATGGGTGACAGTATAGACTAGAGGAGTAATGGCCTAGTCAGTGTCATGGAAGAACATTTTGTGTAACATGTGCCAGTATTGCCGGGTAAATGAATGCCAGTTATGAGGCAGTGCCATGCAAGCTGGAGCTGGGAGGCTGAGGGCCATGGATATATATATATTTTTTTATTTAACACGGCTGAGTACACTCGGTGATAATTACATCACTGGAACAAAAACTAGTTACGTTTCCCTATCATATTTCATCACGTAGGAGTGTTAATACACATCAGGTAATGAAACCTGTCAGTCTGAGTGGAGAGACTTTAGCGAGGCAATACGGGCGATAACCATATTACAAAAAGAATAGGGCGTAAAGGATATCCTCAAGTATTCCACTATGGGCTGAATAGCTAGGGCAGCTTCAAAGGTGGAGTTACTATGACAAGTGAATTACCACCTCTGAGGATGGCCTAGCGCCCACACTTAACAGTGAACGTTCTCAGTAATCAATGTGCTTGAACTTATACATTTAAAGAAAGATCTCTGTACATTCTCTAGATCTGAAATTTTGCCTGCCCTAAAAGGGGCTGCTAGTGTACAACAGTATTCCAGCCTAGAGTGAACACGCAACTTTAAGAGGATCATCACTGGCTTGGCGTCCCATGTTTTGAAGGTTCTCATTATCCATTCTATCATTTTCCTCATGGTTATGATAGTGACACTATTGTGAGCCTTAAAGGTGGGGAGAAAAAGTGTTGGAGAGGAAGACGGGCTGACGAAACCTGGTTAGGATGGAGTGCTCGCCAGAAGCCATATGCTGATATGGTCAACATTACTCAAACCTCACCATCTCTGGCCTTTCAACTGTCCATCCCCTGCCACTCCTATCTAACATTACCCCCCCTCACCGGTCCCGCCCAACCTCCCTCATCACCCATCCCAAGCGTTCACGTACCTGAAGACGTTTCTGGGAGACACTGTCCCTCCTTGATGGACTAATCAACCAGGCTGTTGGTTCTTGCTGCATGCAATCCAACGTAGGGGCCATAACTTGGTTGATCAGAAACTAACTTTAGAACTTATCCAGTTCCCTAGTGAAGGCAGTTAGGGTCTGCTAGTAATTTCCGTTATGTACGAGGGAAAAGTGTTAAAAAGTCTTGGTTCCTCTACACTTACTGAGTTAACTGTCAGTGCACTTAATGTGTCTCTGCTTTTCACTGGAGATATTTTGCACAATCTGCCATGTCTCTTGCTCTCGTAGGAATTAATTTGGGCGCTAAGATATGGGACCAATTCCTCCAGAATTTCCAGGTATAAATCATGTGTTTTTCTCGTCTACGTTCCAGAAAGCACAGTTTAAGGGACTTCAAGCATTCCCAATAACTTTGGTGATTCACTGAATTTACATTTACAATCAAGGTTCTCGGTATATTCTCCAGCTCTACAAATTCGCTCGTCTAATAGCGGCTGTTAGTATACACCAATATTTTAATCTGGGGGAGAATAACCTAAGAAAGTAATATTGCTGACTTGTTTTGTTATGAAGTTTCTTCTTATCCTTATCATTTTTTTTTTGCGTTTGTAATGGCTAAATTGCTATGAGATGCGATACTGTTAATCCAAAGTCCCTCAGATTCCTCTTCTGTTCAACCGAGTGGTTTACGATTGTGTTCAGTACTGTTCCACTTTTTAAGTCTTCAATTTTTCCACAGCGGAATATCTGGAACTTGTCCTCGCTAAGCTAATGATGACACCGGCTCAGACTTATGCATTTCAATATTTATGTACAAAATCCATTTAGTGATAGAATGAGAGGGAAATGAACGTAGCTTTTGCTTCCACACACTAAGAGTATGGGTAGCAGTACCTTGCTGAGGTACCTTTCCTTTCCTCCCACATTACTCAACCCCCCCCCCCCCCAACCCAGAGGTGGATCTACATTTTTGGGTCCCTGAAGCTTGAACTGTTACGGAGTCACTCTTGCAACTAGCAAACGCTAGCCTACATGATACTTTAATAACCATTTAATTTTTATTTCAACTATTATTTTACATTGAATTACACCACATTATCATTTAAAACCCCTTCTTATACAGCAGACCCTAATCCCGGAGGGGATTAGGGAACCTGAAGCTTAAGCTTCATTAGTTTCATTGTAGATGCTGCCCTGTCCTCATCCTCACTCCATTTCTTCACCAGATGGGAAGCCTCACCATCCCAGGCCATCTAACACCGCTATAGTTTAAGGCTTTAAGAGAAGAGGCAAAACTTTTTATTGCCAAAACTAAAGAGCAAACAACAGGTAACAGGACCAAACTTCTGTAATTCACCAACCGCTGGCTCTCTTAGTTAAGGATCAAACTTACAAAGTCGGCTCAGAGTTTGTGCTAGCTGCTAACAAGTGAGTGGACCAAAAAGTAATATAGAGGGTCGTCCACAACTACTCACCTCGCTCCTAGGACACTTCAACAACACGGCTGCCAGTTAACACAAGTTTCAGCTTTACCCTCTACCTCTCTTGGATTCCGGAGGTCATTTACCCAGAGGATCTCGCAGCAAGTCATTTCAGTGTGCAGATTTGGAACCAATCCATCCAGGTGTAAATTGTAATTATCTTTCATGTATCAGGAAGTAAAGTTTTAAGGTCTTTAGAAGTCCCAACAACTTTGCGTGTCTTACATGGGTAAGTATAGCAATATTTCAGTCTACAGGTTATACTGGCATTTCTATTTTATTTCGTTAGGTATCCAGCTTATAGTTTCATCTCTTCCAGTTTTGATAACACCACTGTGTCCAGTGAATATTTTTTTTAAAGTCACTTCTAGGCAAGCCTGGTCTGGGACCGGGCCGCAGGGGCAACATACCCAAGGATCGTCCTTACATTCATCTCCATCGTGTGGGTTGAATGTGTTTTGCACTGTTTTGGACTTTTTTTTTCCTGCCGAGAAGCTGAAATTTGTCTTTCATGAACATATTGTTTTCTGTGGACCACTAGAAGCACTGGATTACATCATCTTGAAGATTTGGTGTCCTAGATGGATTATACTCAGTCTTACCTGCGAAGGTTGTTGCACCACTATAATATGAAGTTTCATTAATGTTAGCTACGAAAATAGTTGAGATTTGCTGGCGAGTACTGTGCCTTGAGCAACGTAGCTCTTCACTCTGGAAGCTTCTTGATTTTATTTCGTTACTATCAGAGTATTTTCAGGTGCGGTTTGTTAGGAAAATTGCAGATCCATCTGCCAACTTTCCGTTATTTATACTGCGTGCATTTTGTCTGCTATTACACAAACAACACACTTTTCAAAACTTTTGCCAAGTTTCTGTATATTATTGTTAGCATTTAGCTTGTCTTTCAGTGGGTCCGAAACCATGTTTCAGAGGGTCTAGCAGCTGTGAGAGGAAGGACTGTCTTAGTCTTGAACTCATGTTCTGGACTCTGTAAATGTTGTGATTCTATGCATTGTAACTTGTCCGTAAGCTTTCCAAAATTTTGGAAAAATAGTGACGTTAGTGTTGAGTGGGATTATATCATTTGTTAGAAATAACGGGATACACGTGTCTAGACTTTCGTACATCTGGGTCTGAAGCAGAGTGCATAGGTTTGCTGGCAATGGATTCTTCAAAATCATGTAAGGTTTAGGTTATGTCAGAAATGTTGGCAAAGTCTGGTATCGCATGAACAATTCATGTTATTATTTAGTGTTTAAAATGGCTCACTAAAGAGAGTATTTCGCTCATTTCGTTGTTACCATCAGTGAAAGTTCTATCTCCTTTAAGCAGGGCTCCAATACCAGGCAATTTTTTCCTTAAATTTTAGGTTATTTTCAATTTCACTGATGGCTTTTTGCGGTCTCTCCTGTGTATTGTACGAAGTCAATCCCATCTCGGTATTTTTTTTTTATTTCTCTAGCTAATAACTATTATCGTTCGTGAGACATTCAGAGACCTTTGAAAAGTTTTTGTTTCTGCTTGAAGAAAAAAAATGATTTACACGATTTAAAAAACATTATAACCCAGAGATTATTAAGTGTTTTAGCCCCAAACAACTTGCTAATGTTTTCAACAGTTTGCTATCAATACTAACGCTGCTATTGTCACTAATTTTCTGTCATATAGCAAGAGCCACAACCACAGCGCAAGTAAAATAAATTACATAACACTCATTCCACAAATCATATCTATAATTCGGTCTAAGTTAATAACACGAACTGAAGTCTTGAGATCTGTTAAAGCTCGATCCTGATCTACACGTGGTCAACAATACTCTGCACCACGTGTCATTCTACCCACTTGTTGGCTTGTTTCCCCAGCCACGATTCGATCAAAATCACAGGTCATAATTTACATACAAATCATCATAGTGCACTACAAAACCTCCAAGGAAGATTTAGGTATTAGAAACCTTATTTGAATAACGAGATTAAATCCGTTTCGGTTGCTCAGAGCAAGAGCCTCTCATCATGAAAGTTCAACCTCACCATCGTCAAGGTTCATCCTCACCATCAAGGTTCAACCTCACTATCGTCAAGGTTCATCCTCACCATCGTCAAGGTTCATCCTCATCATCGTCAAAGTTCATCCTCACCATCAAGGTTCATCCTCACCATTGTCAAGGGAGAGTTGCTGCCTATCGAGCCTCATCCCTCCTTTATGGCAAGAATCTTGCTCATGTTTGTGTGCCACTGCGTCTAGCCTCTCGAGGCACTAGTAATATTATCTTACCAGCAAAATTAAGCAAGATCATGAATTTGTCCTTCTAAATTCCTATATTCATAAATAAAATTGAATTTATTAAAAGTTCTGTTACAATCATGCGTGTTGGGCTTCTCGGGTCTCTTGACTATACTTATACAAGTGAACATAAAGTTAGGAGAAAAAAATATTCTCAACCTGCCTCTTTGATATTAGTGTCACAAAACAAAAGTTTTACATCGACATTCTGGCCACATAACGTCAAAGGTAAAAACACTGATTAATTTTTTTAAATCAATTCGTAATTGTGCGTAATGCTTGAAGAGTTTCCATTTGTTAAGTGGAAGACAATATTACATAAAGCAATATTTTGTAGGTAAAAATAGTATCAATTAATCTTTTGTAATTTGAAGCGAATTTGACAAAATTGATAATGACACCGTGCCAGTCGCGAGCTGAAATGAAATGAAGGCATCATAGCTCGCAGGTATCAGTTCACAGGTACCAGTTCACAAGTATCACAGTTCACAAGTATCACAGTTCACAGGTATCAGTTTACAGGTCTCATAGTTTACAGGTATCATAGTTTACAAGTATCATAGCTCGCAGGTATCACCTCACAGGCATCATAGTTCACGGGTATCATGTAAATTGTTGCATTAAGAAATTTATGGAAGTTTGGTTGTATTAATATAGAGTGCAGTGTTGCACACACACATCAGGACGCTCACATTGTTTATCTTGCAACATAAATGGTTAAGAAAACCGACAAGTTGATATTGAGACACTTGGGTATTTTTATTGTGAAAACGTTTCGCCAGCCAGTGACTTCTTCAGAGAAGAATGGTGGAGTACAGTGGGTAACTCGCTGCCTTTCTAGTTTAAGAACTGGCTCGCCATGGGTTCAAACACTAACTGCTCTGGGAGAATACTATTTTCAATTTGTAGACGCTTAATCGTGCACACCAAGTAAACTTTTCAGCAACATTCAAATATTTTGCGTAACCTGAAAAGTAATAATCATCTGTTGAGCTCAACAGTGGATAGAATAATATTATTCGTTATTAAATATCTATTAAATACTAGGAACGGACACAGACGCACGCGCATATTCTCAATATAAATCCACATTAATTATCCCCCGAGTTCTAAAAGCCAAATAATGCTTAGCACTGGCGTTCCATGTCCCCTTTGAAGCTAACAATTAGCTTTATTAAGGTGGGTACGATGTCTCAGGTGAGTAATTGTAGGCACTAAGGTGGCAGCCTCAACCCTGGGCCAAGAAATGGTCGTCTTCACTAACGAGGTGATCCTACCGTCAGTCCTCCTCTACCCCAGCTCCAGGCTCTCTTATGGCCGACCCCACAATCAATACTTGACTGTTTCCAGTGGAGGTGACGACGACGACTCTCGTGCGTGCGTGCGCTAGATGTACTCAGTTGTGCTTGCAGATATCAAGTCACAGCTTGAAAGGAAGTTGTAGGCATGTCTGTGGCTTACCTGCGACTATAGCATTCACTTACCTTCCTTAGCTTCCTCTGCTGGCGTTTACTGCCTTAAGTGTTAGTTTCATAATCATGTATCCTCTCTAGTGTTGTCGAGTCACTCATCGTGGTCCACCTATCTTAGGTCTGGTACTAATCTCGTGAAGAAACAGTGTCCATACCTGTTTACTCACCTGGCCTAGTCTGGAACTTGGGCGTGGAGGGGGGTTTCACCCCCCCCCCGGAACATTCTCCAGGTAGACCCCAGGTAGCTGTAATCAAGTATGATAAGAGCATAAAACCTCAGTTCCTGACTGCTTCTTAATCTTCAATCGGCTGGAGTCTTGGTTTCTAGCTTGATGGATATTTTTAGTGGTCAACGCCCTTGCGGTCCTGTCCCAGACCAGGCCTCCTGCTGGATCAAGGCCTGATCAATCAGGCTGTTACTGCTGCTGCTGCTGCTGCTGCATAAAGTCCAACATACGAACTGCAGCTCGGGTGATCAAGCGCTGACTTGAGGCACTAATCCAGTTCTCTTTTGAAGACAACCAGAGTCTATTTGTAAGCTGTAAGAGGAGGCTGTTGAACAGTCTTGGGCCCCGTAACACTTATTGTGTTGTCCGAGTGTACTTATCGCTGCTTTTCACTTGGGGTGTATCACAGTCACACTTCAAATTGTGTATGGAGATTGCTTCGACTATTGACCTATTAGTTCAATGCAGTATTTGCATCCTAGTCATTCCACTGGTTATAGTTTTTCCTCTCAGTCTTGTGTTAGTTCTTTCTCAAAATCAGCTATTTGCAAATATTGTTACTGAACTTGAGTAGCCACCTGTTTGGCTACTCTTGTTGTGCGTCCAGATGTAATCCACCTTGTTGCATAATCCCTTGAGAAGCCTGAGGTGTAATCCAACGATATAGGAAGAATAAGCCATAATACAGGGGCTGAAACAATTCACCACAAATAACCCGCAAATTAGTGAGGAAACCTATGACGTTTCGGTCTGTCCTGAACCAGTGACATGGTTCAAGACCGAAACGTTTCAAGTTTCAACTATATTCGGGTTGTTTGTGAATCCGACAGTTTACTTACACATTCCTACCAAATATAAAAAAAAAATATTCACGAGTCTCTTAAAAGAGAATTTAAAAAGCTCCTCCAAGCCGTTCCTGATCAAGCCAGCTGTGATGCCTACCATGGACTGCCTGCAGCTAGCACTAACCGCCTCACTGATCAGATCAACCAGGAGGTCCCAGCACAAGACTGAGCCGCGGAGGCAATGATCCAGGAACCATCAACAAGCAAGCATCAGGTAGAGAGATATTCGTAACAATTTTGGCCAATAACCTTGCTGCTTCATTTGCCCCGCTGGCCAAGAGGAGTTGGGCACGAGTGTGTACCCACATTCCTGGCACCAGCAGCGTCAGGGCACGTGCCCCGCACTCCAGGTAACTAAAAATAATTAAGACTGTCTATAATGGGATGTGGGACAGGATTCAACACCTTCCCCCCGCCACCACAAGTGGAATACCCAACACAACCCACTCCACTCCACGTGAAGTACCCAATACAACCCATTCCCCTTCACGTAAAGTACCCAACACCACCCGCCCCATCCATGCGAGGTCCCCAACATGCTACCCGAAGCAACTCACTCCTTTCGTGTGAGGTACCCAACACTATCCCACACAACAGCCTCGCCCTTCATGTGAAGTACCCACAACATTACCCCCACACAACAGCCTCGCGTCCCCCTCCCCCACACAAAAGCCTCGCGTCCCCCTCCCCGCACACAAAAGCCTCGCGTCCCCCTCCCCCACACAAAAGCCTCGCGTCCCCCTCCCCGCACACAAAAGCCTCGCGTCCCCCTCCCCGCACACAAAAGCCTCGCGTCCCCCTCCCCGCACCCAAAAGCCTCGCGTCCCCCTCCCCGCACACAAAAGCCTCGCGTCCCCCTCCCCGCACACAAAAGCCTCGCGTCCCCCTCCCCGCACACAAAAGCCTCGCGTCCCCCTCCCCGCACACAAAAGCCTCGCGTCCCCCCCCCCGCACACAAAAGCCTCGCGTCCCCCTCCCCGCACACAACAGCCTCGCGTCCCCCTCCCCGCACACAAAAGCCTCGCGTCCCCCTCCCCGCACACAAAAGCCTCGCGTCCCCCTCCCCGCACACAAAAGCTATTCAACATACTATAACAGCCCTGGCAAACTTTGCTCATCATAATGCTAAGAGGTTGTACACATTTTTGCCAACTACTGGCAGACTTGCACGAGGTAAGGATGTACGTGCTTAAGTTAATCTTAAACCAGGAGCACTGCACCTTTCTTACATAAAAAAAAAAAAAGTCTCACAGGATTTCCGGATATTACAACGTTGCCTCTTTTGTGGATAAATGGTTCAGTGAACTGACTGGATGATGAATTAGGCGCTTGTGCAACACTTGGGTATCTTTATTGCGGAAACGTTTCGCCAACCAATATCTTCCTCAGTCCAACACATAGAAGAATGGTTGAAGATCAGGAGTTTGAGATAACAAGTCCCTCATCTTGGAGGGAATGATTACTTCAAACTCCTCCTGATCTTCAACAATTCATTTCTGTATTAGACTGAAGAAGACACTGACTGGCGGAACTTTTCCACAATAAAGACAGACAAACGTTGCACAAGTGCCTAATTCATTTGCCTCTTGTGTAAGACCCCTGAATGATCTGCAGACCCGGAACACTGGAGTATTATATTCGCGTGGAAGCGCTAAACCCGTAAGGGTCATGTAGGCCGTTGGTGGATAATGAGAACTTTCAAAACAAGAGATATAACGCCTATAATGGTGATCCTATTCAAATCATTTGTGCTTTCACACTTAGAATGCTGCACTGTGCTCACAGCTTCGTTCATGGTAGCAGAGAGATCAGAGCTGAAAAATGTACAAAGCTTTTACTGCTATAGTAGTCAATATAACCTTTTAACTAATGGGAACTCCTCAAAATACTTGGAATGTATTCTTTGAAGCGAAGATGATAAATACACCTGATAATATACATGTCCCTAATCAACACACTACCCTAGCTTACTGCAGATATATACATACATGGAAGTGTAAAATAAATCCAGTGGGAAAACAGGGGCTACAGGAACACAATTAGAAAACACCGTGTCAACATTAGTGATCCAAGACTCTTCAACCTGCTGCAAGCAGAAGTCGGAAATACTGATAGAACAAGCGCCTGGAAAAAAAAACTGCCAAAGAAACCAGGCTGTGATGGCTATTTTCTCCAAAAGACCGCTAACAGCAACTGTCTGGTTGAAGAGGCACTTAACAAGGAAGCTTGGCCAAAAGCTGGGCTGGTAGGGTAGAAAAGTTATGGAAATCGATCACAGCTATGCCACCACTACCACCATCCCCATCCCACCAAATCAATTATCCCTACCATCACTTCATTCACCATACCATCTCTACCACATCCATGCGCCACCCATTACCTCTTCCAACAATTCCTCAAACTGGGGTTAAATACGTCAAATCCAACTTTATTAATGAAGGCCGAGTCTTGGGTGGGGTAATTATAGTCTGAAGGCTCACTGAGCTCTAGTGAAGGCTGGAGTAGCCTACCTGTTTAACAACATGTATCATTGATGCTATACAAGCCTGAGGAACTGACCACCTACGAAGGCTCAGGGACTGATCATCTCAAAATTAATACTTTGACTGTTTTCACCATTATATTCACCTTTATTCGGCAGAAGCAGTCTGTTGCGCAGGTGAAACCTTTCGCCAATAAAATGGTCCAAGTGTTGCACATACATCTTGCTAATCATACTTTTATACTTCTGATGAGTGCCGAGTACGATGCAACATACCCCCAGTGAAAAGCAGGGGCGTCACTGGTACACTAAGAGAAAACACAATAAGTGTCCGGGGCCCAAGACTGTTCAACAGCCTCCCACCAGCAATAAGGGGCATTACTGGAAGACCCCTGGTTGTCTTCAAAAGGAAGCTGGACAGATACCTAAAGACGGTGCCGGATCAGCCGGGCTGTGGTTCGTACGTTGGATTGCGTGCGTCCAGCAGTAACAGCCTCGTTGATCAGGCCCTGATCCACTGGGAGGCCTGGTCGTAGACGGGGCCGCGGGGAGCGTTAATCCCCGGAATGCCCTCCAGGTAGACTCCAGGTAGACTCCTCGAGCCCGGCCATGGGCCAGGCTCGTGTGGTGCTTGCCAACTGGTAAACCAGGGTGTTGCTGCTGGTAGTAATAACAGCCTGAGATCGATTTCGACGTATCTCGTTCCCTTGCAAGAATGCTCCAGAGAAACCTACACCATCTAGTACCAGGAGAGTGAAGGGCAAAGAAGATCAACTGTCTCCATTACCAACACACCCATGTTACAAACACCAGAAACCCTGTAATGCTCCCTGACACCTACAGGTGTGACGTCAAGTCAACGTTTCATGCCCCTCACGGCTTCACACTGTCATCTGTATTTGAAAGTTGCCTGAACATGATTTCGGGGCACAAAGTGCATGCGGCTCGATCCCAGACCAGGCCTCCTGACTGATGGTCTGAACAACTAGGCTGTTGGTGACAGCAGCATGCAGTCCGACACAGCCAGGCTGATCATGAACTAACTAAAGGAACTTATCCAGGCTCCTCTTAAAGGAAGCTACGGGTCTGCGGCGGCGGCGGCGGCGGCGGCGGCAGCATCATCAGCAGCAGCAGCATCAGCAGCAGCAGCAGCAGCAGCAGCAGCAGCAGCAGCAGCAGCAGCAGCCCAACAAGCAGTTGCATTAACAATGAGGTTAAAGGGAAGGGAAGCAGAGTGGGAACCTGTGAGCAACAGCAGATGAGGAAGAGCAGGAGGAGAGACTTAGTACAGCAGGCGAGGGAAAGATACCGCTATCATAATCAGTTTTCAGTTATCTTAACACTGGTACTATTGTATCGGTCAGTTTTCACAACCAATTTATTAACGTGACCAGCTTAATATCACAGTAAAGATATATCATAAACACAATATAATCCAGCCAAACATTTAATTGTTTCAAAGTCAGAGGCAATAAACTACAAAAATTTCTAGCTAAAGGGTAAATCTCCACCATGATAAGGTATACACCGGGGATTCTCAACTTTTCCTCCATCATTAACGGCTTGACGCATTTCCCCATTTACCCCCTTTACTTCCATACAAAAAAATTAACGCCATCATAAATGGACAGAAAAACAAGGTCAGAAAAAATAAATTATTCATTTATCAGGTACATCAAATATTTACTCCTTGCCATGTAACTTTTTTTTTTTTTTACCCCAAGGGATAAATTTACTGCTGGTTAAAAATCACTGGTATAGACAGACTATGCTAAGTCTTAGATTCCAGGGCCCAATCATTCCTACTACTGAAACTGTGTATTGCAACGAAGTTATTTCCTTGTCATTTTGGTGACCTGCATCTTCAACACCTTTGTCCCAGTGCCTGCCTGATCAATCAGGCTGTTGTTGCTGAGGGCTCGCTGACCCACATATCCATCACGGCAACAGTGTT
>NC_091329.1:9135001-9150001 GCF_038502225.1 Cherax quadricarinatus | reverse complement strand
AGCCCATCTATCCTCCAATAGCTGTTTATATCTTACCCTAACTGCCTCCTCTTTTAGTTTATAAACCTTCACCTCTCTCTTCCCTGATGGTTCTATTCTCCTTGTATCCCATCTACCTTTTACTCTCAGTGTAGCTACAACTAGAAAGTGATCTGATATAACTGTGGCCCCTCTATAAACATGTACATCCTGAAGTCTACTCAACAGTCTTTTATCTACCAATACATAATCCAACTACTGTCATTTCGCCCTACATTATATCTTGTATACTTATTTATCCTCTTTTTCTTAAAATATGTATTACCTATAACTAAGCCCCTTTCTATACAAAGTTCAATCAAAGGGCTCCCATTATCATTTACACCTGGCACCCCAAACTTACCTACCACACCCTCTCTAAAAGTTTCTCCTACTTTAGCATTCAGGTCCCCTACCACAATTACTCTCTCACTTGGTTCAAAGGCTCCTATATATTCACTTAACATCTCCCAAAATCTCTCTCTCTCCTCTGCATTCCTCTCTTCTCCAGGTGCATACACGCTTATTATGACCCACTTCTCGCATCCAACCTTTACTTTAATCCACATAATTCTTGAATTTACACATTCATATTCTCTTTTCTCCTTCCATAACTGATCATTCAACATTACTGCTACCCCTTCGTTTGCTCTAACTCTCTCAGATACTCCAGATTTAATCCCATTTATTTCCCCCCACCGAAACTCCCCTACCCCCTTCAGCTTTGTTTCGCTTAGGGCCAGGACATCCAACTTCTTTTCATTCATAACATCAGCAATCATCTGTTTCTTGCCATCCGCACTACATCCACGCACATTTAAGCATCCCAGTTTTATAAAGTTTTTCTTCTTCTCTTTTTTAGTAAATGTCTACAGGAGAAGGGGTTACTAGCCCATTGCTCCCGGCATTTTAGTCGCCTCATACGACACGCATGGCTTACGGAGGAAAGATTCTTTTCCACTTCCCCATGGACAATAGAAGAAATAAAGAGGAACAAGAGCTATTTAGAAAAAGGAGAAAAACCTAGATGTATGTATATATATATATATGCATGTGCGTGTCTGTGAAGTGTGACCAAAGTGTAAGTAGGAGTAGCAAGATATCCCTGTTATCTAGCGTGTTTATGAGACAGAAAAAGAAACCAGCAATCCTACCATCATGCAAAACAGTTACAGGTTTCTGTTTCACAGTCATCTGGCAGGACGGTAGTACTTCCCTGGGTGGTTGCCGTCTACCAACCTACTACCTTTATATATATATATATATATATATATATATATATATATATATATATATATATATATATATATATATATATATATGCAGATCTAGAGAGTGTACAGAGATCCTTTACTGCACGTATAAGTTCTGTCAAGCACCTTAACTACTGGGAACGCTTGGAAGCACTTGACTTGTACTCGTTGGAACGCAGGAGGGAGAGATATATCATAATCTACACTTGGAAAATCTTGGAAAGAATGGTCCCAAATCTGCACACAGAAATCACTCCCTACGAAAGTAAAAGACTGGGCAGGCGATGCAAAATGCCGCCAATAAAAAGTAGGGGCGCCATTGGTACACTAAGAGAAAACACCATAAGTGTCCGGGGCCCAAAACTGTTCAACAGCCTCCCATCAAGCATTAGGGGAATTGCCAATAAACCCCTGGCTGCCTTCAAGAGAGAGCTGGACAGATACCTAAAGTCAGTGCCGGATCAGCCGGGCTGTGGCTCGTACGTCGGACTGCGTGCGGCCAGCAATAACAGCCTAGTTGATCAGGCCCTGATCCATCGGGAGGCCTGGTCATGGACCGGGCCGCGGGGGCGTTGATCCCCGGAATAACCTCCAGGTATATATATATATATATATATATATATATATATATATATATATATATATATATATATATATATATATATATATATATATATACGCATACATACATACATATACATGATATAAAGGTGACATATACGGTACATGTTACGTGTGTATCACCAATTATAAGGCGAAAATCTCATCCAGCTCCTCCGAGCTGGGGCGTGTGCCCAAAATACAGCAGGCATTACCCCTTTGAACAGCCGCAGTGAGCCGCTGGAACAGAAAACTAGCTGCCCTGGGATCCCTAGTTACTCTGATGAGTCTTTTCCCCAACTCCTTAAGGAATTTAGATGCATTCTTTCCCCATGAGCCAAGGGTCTCTGAGCCTATGGGAACAAACATATAATGATGGGCAAGTTCTCCATATTTTCTAGACTTTTGGGACTCCCTGAAGCTGGCAGCTGCCCCTCCTTCCTCCTTGGTGTATTGGAGATAGGTATCAGCCAAGGTAGATGCACATGTATAGTCCCACACCACCTGCTTCCCGTCTGTCCAGGCTTCAAGGGTGATACCATTTGGACGCTTCTGGCCGCCATCAGATCTGCATAGCTGGGGTGGCTCCCTTACCACTGGGCATCCGGCTGTTGTGAGGCTCCTTTCGATAATATTATTAACCTCCTCATGTCTTGCAATCTTTCCCTCGGATTTACGGCACACAAGACCATGGTACCCGAATCGGTCTGCTGCTTCACTGCCACAAATACACCTGTGTTCGGCGAGAATAGGGGTGGCAAGTCGAAGGGCAACACCAATGCGGATGGTCTGTGGGTCGAGGCGTGTGCCAAGGTTGGAGTTGGGAACAGCCAACAGAAAGTCCCCTGCATGAGGAGCTCTCACTGTCAGGAGGCGGGCTCTATCCTTCCCTGACACACACTGAAGCATTGTTGAGGCTATATTTTCCACTATTAGACCATCCCAGTGCGAGTGTTTGTAGCTGTTGGGGGAAGCAAGTCTGGTTTCAGAGCCCGTTAGATTATCCCAGATCATGGCTCCTTCAATGAACTTTTGGCCCTGGACTCCAATCTTGTCCCTAAGATGTTCAGGGAGAATCGCTGCTACAAGCCCTCTGGATGCAATACACGAGGACAGAAAAGCAGGTAGCGCAATCTGTGATGACTTGCGGACACCAATGCCTTCTAGTATGACTGGAAGTGTAGCTTGGTTCCACTGCCTGTCTTCCAGAGTAAGGTTAAGTACTTTCGTAAAAATCTGCCTCAGGATACTATCATATTCGTGCAGTATAGGATTATCATATGAAGGTGCACATCTTAGGAAATATGTCAACCTGGGCAGACTCAAGCACTTTGTGAGAAGGTACAAGGCATCGTGGGTGTCCAGATTGCCTATTCGTTGTTCCATTCTCCTTAAATCTTCCAATTGTGTCAATGGCATTGCTTCCAAGAGGTGCTCCTAGCAAGACACTGTTTGTGGGGGGAATGACTGCTGCTCCTGGTAGTTTTGATCTCACTGCATTTATCACTTGTTGACTGACTGAGATAATTTCACATCTGGATGGATTCAGGATGAGACCCATTTCCTGTCCCCGTGTCATTACCTGTGTAAGATCGTGTAGGAGGGACTCCTTTGTACCTGCTAGTGTGCCATCATCTAGGAACCAGATGTTTAGCTCGCTGGTCAGTCTGACTGTGATTTCCCTAACTGCTATACAGAAGAGAAATGGTGCAAAAGGATCTCCTTGTTGGACACCCTCCGATGATGTGATTTCATGCTCTCCAAAGAGAAGCATTGATTCCTTGCTATACCCAGCTGCAACAAAAGGGAAGAGACCAGGGAGATGTTCTTGTACTGCTGCTGCTAATAATATTAATATATATATATATATATATATATATATATATATATATATATATATATATATATATATATATATATATATATATATATATATATATATATATATATATATATATATATATATTTATTTATTTAAGAATCACCGGAAACCACACCACCTATGTATCAAGAAACTTGGGAAGTCCTTAACGTTAAGCGACTCTTCAATCCGAGAACCAACAGGGTAGATTCTCTGACTCCCAGAAAATGTCTGGTTCATGCAAAGAGAAGAACAGTATGAATCATAGTGAAGGGACGGAGGAGTAGCGTCAGCCCACACCTTGCATCACTTCTCACACCACTCACCTCCCCCTTTACCTTTGATGAATTTTCAGAGTTTCTCTACTCCCCGAGCCCGACCCTGGGCCAGGATCGTCTGGTGCTTACCTGGATAACCACCTTTCTTGCCCCTAACACAACACCATACTCGTCCCTAACACAACACCATACTCGTACCTAATATTTCACACACATCTGGTTTACACATACAACCTGTCCCTAACATGCCTTCCCTGACCCTCTTTACCCAACATGTTCATCACATGGCACATCAGCCGCCTCTCACCTCTTAGAGCAGACGGGTCTAGTAAGCATCACGAAGGGTTTTGGCACGGTGAGTGCAACACAACACTGGCCTCGTTGTGTACCCGCATGCATGAAGGTCATTATCTGCTGTATCAATATTCTTCCCTCCATCACTCTCTCTCTCTCACCCTCCCCCACACACCCACACCTATACAACACAAACTCGCCCAAATTAACCATCAAGGCAAACATATGAAAACAAAGACAAAAGATATCGAACACGTTCTTACAGAGACAGCGTTTCACTCTGTGTATCAGAGCGAAACGCTGTCCCACTAAAGGTCTACCTCACAACTTGTGCATCTTAGCATCGCAATACGCTGTTTCACCCCGCCAACATAACTCTTAAGAAACCCACAATATGAAGAATTTTTTTTTTAACTCTAGGTCCATAAGTTAATAGTCACGTATTGGCAGTAAAAAGTCATGTAATGATACTTAGGAGCGTAAATCACTGCATTAAGATTTCCAGTGTGGGAGGAAGCTAAAAAAAAAGTGGTGACCAAGTGCACCAAGACTTCACTAGGGTGTGGAAGGAAGCTACAAGAAGTGGTAACGTAGCTCCCATCAAGTGCACCAAGACGTCACTAGGGTGTGGAAGGAAGCTACAAGAGGTAGTGACGTAGCTCTCACCAAGTGCAGCAAGACGTCACTAGGGTGTGGAAGGAAGCTACAAGAGGTGGTGACGTAGCTCCCACCCAGTGCACCAAGACGTCACTAGGGTGTGGGAGGAAGCTACAAGAGGTGGTGACGTAACTCCCACTAAGTGCACCAAGACGTCACTAGGGTGTGGGAGGAAGGTAAAAGAGGTGGCGACGTAGCTCCCACCAAGTGCACCAAGACGGTAGCAGAGTACACCAACAATAGGTAAACGAAACATATAATGTGGGTTATGTAATTTTGTGAAAACTTCTCGTCACCAGGGACGTCTTCAATTCCTGGTGGACGAAATGGCTTCACAATACAAAGTCATAACCAGCACTGTGTGTCTTATTTACATGCACCAACGCCTCACCCAGAGTGAGGTGCAGCATATGATGTCACATGCAAGTTCGTCACCCACGCTACGTTTGTGATATTTCTGTTGGTAGTGATAGAAAAAATCGCAGCAAAATAGGATTTTTTTTTTTAGACTCGTTGAACAACAATCGGGAGGACTGGTCTGGGACCGGGCCGCGGGGACGATGACCAACGAAATCGACCCCAGGTAGATACCGGGGAGGAAGGGTGAGTAGAAGACTTATCGTACTTGGTAATGATCCCCTCTCATCACCCCCTTGGTAGACCATTTAACCCACCTGTCAATACTTAGTGGTACGAGTGAGCCTCTTCACCCCTTGATAGCCCATGGGGTGAAGAAGTGTAAACCCCTTGTTAATTAGCACAATCTGCCGAATAGTGGGACGTCTTTTTCTCACCATCAGACACCACTTACACATTTTACCGCCACTTTCTCTCGCTCAAATAAGTACATCCAATGTTCAATCAAAGGAGCTATTAATGGGGACAATTCTAAAATATAAAAGAATACATTATATATTATAGTAATAATGTCTGCGAATTAACAAATAATGTTAATTACCTAATTACACCGTTGTAGTGAGAGGGAGGGTTAATATAGTGCGTTAAAGGGAGTTATAACAATGAAGCCTTTTAACGTATAAGAATAAAAGTCAACAATATAATACAGACGGAACAACTCTGAACTTCAGTAGTCCACTTCAGTTAGAGGCTCCCGCTACGGTTCACTTAAGAAGGGAAAGAGGAGTTTCTTAACGAAGCAATGGTGGTCATGGTGTGCCATGGTTTATGTTAAGTCTTAAGGACAGCATCCAGCCAGATGCTGTCCGGCTCCAGCTCCTGGCCCTCTTTCGTGGGCGAGACCCTCTTCTGGCCTATTCTTAAGACGAGTTCCTCACCGAACCATGGTTGAGCTCTTTCTTCTGGAGGCCAAGCACCCCCTCCCTGGCTGTAACACAGCAACAGCAGAAGCAGCACAAGGTCGCTCTGTGTTGAGAGACCCTCGTCACTTATCAAATCTCACAAGTTAGTTGATAAGGCGCTGAAGCTGTTGCAATATTACAATGTTTCCTACCGGTTATGCAGTTACTAGCGAGGCTGATGTAAATACATGCATTTCCAGGTACTTGTGAGGATGGTGCTAAATATATACATTCCTAGGTACAGGTGAGGGTGGTAGAGCCCCTCCATATAGTCTTGAGCACTCCTTACCACGTGACATGCAGAGTAGATCACCAAGCGATCTCGTCTACTAGAATAAATTACCTGATGATTACCTGAAGACGACTCGTCAGCCGGGCACCACAGTCCGGCTGATCGTAAGTAACTTATCTAGTTCCTTCAAGACAGCCAGGGGTCTCTCGATAATTAGTACTTTATGTATGGAGGAAGTGTGTGGAAAAATCTTGGTTCTTTTACCTACCCTTAAAGAATTATCTCAGTGTAATTAACGTACCACTGCTTTTTATTTGAGGTATTCTGCATCTCCTGCCAAGCCTTTTGCACACGTAGGGAGTAATTTTGCTGTGCAGATTTAGAACTAATCCTTCCTGAGTACAATGCAAAGGACCTCAATAGTTCCCAATAATTTAGGTGCTTGACTGATCTTACATGGCAAATGAAGGTTTTCTGTACATTCTCCAGGTCTGTGATTTCTCCTGACGAATATACAGAGAGCCTTTAATGTCCGTCACACCAAGTGTCATTTCTTTCTGACTGCCATCATGACAGGTATAAAAGAATAAGTCGCCAAGTGTCATCCTTTGACGTCATCATGACGATATAAACGAGTAGGTGATGAGTCGTTAACTCTTCCCTCTTGGCATTGTATTTTATGTTGCTAATACATATCACTGTTTAGTAATACTTGTCCTCTCTTTAAGTAGACTAAACGGTCACTGTTTTAGTCTTTTCCATTAATTCCAAGTACACAATATTTAATAAAGTAACTTAAAAAGTTTAGAATAAAATGTTTTAAACCCTTAGCCTCACCAGTCCTGTCCCAAATATACCAAGTGAAAATGAAGACTCTTTTTATACAATGTCTTGCGTAAATCCTCAATAACAACGTGTTAATGAGTGCACTGTGAGAACTAAACAAGTCAAAGGGCCCAAGACTTTTCACCAGTCTCAATCAATACAAGGGAAATTACCCCTAACCCCAAGATATGTGCCCGAGTCGGTGACGATCTTCATTGTGTCATGGGTTGCAATTGATACCTTCTGCCATGACTCAAAGAATTTCCCCTCCTATCTATTGCTGTCTTGCAACATTGCAAGCTCCTGACGACGCACGAATGCGAAAGATCTAGAGCTAAAAAATTCCCTCATGTGGTTAGTTCTATTATTATATATATATATATATATATATATATATATATATATATATATATATATATATATATATATATATAATACAAACAATCAGTCAGGCGATCTTAACAATGCAGGACAAGCCACGGAGGGGGGGGGTATCTTTAGCTCAAGTACACCTGCCGCAGCCTCTCTGAGAAAGGCTGCGGCAGGTGGATTATATGATATATATATATATATATTTTACATATATGCATGCATATGCATGCGCGCGTGCCTGCACACACTATGAAAAGTCAATCCACCAGCACTCCTAAGCTACCGTGACTGATAAGCTAAAATGAGCCTCGCGACAAGGTAATCACCACATACAACAAGGTCAAGGGTCACGGCTACACAGCTTGTCACAGACTTTTCAGCGTCTTAAGTCCCTACGTAAAGTGAAACAGCAAAATGAAGAGCACCGACCATGAAGCCTCCGCAAGAGGATCTCTATTAATTCATGACTCAAAAACACCATTCTTGCATCCTTTGGTCCTGAAGGAGAGTAAGATCAGTGCCAGTCTCTCGTGGTGACTATGGTGTAAGATCAGTGCCAGTCTCTCGTGGTGACGATGGTGTAAGATCAGTGCCAGTCTCTCGTGGTGACGTCAGTGTAAGATCAGTGCCAGTCTCTCGTGGTGACGACGGTATAAGATCAGTGCCAGTCTCTCGTGGTGACGACGGTCTAAGATCAGTGCCAGTCTCTCGTGGTGACGACGGTATAAGATCAGTGCCAGTCTCTCGTGGTGACGACGGTCTAAGATCAGTGCCAGTCTCTCGTGGTGACGACGGTCTAAGATCAGTGCCAGTCTCTCGTGGTGACGACAGTATAAGATCAGTGCCAGTCTCTTGTGGTGACGACGGTATAAGATCAGTGCCAGTCTCTCGTGGTGACGATGGTGTAAGATCAGTGCCAGTCTCTCGTGGTGACGACGGTCTAAGATCAGTGCCAGTCTCTCGTGGTGACGACGGTCTAAGATCAGTGCCAGTCTCTCGTGGTGACGACGGTCTAAGATCAGTGCCAGTCTCTCGTGGTGACGACGGTCTAAGATCAGTGCCAGTCTCTCGTGGTGACGACGGTATAAGATCAGTGCCAGTCTCTCGTGGTGACGACGGTATAAGATCAGTGCCAGTCTCTCGTGGTGACGTCAATGTATAAGGTTAGTGTCAATGTATACAGCGGCAAAGTCTACTCACAACTAGTTCTCTTCTTCGACAATAATATTACTCTTTAATTAGCAGGAGGTACGAAGACGCATGATTTTCTTTGGAGTATAATAAATAACCAAATTGGCACCATTTACTTTTATGTGGAACCGTCAGATCCCATCACAACACGAGATAGAATATGAGAGATCAAAGGTATGATCCCTCGTCAATATCTCCGTGAGTGAGAGCCGGAAGTAATGAGCGTGTCCTCGACCGCACAGATGAGCCCACCGCACTCACAAAGACATGGAACCGTAAATGTAAACAATGTTTTGTTTTTTACAATTATGAATGGTCAAGTTTGTGTAAGAGACATTCGAAGTTGTTAAGGAGCAAGCCAATCACCACGATACAATATACTGAATACACTCCTGAAGAACACAGCTCAGCCACCATTGAAGACAAGATTGCAGTGCTGAAAATGGTATAAAATACCGAAAAGTTGATTATCAAGACATGCAACACTTGGGTATCTTTAATGCTGAAACGTTTCGCCTACACAGTAGGGTTCTTCAGTAAAATGCAGAGGCAGTAAGTGTAATAGTGAAATAATGATGATGTAATTAGTCCATTAACTGCTGCAGGTGTCTTAATCACCAACAAGCCGTAGTAAACACAAGCATCGTCAACTCCAAGGATCCTACAATCGGTATGACAAAACATCTCATTTTATTAAACACTTTTTTTTTTAAATTTGTTTTACGTTTGTTGAACTTGATACGGTGTCAACGTGTGCTTTCTCTTGGTGTGTTAACGTTCTATGTAACAGTTCCGTCCTTCATCTGTCATGTCCTCTTTTCTTTACGATCTCTCTATATATTTTCCTAGGCGGACAAAAATTTGCACACACAACAGTTTTGATTTCCCATCCAGTGGCTTCGATTTAGAGCGTTCGCGGCGACTTTCTAGGGAATGATCCACAATTCCTTGTTTATTCTCAGCCAATTCACCGACTGTCTTAGCTGGAATAAACTTTCCCTCGCCTCGGGTATTACTTCAGGGAGAGGTATATAAACTGATACTAATTTATAATTCAGTAAATAGGAGTGTTTTATACTAACATCGTCAAGTTCCTGGAAGTCACAACTAGCTCATTATAATTTATGCTAACTTATTTGTTGGCGGACTGGGACGAAATAATGGGGAGGATTTAGTGAGGAGGGAAATAGTGGGAAGGAAGCACGTAGGGAGGATATACCTGTGACTGCTTTCGAGAGTTTTCCTACTCCCGCAACCCGGCCTGTAATGGAGAGTTGACAATGAGGGAGCTTGTGACAAGGGAACTAGGGGGATTGAGCTAGTGGAAAAGGAGCTAGTGACGAGAGAGCTGGGGAGGGAGCTAGTAGGGAGGGAACTAGTATGGAGTTACTGGGGAGGGAGACGGGCACCACAACTGGTGGTAAGTTATAATTTAAGCAAGTATAGCAGCGGCAGCCTGACTCACCCAGGATCCACATCGCCTTGCTACCCTCCCTCCCCCCCTCCATACCTTCCCTCCCTCCTTCCATACCTTCCCTCCCTCCTTCCATACCTTCCCTCCCTCCTTCCATACCTTCCCTCCCTCCTTCCATACCTTCCCTCCCTCCTTCCATACCTTCCCTCCCTCCCTCCTTCCATACCTTCCCTCCCTCCTTCCATACCTTCCCTCACTTTGTATTAACCTCCCTCATCTTATATTAAACTCCGCCACTTATATATGTTTCACCTTATATTAAGCTCCCTCACATTATACTAAGCTTGTCACAATATGTATATCTAGGACTCTCTATTTTCACTTCACTATAAAGAGTAAAACTTGACCTGGCCTCAGGCCAGTGGAGAAGAGCACTCAGTGTGTCACATACGTCACAGATATTTAATATTTGTATTTATTATGAAGTTTAATATTATAAATTCTACTTCTCCATATTTTAAGAGTCATCCAGAGCTATCGTAATCCCCGTCTAAGTTTCTACAGTTTTCTACAGCAACATTTAAAACTCTCACGTTAGAACAAATTACGATGCTAAAAAATAAAAACTAATGAAAATAACCAACAAACAAAAGAACCTTTATTTATTAAGGGTATACTAATTTCTCTCGTAAGTGAAGATTCACCAGGTAAAGTTAACTACCGTATATGTTAACGAAACATTGTATAAGATGCTTCTTTGTTGGCTTGGTAATCACTACTTGTCGGCTCTTGCAAAGTTAACTTCCAGTTAGGTAGGTATCTGCAACCACTTTTCATAGCTGGTGTCAGCTGTTCGACAGGTGTCATACCTATAACAACGTAGCTGATGTGGCACTCCTCTCAGGTAACGGCTGTTACTTTTGCAAATATATACCTAGAGACCCATAACTGTCTTAATGAGAGAACCTGATATTTTCCTGAAGGCAGTTCCTGATAAGCCGAGCTCTGCTGCTTACAGTGGATTGCGAACAGCTAGCAGCAATAGCCTGACTAATCGGGTCCTTATCCAGGAAACTTGATCTGGGATCGGGACACGAGGGCGATGACCTCCAGAACAGGTAGGTCCATTTTAAAGCACGTGTAGCCCCATCAAATGAAATATAATTAAAAGCTTGACGAAAAAGAGTAATAATTTTGTAAGGAACTAGTCCCTGCACTGAGAGGTGTTCACTCAACACAGACCACACAACAAAACCCATAATTATGACGTAGAAAGTTTTTTTTTGAGTTTCATAGTAGTAGGAAATTTGAAATGTACAGTAGTATATCTGCTAGCGGTTCACTGGATTATTTTCCCCATGGCTCGGTCTTAGACTAGACAGGCCTCCTAGGCTGGTAAGAAAATGTTACAGAATTAAGAACTATTAAAAAGGCAAATACAGGTAGGTGTATACTGAATATAAGCCAAGATCTTTACCAGTTATCCTAAAACAACAACAGCAATTTTTTGACCAGGCAAGATGAGCCTGGCCCAAGGCCTGGCTTCGGGAGTAGAAAAACTCTTGAAATTCAACAAAAGTATTTCATAAGACAAAATATCAGTAATCCCGCCAGTGCAAGTAAAAAAAAAAACACTATGTATGATAGAGCTCTACAAGTCAGAAACCAGTAATGTCCGTGAACCAGTTTTAAGAGAAGCCAGTAACAGACTGGAATCTCGCGCGCGCGCGCTACGTACCCAAAACATTTATAACCACAAACGTCAACACTTTACTGCATATATCAGTATAATAACAATACACACACGCCCAACACACTCATACACATCAAAATACAAAAAGTGCACCACACTAAACACTTTTATATATCACCACACACACGTACTTGTAACTACCACCACACCTGTGATCATCACATCCGTGCACCTGTGACCACCACCACCACTACACTTCTCCATCTTCCTGCCCACTAGATCGACACACTCATTACAGACTCCCAAATTAGCGCGACACAGAAAAACGTGCAGACTCCAAGCATTCCACAGACGCTAAATTCCTTTCAGTTCTGTCATTTTTGTTCTAAATGTTGGCGAGCACTTTGGTTAAGCCCTGGAGGGTTTTAAAGCTCTTTCCCTTTCCGCTTATGTCACTTCTGCCGGTATTTTTTAAGTTGTTTCCGCTAAAGCTCTATCCGTGAGGCTCGACCCTTCGTCCACTAATCGCCCCACACATCGTTTGAAGTCTCTCTAGTCACACAGCCAACCCGCAATTATCTATACCTCAAGGCCCTTACCATACCTATACCTTTATCTTTGATGAATTTCGAGAGTTCTCTCTCTTCGCCCATGACTGGAGCCCGGCCAGGGGCCAGGCTTGACTGGTGCTAGCCTGGTCAACCGGGCTGTTGCTGCTTGGGGCCCGCTGACCCCACATATCTATCACAGCCTGGTTAATCTGGTACCTAGTGAAAATATTTGTCCAGTTTCCTCTTGAAGACTTCTACACTTGTTCCAGCAGTGTTTTTGATATCTTCTGGTAAGATGTTGAACAGTCTGGGACCATGAATGTTCATACAGTCTGAAGTTCATCTATTTGTTTTAGTTCAGTTTCTAAATGAAGTTCATTCATCTGCTTTAGCAAGAAGCATATTAACAGCACTGTGTGTGTGTGTGTGTGTGTGTGTGTGTGTGTGTGTGTGTGTGTGTGTGTGTGTGTGTGTGTGTGTGTGTGTGTGTGTGTGTGTGTGTACTCACCTAGTTGAGGTTGCAGGGGTCGAGTCCAAGCTCCTGGCCCCGCCTCTTCACTGGTCGCCACTAGGTCACTCTCCCTGAACCATGAGCTTTATCGTACCTCTGCTTAAAGCTATGTATGGATCCTGCCTCCACTCCATCTCTTCCCAAACTATTCCACTTCCTGACTACTCTGTGGCTGAAGAAATACTTCCTAACATCCCTGTGATTCATCTGTGGCTGAAGAAATACTTCCTAACATCCCTGTGATTCATCTGTGTCTTCAGCTTCCAACTGTCCCCTTGTTGCTGTGTCCAGTCTCTGGAACATCCTGTCTTTGTCCACCTTGTCAATTCCTCTCAGTATTTTGTAAGTCGTTATCATGTCCCCCCTATCTCTCCTGTCCTCCAGTGTCGTCAGGTTGATTTCCCTTAACCTCTCCTCGTAGGACATACCTCTTAGCTCTGGGACTAGTCTTGTGGCAAACCTTTGCACTTTATCTAGTTTCTTTACGTGCTTGGCTAGGTGTGGGTTCCAAACTGGTGCCGCATATTCCAATATGGGCCTAACGTACACGGTGTACAGGGTCCTGAACGACTCCTTATTAAGATGTCGGAATGCTGTTCTGAGGTTTGCTAGGCACCCATATGCTGCAGCAGTTATTTGGTTGATGTGAGCTTCAGGAGATGTGCCTGCTTATCATACCTCTGCTTAAAGTGAGTGTGTGTGTGTGTGTGTGTGTGTGTGTGTGTGTGTGTGTGTGTGTGTGTGTGTGTGTGTGTCCTTTTTTTAGCAGTCAAACACAAATGACTTAAAAATATTCCTTTTTAGAGTATGTCTTCTAATAATCGCACATTAAAATTTTAAACGTTGCACGCACACACTTGGCAACCTCGCATAATCTTACTGAAATTTACGTAATATAATTTGGACTAATTATAACCCAAACTATTTTGGGTCAGCCTAAATTTAGTAAGTATAATATTTAACAATAAACTATATCAATATGATGATGCTCAAATTAATCTACGCTCGGTTCAACTCTAGTTAAACGAGGACTGCTACACACGTTCAAGTTCTGCCTTAAAAGTACGCTATATACACGCGGTGTTCCGTAAAGTCTTGTGCGGCTTACCTATCTCAAGCTGGGGGCCACCGAAGGACACTGCACCACCACTGGGGGTGAATACGACAACAGTACCATCGCCATTGAGGGAGATTGCCCCATTATTGAGAGGAAAGTATAGCAGCACCAACACAACGGTGAGAGAAGCAGCACCAACACCACGGAGAGGCAGCACCAACACCACGGAGAGGCAGCACCAACACCACGGTGAGAGAAGCAGCACCAACACCACGGTGAGAGAAGTAGCACCAACACCGCGATGAGAGAGGCAGTACCAGCACCACGGAGAAGCAGCACCAACACCACGGTTAGAGGCAGCACCAACACCACGGAGAGGCAGCACCAACACCACGGTGAGAGAAGCAGCACCAACACCACGGTGAGAGAAGCAGCACCAACACCGCGATGAGAGAGGCAGTACCAGCACCACGGTTAGAGGCAGCACCAACACCACGGAGAGAGAGGCAGCACCCTACGACGAAGGAAACACTACAGCAGCAGTAATACCAGCAACAGCAACATCACTATCATCAGTACCACCACCAACACCGCCACCACCACCACCACCACCAGTAACAGCACCAGCAACACCACCACCACCGCCACCAGTAACAGCACCAGCAACAGCACTACCACCAGCAACAGCACCACCACCAGCAACAGCACCACCAGCAACAGCACCACCACCACCAGCAACAGCACCACCACCACCACCACCAACACCACCACCGGCACCAACAACAGTACCACTACCACCAGCAACAACAGTACCACCACCACCGGCAACAACAGCACCACCACCAGCAACACCAGCACCACCACCACCACCATC
>NC_091329.1:8972501-9130001 GCF_038502225.1 Cherax quadricarinatus | reverse complement strand
ATTAACATGCAATATTAATTTGAAAGAAAACGTTAAGTTACGTAACGTGTTTAGCTACAAGTGGATGAAGTCTCCACCACTCAGTGCTGAACGACCCATGCGGGCTTAGCGCACCACACAAGCACTAAGGAACATCAGCAAGGTGAGAAAAATACACACACACACACACACACACACACACACACACACACACACACACACACACACACAGAGTAATGAAGGCACCGTAATTATTCCACTAGCAAGATTGTTTTTTCGAAGCCGTTATTGCTTTCTGCAGACTTACACATGTAATGTGGCCGTCACCATGACACTTGCAGCGGAAAATAATGAACATAATGTGCTAGGATGTGTGGAGAAAGATATGTGGGGGGGGGGGGAAGTTGTACCTGGACATTATACTCTTGACAAAGTGCCAAGGATCAAGGATCCGAGAATCCAAATTTTAGCTGGAGGGAGCAAAATATTATTGAGCAGCACCACTCATTCCCTGAGTGACAGCAATAAATGCCAACCCGAATAGTTGATACACCGCTGGAGGGATTGGTCCCAAACTTGAACACTCACATCACTCCGTATGACAACTACAGAACTGGCAGACGGTGCAAAATTCCTACACAAAAAATCATAGGAGCAACGAGTATACTGAGAGAGAGAACTCGACGTGTCAAAAGTCCTTAACTCTTCAACGCCCTCCCTCCGTGGCAGCGAACTCAGCTCATATTATATGTCCGTGGGTCGATCCCCAGCATGTGTGGAAATGCTGGGTATATTTCCTTACACCTATTGCCCCTGTTCACCTGGCAGTAAGCAAGAACTTGGGCGTTAGTCGACTGTTACGGGTTGCAGCCTAGGATGGTGGTAGTATAACTTAGATAGGGTTGGGTTTCGATATGATCTGAGACAGGATAGGATAACAGCTCTTAACCTGTAAAACTGAAGAGGAAAAAAAATACCGGCTGTCTTCAAGAGGAAAGGGGACAAGTTCCTCAAATTAGTGCCTGACCAGCTGGGTTGTGGTTCGTACCTTGAACTGTGTGTGGCCAACAGCAACAGTCGGTGATCCAGCAGGAGGCCTGGTCTAGAACCGGGCCCCGGGCCGTAGTGAACAGCTCTGTTCCACAAGGCACAGTACTCGCCCCCCATCTCATTCCTCATCCTCATATCAGACATAAACAGAGATATACACCACAGCGCCGTATCATCCTTTGCGGATGATACTAGGATCTGCATGAGGCTGTCATCTGCTGAGGACACGGTTAACCTCCAAGAAGATATAAACAAAGTTTTCCAGTGGGCAACGGAAAACAATATGATGTTCAATGAGGACAAATTCCAACTACTCCGTTATGGAAAACTGGAGGAGATAATAACTAGAACAGAGTATACTACAAACTCTGGCCATACAATAGAGCGGTAAAATAATGTAAGGGACTCGGGAGTAGTAATGTCTGAGGATCTCACTTTCAAGGATCACAACAGTGCCACGATCACAAGTGCAAAGAAAATGATAGGATGGATAATGAGAACGTTCAAAACGAGAGATGCCAAGCCAATGATGATCCTTTTCAAATCACTTGTTCTCTCTAGGCTGGAATACTGCTGTACATTAACATCTCCATTCAAAGCAGGTGAAATTGCAGATCTAGAGAGTGTACAGAGATCCTTTACTGCACGTATAAGTTCTGTCAAGCACCTTAACTACTGGGAACGCTTGGAAGCACTTGACTTGTACTCGTTGGAACACAGGAGAAAGAGATGTATCATAATCTACACTTAGAAAATCCTGGAAGCAATGGTCCCGAATCTGCACACAGAAATCACTCCCTACGAAAGTAAAAGACTGGGCAGACGATGCAAAATACCCCCAATTAAAAGTAGGGGCGCCATTGGTACACTAAGAGAAAACACCATAAGTGTCCGGGGCCCAAGACTGTTCAACAGCCTCCCATCAAGCATTAGGGGAATAACCAATAAACCCCTGGCTGCCTTCAAGAGGGAGCTGGACAGATACCTAAAGTCAGTGCCGGATCAGCCGGGCTAATCACCACCACAACACAACCATCACTGGTACAATCACCACCACAACACAACCATCACTGGTACAATCACCACCACAACACAACCATCACTGGTGCAATCACCACCACAACAGAACCATCACTGGTACAATCAACTTATTAATAAAGGGGATATTAATAAGGTCTTGAGGATATCTCTCCAAGAGAGAACCCGCAGTAATGGATTTAAATTAGATAAGTTTAGATTTAGAAAGGACATAGGAAAGTATTGGTTTGGAAATAGGGTAGTTGATGAGTGGAACAGTCTACCTAGTTGGGTTATTGAGGCTGGGACTTTGGGTAGTTTCAAATTTAGGTTGGATAAGTACATGAGTGGGAGGGGTTGGATTTGAGTGGGACTTTCACATCAGAGCTTATTTATTGGGTAGCATTGAAAATTGGGTTGGTCAAATGTTTGTTAGTGGGATGAATTGTAAAGGACCTGCCTAGTATGGGCCAACAGGCCTGCTGCAGTGTTCCTCCTTTCTTATGTTCTTATGTTCTTATGTTCTTATGTTGTGGCTCGTACGTTGAACTGCGTGCGGCCAGCAGTAACAGCCTGGTTGATCAGGCCCTGATCAACCCGGAGGCCTGGTCATGGACCGGGCCGCGGGGGCGTTGATCCCCGGAATAACCTCCAGGTAACCAGGGGGGTCACTGAGTTCAGCTCCATGAAGATGACTGACCACCTCGTATACTTTTTCCCCCCAAGGTTGATGGACTGATTATAACACCTTTTTTTTTTTAATTTCTACTGCTCCCTTTGTAAACACAAAGGGAGTATCAACATCCTTCAGGTATATCCAGCTTTCTGCAGACCAACTGGAGTTGACACTCAATCGGAGTTTTCAGAGGGTCAACGCCCTAACGGCCAGGTACACGTGCATGCCTCCTGATGAATCAAGACCTGATCAACCAGACTGAGAACAATAATGGGTACCAGTAAACACTGACAAGCTTACGACTACGTTTCGGTCCGACTTGGACCATTTGGACATCTCTCTCCTATGTCCGGGTTAGTTGTGTATTGTTCCAGTCACGGTATTGTGCCTTTTTGTTCTTTACAGCGAAGTAACTTGAAAGTGAAAGCCAAAAATGGCCAATAACAATGCACGTAACGTGAAGTGACATGATACACAGTATGCAGGAAGTTGAGATGAGATAATATTTCTGTATCGGAAACTCGCAATGGTCATACAGCGCGCAGTGAAAGGTTGAGGTGGGAGAGGTGAAGGGAGGTGGAACAGGGGAAAGAGAAGCAGGTGAGAGAGAGACAGGTGTTCACCTGCCAGGTGAACAGCGGTCCTTAAACCCTCGCCCCAGGGCCTGTCCGTACTCGCTTATCCCGTGCAGTCAACGTTTACCAGGGGCCTCCCGTGCAGTAAGCTGGATTTTACTCTGTTTACTACTTGTTGAGTTACATGTTTTAAACACCTGAAAATCAGTCTAACTCTCCACCAGTGCAGGCAGCGTGTAACTCTCCACCAGTGCAGGCAGCGTGTAACTCTCCACCAGTGCAGGCAGCGTGTAACTCTCCACCAGTGCAGGCAGTGTGTAACTCTCCACCAGTGCAGGCAGCGTGTAACTCCCCACCAGTGCAGGCAGCGTGTAACTCCCCACCAGTGCAGGCAGCGTGTAACTCCCCACCAGTGCAGGCAGCGTGTAACTCCCCACCAGTGAAGGCAGCGTGTAACGCCCCACCAGTACAGGCAGCGTGTAACTCCCCACCAGTGCAGGCAGCGTGTAACTCCCCACCAGTGCAGGCAGCGTGTAACTCCCCACCAGTGCAGGCAGCGTGTAACCCCCCACCAATGTGGTGTGTGTCACAGAACTACTACGTGAACACACCCGTATTCTCCTCGTCTCTAGACCTTCCTTCAGAACAAACACGTCCTGCGCTCATGAATACAACAATTATACACTAACCTGTATTACTGTACAAGTAAAGGTATCTAACATGCCAGAAATTCTAAGCACGTACCCTGTGTGTACACACACACACACACACACACACACACACACACACACACACACACACACACACACACACACACACACACACACACAGTACCTTTGACAAACAGTAACTAACATAAGCCATGTAATGAGTAATGACACTCATCTCACTGAAATTAGGTTATTTAATATTTAACTCTATGTTATTTAACATCTATTGCGCAATAAACATTCCGTTGTTGTATACTGAACGCAGTCACTATAATTAAAAAAAATATATAGGAAAAGAGAGAGAAACGGTGATCGTGTTGATACTACAGACCTTTTAATATTGTAGGGTGAAGGTTCAATGCCATATAAAATCCTCTCGACACTAGTTGGGCGTACTGTAACAAGATGATCATCCTCACACGTATCACTGTGGCTATTTTCTTCACTACCACTGTTACTGTCACTACCGTCACAGCTCACCAACAACACATTACTATCGCTTTCCTTATCCTCCTCCCCCTCGCTGCTACCGAGAACACCAGCCCTTTGTAGTGGTTCTTGTGGGTCGTCACAAGAGTGACTGAAGTGGTCCGTGTCTAGAAGATGCGTGTCAAGGAGGCACGTGTCGAGGAAGTGCGTGTCAAGGAGGCACTTGTCGAGGTAGTGCGTGTCTATGAGATGCGTTCCTGGGAGGGCCTCATGAGGAGGGACTGGGAGAGCATCAGGAGAAGAGGCCGGAAGGCTCTTGGGATAAAAGCCTGGGAAGGCCTTAGAAGAAGCGTCTGGGAGGTTATCATGAAGAGCGGCTGGGAGGGTTTTAGGAGCAGCTGGGAGGGTTTCAGGAGCGGCTGGGAAAGTTTCAAGAGCGGCTGGGAAGGTTTCAGGAGCGGCTGGAAGGGCTTCAGGAGAAAGGGCTGGGGTTCGAGACTCCGTAAACGCTGGCAAGTCACTGAGGGCAGACTGGAAGGACTCTGTACTGATGTGTGGGGTATTAAAGATGTGACTGGAAGTAGTGCTGCTAGTCTGGCTCCCGTCCTCAGCCAGATCCAGAGCCAGACTCACAGACATACCCTCCTCGCCAGCGTGTTTCCTTCTTTTTCCTTTATTTGTCAAGAATGACGGACATTCTTTACTTCTTGCTGAGCTTTTCTTCAGCTCATCTACGTTGTCAATACTAACAGATTTCAGCTGGTGTTTTAGGAGAGGTCCTTTGTGACGTTTCTGTGACTGGTGGTGAGTCTTGGATTTCTTTGGAACCCCCTTACTTACGGAGGTGTTTTCGTCAAGAAGGGAGTAGAAATCTTTCTTAAGCGAGAGAATCTCGTCTCTGAGATTAGTGATATCCTCACAGGAGGAGACGAAGCAGCGCTCCTCAGAGTCGAAGATGTGGTGGGTCTTCTTGCCCTTTCGGGTGAGTATCTCTGCCTTAATGGCTGTGATCTCGTTCCTCAGGCTGGTGATGTCCAGCACTGGCACGACCGGCCTCGTCACTCCTGCATCCCCGCCTTCCAGCACGGTCACCCCTGCCTCGGTCACCACCGGGTCGGTCATCCCCGCCTCCCCGCTTCCTCTCTCAGCCTGCACCAGACCAGATTGCTCACTTGATGGGTCTTGCGATAAGTTTTGATGGCTAGTGCCGGGAGAGGTGATAACCGAGGCAAGAGGCGGATGGGTGTGAGGTGAGGGAGGTGGGTAAATGGGTGGTGAGGGAGGTGGGTAAATGGGTGGTGAGGGAGGTGGGTAAATGGGTGGTGAGGGAGGTGGGTAAATGGGTGGTGAGGGTGGTGGGTAAATGGGTGGTGAGGGTGAGTGAGAGAGTTGGGATTCAGTGGGTGGGAGACAAGGTGTGGACGGCGAAGGGTAAGAGGGTGGTGAGGGCGGGGTGTAAGAGGGTGGTGAAGGTGGGGGGTAAGGTGGTGGTGAGGGTGAGGGGTAAGGTGGTGAGGGTGGGGCATAAGTAGGTGGCGAGGGAGGTTGGTAAGAGGGTGGCAAGGGAGGGGGATAAGTGGGTGGCGAGGGAGGGAGTGAAGCAGGCGAGGGAGTGGGGTGAGGGGGTGGTGGCAAGGGAGAGGAGTGAGAGTGGTGTGAGAATTTCCCCGAGAAGGAACCCACTTCATCCTGGTGGAGGGGTGGGCCAGCTGGCTGCTCTCCCGCTGCCGTTGCTGCTGCTGCTGCTTTTGCTGCTGCTTCCTCTTTCTTCGTACATACACTGCACTGGGCTGCTCTTGACTCCCCCTCGTGGTGCCCTGCATTACCACTGCTGACAAGTAATGTAGTGAGAGACGCGCTGCCCTCTCCGCCACCGCCGCCCTGTGACCTCTCTTGACTGAGAGCAATATCAGGTTGCAGTGTTGCTGTCTCTTGCTCCCTGCCCTCCTGATAACCCTCTGACTGCCTCACTGCCCCGTGTTCTCCCTCTCTTTCATAATGCACTGCACGGTAACAACTCTCACCGGGGATAACTTGACCACATCGTCTCTCAAGGCTGGTACAATTATCATCACCTTCAGCGAGATAAAGGTGCCCTTGGGTAACCTTGAGGGTAGCAGTAGCCTGCGGTGGCAGGGGCTCGGACCACTTGGGATGTACCTCGGGGAACTGGGACTCGTCTTGCTGTTCAACCTCATGTGTAGAGCCCCTCGTCAGATCCAGAATGGCCCTGATCACCTCCTCACTCTGCAACTGCACCTCCGGGTCCACCGGAAGGTCAGGGGGTGGCAGGGGGTCTTCCTGGCCTGTAGTAGGCGGTGTGAGCTCCCTGGGAAAACTAGCGTCAGCTGACCAGTATCGACGAGTCAAGTCTAGCACCATATTACCCCTGACTGTGAGGCTTCCGTCACTATACTCTACCTGCTGCAGGTCGTCCACCTCTGTGTCGGTGTCAGAGTTAGAGTGGTGGTCCACGTGGGCCAATGATGCCTCGATGTCGTCCTCCAAACACTGGTCGTAGTCGACGCTTCTTAGGTAGCCACCTGTTCCCAAGGGTGATGCCTCCAGGAACGCCAGTGTTGCAGGGTCCAGGTTGGTCGCTGTGTTAGGAAGGTCAGGTGGAGGGCTGTGACGTGGCTGAGGGCTGGATGACATAGAGCTGACCACAGAACTGACACTGGAGTCAGGCGGACATCCTGAGAGGAAAGTATCCAATGAGCCAAGTGATCCTAGAGAGCCCCCGCTAGCAACAGAGGAAGTGCTGTCCTGCCGCTCTAGCACCAAGGAAGCTGAGGTCTTCTTGGCATCCCGGATAGCACTCATCATCTCCTCCTGCAGCGAGGTGAAGCCTCGCACCGCCTCCAGAATGGGACTGGAGGCATCTTGCCTCGATGTTTCCTTGTGTGTGTATCCATGTGGCCCTTCCTGACAATCGGAACACACGAGGTGGCCATGGTTTCCTTGCAATAGGCAAGGGTGATGGGAGGTGCAATGGGGATCAGCTTGCAAGGGATCACTTGTGGGATGGATCATGGAGGCACGCGGCACACGGCGTGGTTGTGCAGCGCCTACACCAACACTGGCAGCTGTTGCTGCTGGGGTGTCTGACTGGACAGAACTGCAGTCCCGGTATTGCGGAAACAGGTGTGGCGGGATCGGGGGTGAGGGCGGCGTTCCGCAGGGGGATGCGTGTGGCCCGGACGAGTCTCTGGTGGCAGACACACTGAGCGCCTCACCAGAATCTGACTCATTTGAGTCACGCTCACTGCTGCCGCTCACTGAGGCGGCCGACACCACCTCCCTGCCGCTCAAATTCTTCCAGATTACACTAACAAGGCGCGTCAACATTACCACTCCAACGTTAAGACTCCACTGCCACACCGCCCACAGTCCCTCCACCAACCACCCGGGGACCAACCAATTCCTCCACCTTTCCCCGCTCGGGCTACACTCCTGCGCCCGATATCGTTTTCGTTCTTTACGTGTGCGGCGACGGCGTAGTTCCTGTCGCTCCCTCCGGTACTGGGGATTGTTAGGTGGCAGCTCCCGGACCAACTCACGGGCATGGTGACGGTGGTGGATCTGCGCCGGAGGCAACATGACGCCAGGACTCCACCAAGGAAGGTCGGCTGTGCCTTGCCTGCCCATACCAGCACCACGATAATTACCCTCACTCAACTCATTCCACTTGTTCCCGCACTCTACACACTAAATTCTGTTACACTACACACGTGGTATTTCATTACTTGTTGAGAGTGCTGTGAGTGGGAGGTTCGTCGTGTTGGTGTAGTGGTCATGAGTGGCAACTGGAAGTGCGGGCAGGAGTGAGGTTGGCTGTGGTGAGGTGGATAATCACTGGTGGAGAGCGCTCCTGCCACACCCGCGCCCCACTCACTACCCGACGGCACTGCCGCCTCCTCCACAAACTGCTGATGCTGGTGGCCTGGTGCTGGCGGCCCGCCCCAATCAGGTGGTGGCGGAGAGGCCTGATGGAGACTGATGGTGATCAGGCACACAGCCACCACTGGCATCGACTGGGCCACCCTGGGCACACAGCCAGACTTCCTCACCTCTCCTCCAACACTCCACCACTAACACATCATCGCCCTAACTCTCAACTCAGCTCAGCTTTATCGTGGTTGGAAGCCTGCAGGTTTTCATCCGTCAGACTGACAGGAGCGTCTGGCACCTCTGAATGGTGCTGCAGTCTTGCGAGATCAAAATAGCGTCTACTTCGTAAGTAACGTTGTAGACAAAGACGACGCAGTTGTGACAACCAGGGAGGGAGGGAGAGCAGGCAGCCACGGATGCAACACGTCGCTACATACACGTCTCCACTACACTTCAACACTATTATACAACAAAAATTTTATATTTTAACGTAACACATTTACTTATCGTGACAAAATAGTCTTACTCGTTGCTATTTCTGTTTACAGATTTGGTGTGTGCGTGTGTGTGTGTGTGCGTGTGTGTGTGTGTGTGTGTGTGTGTGTGTGTGTGTGTGTGTGTGTGTGTGTGTGTGTGTGTGTGTGTGTGTGTGTGTGTGTGTGTGTGTGCGCGCGCGCGCGCGCGCGCGTTTGTGGTTTCAGCAAAGTATGTGAACTGCTGCATGTTACAAGATAAGAGTTTGTGCCTTCAGTATAAAAAAAACGAGTTAGCAGCAGCACCATTACAACTGCAATAATGCTACTGACGTACGAGCCTTGCATGTGCCCCCACCAAGGCACTCGGCACGCACACTGTCACCCCCATCACGCGCTGAGTCACCCCCAGAGCACTTAACACGCGCAGTGTCACCCTAGGACACTCAGCAAGCACGCACACTGATGTAAACAGCACAATTCTACTCTACACAGCAACCATTTGTCAACGTCCATCAAACAAACGTCACGTGGTAGGTTCAACAAACTTATTGTATCTTGGTAACACTGGAGGGACAACACAATGGATGTTGCATCACAAAATACAAAGCACTGACGGTGAAAGTCATAGGTATGTGCTTCTTGCCCGTTGCAGTGTGCTGTGTGACCGTGTATGTGTTGTTACTGTAGCAGCTGAGGGAGGTAGAGAGGTGCAGGCAAACTCCGGACGTGAGGGAAGCCACAACCATAACCACCTACATCCTGCTCCCTCCTGGCTTATCCACCTGCATCCTGCTCTCTCTCCTGGCTTATCCACCTACATCCTGCTCCCTCCTGGCTTATCACTCCTAAGTCCTCAATACTACACTATCATTCACGACTCTCACTTCCCTCGCCACTGTCACTTTCCTCTCCAATGCCACTTCCCTAGCCACTACGCATAATGGTGGGGTCACAAGTCACTCCAACGGACAGTGTCTTGGTCGACTTGCCTCTTCTAACCTAAACACTTGCGGGAAGTATTTGATGAACATTAATGAATGGAGTGGGTGGTGTATGCTCCCCCTCACAAACACTACTGTCCTGCAACTGAGAGATATTGCAACAGCCGCCGGGCACCCACCTACACAAGGAGGAGGAGGGGGAGCAGTTGCACAAGTATCTAATCCTCATCTCAACTCAATAGTGGTCCCCACTCCTCCCCCTCGCTACAGCTTCAACTGCCACGACCCTGTTGCTACACGCAGTCTGCACGTGGCACTGTACTGTCACTCACGAGAAATTGCTCAGCTAGAAAATTTACAAAAATCTTCATCGTTCGTACAAACTCAGTCGAACACCTGGAGGTTACCTGGAGGTTATTCCGGGGATCAACGCCCCCGCGGCCCGGTCCATGACCAGGCCTCCCGATGGATCAGGGCCTGATCAACTAGGCTGTTACTGCTGGCCGCACGCAGTCCGACGTACGAGCCACAGCCCGGCTGATCCGGCACTGACTTTAGGTATCTGTCCAGCTCTCTTGAAGGCAGCCAGGGGTTTATTGGCAATTCCCCTAATGCTTGATGGGAGGCTGTTGAACAGTTTTGGGCCCCGGACACTTATGGTGTTTTCTCCTAGTGAACCAATGGCGCCCCTACTTTTTATTGGCGGCATTTTGCATCGCCTGCCCAGTCTTTTACTTTCGTAGGGAGTGATTTCTGTGTGCAGATTTGGGACCATTCCTTCCAAGATTTTCCAAGTGTAGATTATGATATATCTCTCCCTCCTGCGTTCCAACGAGTACAAGTCAAGTGCTTCCAAGCGTTCCCAGTAGTTAAGGTGCTTGACAGAACTTATACGTGCAGTAAAGGATCTCTGTACACTCTCTAGATCTGCGATTTCACCTGCTTTGAATGGAGATGTTAATGTACAGCAGTATTCCAGCCTAGAGAGAACAAGTGATTTGAAAAGGATCATCATGGGCTTGGCATCTCTCGTTTTGAAAGTTCTCATTATCCATCCTATCATTTTCTTTGCACGTGCGATCGTGGCACTGTTGTGATCCTTGAAAGTGAGATCCTCAGACATTACTACTCCCAGGTCCCTTACATTATTTTTCTGCTCTATTGTATGGCCGGAGTCAGTAGTATACTCTGTTCTAGTTATTATCTCCTCCAGTTTTCCATAACGGAGTAGTTGGAATTTGTCCTCATTGAACATCATATTGTTTACCGTTGCCCACTGGAAAACTTTGTTTATATCTTCTTGGAGGTTAACCGCGTCCTCAGCAGATGACAGCCTCATGCAGATCCTAGTATCATCCGCAAAGGATGATACGGTGCTGTGGTGTATATCTCTGTCTATATCTGATATGAGGATAAGGAATAAAATGGGGGCGAGTACTGTGCCTTGTGGAACAGAGCTCTTCACTATGGCAGCCTCCGATTTAACTCTGTTGACCACTACTCTTTGTGCTCGATTTGTTGGGAAGTTGAAGATCCATCTCCCCACTTTCCCAGTTATTCCTTTAGCACGTATTTTATGGGCTATTACGCCATGATCGCATTTGTCAAATGCTTTTGCAAAGTCTGTGTATATTACATCTGCATTCTGATTTTCTTCCAGTGCATCCAAGGCCATCTCATAGTGATCCAGTAGTTGTGAGAGGCAGGAGCGACCTGCCCTGAACCCATGTTGCCCTGGATTGTGCAGATTTTGGGAATCCAGGTGATTTACAATCCTGCTTCTTAGCACTCTTTCAAAGATTTTTATGATGTGGGACGTCAGAGCTATTGGTCTATAGTTCTTAGCTAATGCTTTGCTGCCACCTTTATGGAGTGGGGCTATATCCGTTGTTTTAAGTGACTGTGGAATTTCACCAATGTCCAAGCTCCTCCTCCATAGTGTACTTAGGGCACGCGAGAGGGGTTTCTTGCAGTTCTTAATGAAAACAGAGTTCCACGAGTCTGGGCCCGGGGCTGAATGCATAGGCATGTTGTCAATGGCTTTTTCGAAATCTATCGGAATTAGGGTAATGTCGGAAATCTGGCATACATTTATGGAGTTTTGAGGCTCATTCATGAAGAAATCATTTGGGTCGTCGATCCTCAGACCGATTAGTGGTTCACTAAACACAGTCGTACTGGGATTTCAATATTTCACTCATTTCCTTGTTGTCATCTGTGTATATTATTTGGAATGGACCTTTTGAGTCAGTCTTGGAAAGGGGGAAATGACATTCTGACATATGGTGACAAGGGTGAACGAAAAAAAAAAGCTGAGAACCACTGTCCTAGACTGTAGGACAGATACATCATAACCTACACCTGGAAGATACTGGAGGAATTAGTCCCAAACCCGTACACCGAAATTACTACTAATGTACAGAAAAGGCTTGGTGTCAAGTGGGTTTTCGATACGTGGATGGGGTAAGAATACTCACGTAGGCTGGTAGTACGTATAATATAACGGAAGGTATGGGGAAGCACCAACAGCCGACCTGTCTCTCTCTGCTGCCTAACTACGACTGACCCATAGTGCCTACGGGTGAGGGTGTTTGAAATCCTGCTATGGTCAGCAGCAATATGAATACAGTCAATGATTCACACAGACGGTTGGTAGTGAGTCATCTACTGGTACACTGGTTACTGGTAACTGGTTACTAGGAACTGGTACTACTACTGAGATTGGCAGACGGTGTAGGATACCTCCAATGATATACCTTTGAAGAGTTTCGAGAGTTTAACTACTCTCAAAGCCCGGCCATGGGCCAGGCTCGTCCGGTGCTTGCCTAATCAACCAGACTGTTGCTGCTGGTAGCATGCTGCCCCCACATATCCACCACAGCCTGGCTGATCTGGCACCTGGTTAAGATACTTGTCTAGTTTCCTCTTGTTTCAGCCGTGTTTCTGATATCTTCTGGTAAGATGTTGAATAGTTTGGGACCCCGAATGTTGATACAGTGTTCCCTTATTGTCCCCACCGCACCCCTGCTCCTCACTGGGTTTATTTTACACTTCCTCCCATATCTTTCACTCCAGTACGTTATGGCAGATTTGGGACCAGGCCCTCGAGTACTTTCCAGGTGTATATTATCATGTATCTCTCTTTCCTCCGTTCCAATGAGTTCATGTTCAAGACTTTAAGGCGTTCGCAGTAATTTAGGTGCTTTACTGGCTCAGTGCGAGCCGTACATGATCTCTGTATTTGTTCCAGCTCTTATTCTGTACCATCTCCTAGGCTCTCTCTCTATATCTGATCTTCTGGGTATCCTCAAAGGTACGTGCTTCATACATACTTTGTATGCTTCTGTATTCAGTTTCTCTAGGCACTGGTGGGGATTTAGGGTACTCATGTCTGATTCCCAGGATATGACTGGTAACTCTTGGTTTATTTTCTCCCAGTCAATTCTATTGCTGTTAAAATTAAACTTACTGAACATTCCGTCTCTAACATTAGTGACGCAGTTCCCTAACCCAGAGTTAGTACTCGTTTGAACTTCTATGATGTTGTGATCAGAATATATTGTTTTGTAACTTATGTCTCTGGTTAGCTCCTCGTTGTTTGTAAATATCAAATACAGGGTATTTTAATTTCTATTGAGATCAATTATCTGTTGGTTCAATGAATACTTTTCACAAAACCTCATTAGTTCCCTGGTATGTGCCTGTTGAGCCAGGGTGCTTCCCGGAGATATTTCTGGTATAACATTACGTTGCGCTATCTTCCATTTTACATGAGGGAGATTAAAATCTCCAAGAAGTAAAATATTTGGTGTGGGATTTTCCAGCCTATCCAGATAGCTATCTATCTTCCTTAACTGATCTGTGAACGCCTCAGCAGTTGCTGATGGTGGTTTATATATAAGGATAATTACCAAATTGCCATTTTCAAATTTAATGCCTAGAATGTCTACTACATCATTCGTAGCGTTCAGCACTTGTGTGTAACAAAGTATCTTTTACATAGATTCCTACTCCTCCCTGTGACCTATTAATTTCTATCTTTATTTCTCCGTCCAAAACATCCCTTGCGTGTGTTTCTGTAAATGCCCCAAACATGGCATTCGTTTTTGACAGGAGCCCATTGACAAAACTAACTGTCATTTTTATTTGATTTCAGACCCTGAATATTTGCAAATATGAAGCAGGAATTACTATTTGGGATGTTTTGTTTTGCTTTGTGCTTTGTTAGTACCACTGGTGATGTACTACCTGGCATGGCCCCTGGTGTACATACCCCTGGTTTCTGTAGTACTGACTTTGCATTTCAACGCCCTCCATGCATATGGCAAATTGTTAAGTAAAAGGACACAAGTGCAACTAATGTAATGTATACAGGCATACAACACCGGAATTCCGACAATCGTCTCGTGAAATTCAGGGACGCCCGACTAGTGATCAAAGAACCTAATTTCCGCAGACGTAAATGCACTGAATCATCATTAATCGCAGTTTCTAACAATTAAAGCAAAGGCAGCTTCATCATCTATGAAGTCTTAGCAAGAATCCTCCTGAAACCTGCCATCACATAACTGCTGCTGATACTACATAAAAGGACATGCCAGTTTGGGCCAACAGACCGGCTGCAGTGTTCCTCCTTTCTTATGTTCTTATGTAGTAGAGGAGCAACACAAACAGGCCTTCTAAAATCCAACCATATACATTTGCCCAACCTATTTTTATGCTACGCAAGCCATAGCTTTTATAACTTTTTTACTCATGTACCAGCTGATTGTTCCACATGTAAAACTACTACTACTACTACCTCTACTAGTACTACACCTCACTCAAAGCCTATATATACCGGCTTGATAAAGCTCCTGGAGAGCGAAAAGTTGCCACAATAAAATGTTACATTAGTTGCACTTGTCCTTTTACTTAACATTGTCGGTAATTCTACCATTATTAATACATAAGGGAAATTACCAACAAACCCTTGGCTGTCAAGCGAGAACGCAGAAGATTTCCCAAAACAGAAGCTGATCAGCCAGGTTGTGGTACATAAATTGGACTGCGGGCACCAGGTACTAACAGCTTGATCGACGAGGCAAGCAACCAGGTGGCAAGGTCTGGGAGCAGGACGCGGGGGCAGTGACCTTTGATCCCGTTGCCACGGCTTAGCCCCCATATTCCTGCATCACCCATACCTACCGTGGTACTCGACGACACACTTGTTACAGTCTTCCTCTACTTCAGACACAGATTTCATTACAGTATGGCACTTATCCTCTGATGAAAAATGAGAGGGGACCCACTAGCTAGTTGTTTCCATTACGTAATTTATGAAGCGCAGCAGCACACTGCTGTTACCTGTGATATACCTATGACTGCCTTCGAGTGTTTTCCCACTTCCGCAGCCCAGCCTTGACCCAGGCTTGTTTAGTGCTTGCGTGGCCACTAGGCTGTTGGCGGCCCTCTGCCCGCTGGTTGTATCCGAGCCTATAAAAAAGATCAGCCCTGATGAAAGGACAATAACACAGGACGGCGCCTCACCCCCTGATAGGCCCTGATGAGAGGATAATATCAAAGTACGGTGCCTCACCCCCTGATAGGCCCTGATGAGAGGACAATATCAAAGTACGGTGCCGCACCCCCCTGATAGGCCCTGATAAGAGCACAATATCACAAGGCGGCACCTTACGCCCTGCAATATGCCAAGGGTGGCACCCGGCCTCTCACATCCCAACTCCATTAAACAAAAGTACCCATTACCTCCAATTTACGAATAATGTGAAGGTAAGAGGCGGAGCGATGTGAGGGGAGGCGGAGGGACGTGAGGGAAGGGAGGAGGGACGTGAGGGAAGGGAGGAGGAATGTGAGGGGAGGCGGAGGGACGTGAGGGAAGGGAGGAGGAATGTGAGGGAAGGGAGAAGGAATGTGAGGGGAGGCGGAGGGACGTGAGGGAAGGGAGGAGGAATGTGAGGGAAGGGAGGAATGAAGGATGATGCGACGGGGTGAGGCAAGGCAGGTCGGGAGGTAATGTGACTAAGTGGTATCCATTTTTTTATTACTGCACTGCAAAGATACCCATAACACTCAAATACTTTCACCAGTTGTGGGTTTACAGCAGGTCTGGAGTGGATTATGGATGAGTGGGAGGCCGAGGGAAGTAAACGGTGAGAGGAAAAAGTAAAGGCTGGTACTAGACCAGCCTGGCCCTTGGCCTGGCTCCGGACGTAGAAAAACTCTCGGAGCTCATCAGATGTATATCAAAGGTAACGGTAGGAGGGAGAAGGCGAGAAGCAAGAGGTGAATGCAGATGTAGTGAAGGCGAGAGCTTCAAGGTCACCCCTGCAGTTTACTCTTCACAAGTTCACCTACACACTGTCGTCACATTCAGATTTCATTTTAGTTGTCCTAATTCCTCTCTGGGCACTCGACCCGACCTACAGGCCATTCGCTTAGCCGCCCCCATACTTACCGGACATAGGTGTATTTGCAGCAGGGCGACGGCTGATCAATTCGGACTTCATGGTCTCGTGCGTCACACATCAGAAGAGAAGTATGCTAGACATGAGGTCAACATCATAAAGAGAAGCCTCGCCATAGTCCGTTGCCCAGCTCAACGGGAACCCCAAGTACAGAGGTCTGACGGAAGTCAAAAGGGTCCTTATGGAGCCAGCCACTATGCTACCCTGGAAGGATGGTAAGCAGACTGCCTGGGCCTACACTTGTGCCGCCACATTGGCAGACACCAACATGCCATACTCTGAAGCTAAAGGGGGGTGGAGCCGCCAGCTACAGGAAGACGCAGAAGACCCGCAAATATGAAGGCTTTCCCCCTTGCTATAACGCCATCCCAGTAGGGTCGGAGACCCATGGAGCATGGGCAAGTGTGCTCTAAAGTTCCTCAAAGAGCTGGGTGAAAAACTCATCAGAGAAACCAAGGATCACAGAGTGGCCAGCTTCCTCTTTTAGAGACTGACTCAGTGTTGCGATCCAGAGGGGAAATGCCTGCAGCATTCTGGGCACGTGGTCCACCGTCGGGGAGCGGGACGAAGTATCTGAGATACAGCTCTGAGATGTTATCTATGTTGTTCTACTTTCTATTGTATTTTTTGTCAATATCTTTTGTCTTTAAATAAAGTCTACATAGAATATAGGGGGTGGGAGGAGAAGACAATATTCTAACAGCTCCAGGGAGAACCTTGAGTTTTCCCTAAGTAAGTTTATTCTTTTCTCTGAGGATGAGGGTCCCCAGCACAGTTCCAGAGTAGTACTTCCCTATATATATAGTTTCCTCATACTCTAAGTATTGCTACACCTGTTCTACAATCAAGGAAACTGTAAAGCTGTTATGTGGTTATGTAACTTGTCTAGTTTTGCTCTAAAATCTAGACCAGAGGACGTTGACAGCTTTCACCAATAAACAATTAACCTAACTCTAGTACAAATAAAAAACTGCTGAATCAGTTGGCAGTATAGACTCCACGGAGCCGAAATGTGTAAATACTATAAACAAAGACGCAGTGTCTGCAAGATATACAGATTTGATCACCAAAAACGTGTCGTTATCTCCTGACTAGAGGCTCATGTCGTTCTACACTGCCACTCTAAAATGCGTTCCACATCTATAGAAAATAAATCTGTAAGACAAACTGCCCCACATTCCACCCAGAATGTACTAGCGACTCGAACACACTAACGAAGGTATTCACAACCATTCAAGCCCCCAGAGATATTTTTTATAGCGCCAGGCAACGAAAAAGAAGGGCAAGAATATTCCACCACCTCGAGTCATGTTGATTTAAAAACAAAGTCAGTAACTGCATCATCAGAGTCACAGATATTAACGTTAACAAGAAAAAAACCCAACATGAAAATATTAGTCACTTTTCAATATTTTACTGAGTGAGTGTCGAGTTATATCATGGGGATATCTCAAGTGTCTTTTATATATAGTTCTACTGTCTTCCAATTATGTCCTTGAATTTGTATTGATAAAGTCAATGGATGGCTTTATCAAGATACCCAGATGTAGCACCTGTGTCTAATTCTTCATCTTGCCGTGAAAGAAGCTATTAATGAGCACTGGCCAATATTCTAAACGAGAGTGGGCAAGGGCAGTGAAAACTGCCATAAATGAAATTACATCTTGGCATACAAATCCTACACCTTACAGTCTTTATTCTGTCGTCTTGTTCAAATGTTACGACGTCTGATAATATTCGGCATTTTTTTTTTTTTTAATCTGAAACTTTCCGTTTTTCTCTACGTATCTAAGTTGTTTTAACTGGTCACTGTGTAATATTTTTGTCATTTATTTTTTTTCTAAATACACTTTTTCAGCCTAGGTAAATGCAGCTTTCATGCAAATTTTGTAATCCGGAATTACAATACAAACAAAGAAAAAATCTTAGTTCGAACTCCAAACCTATCCAGAATTCGACCGAAGCTAAAGGGTATAAACTGCGCACTGGATGATTTTTTTTCTGTTTCAGTAATCTGGCATCAATGTTTTGTTGAGTAAGTAATTTCCTTACAGCGAAGAAAAACTATTAAGAAATTTTTTGGGTCACCCTAAGTCGTACTTACCATCCAGGTGACAACCTTAGACGACCTCACCTGGATCACCATCCAGGTGACAACCTTAGACCACCTCACCTGGACCACCATCCAGGTGACAACCTTAGACGACCTCACCTGGACCACCATCCAGGTGACAACCTTAGACGACCTCACCTGGACCACCATCCAGGTGACAACCTTAGACGACCTCACCTGGACCACCATCCAGGTGACAACCTTAGACCACCTCACCTGGACCACCATCCAGGTGACAACCTTAGACGACCTCACCTGGATCACCATCCAGGTGACAACCCTAGACCACCTCACCTGGACCACCATCCAGGTGACAACCTTAGACCACCTCACCTGGACCACCATCCAGGTGACAACCTTAGACCACCTCACCTGGATCACCATCCAGGTGACAACCCTAGACCACCTCACCTGGACCACCATCCAGGTGACAACCTTAGACCACCTCACCTGGACCACCATCCAGGTGACAACCCTAGACCACCTCACCTGGACCACCATCCAGTTGATAACCCTAGACCACCTCACCTGGACCACCATCCAGGTGACAACCCTAGACCACCTCACCTGGACCACCATCCAGGTGACAACCCTAGACCACCTCACCTGGACCACCATCCAGGTGACAACACCAGACCACCTCACCTGGACCACCATCTAGGTGACAATCCTAGACCACCTCACCTGGACCACCATCCAGGTGACAACCTTAGACCACCTCACCTGGACCACCATCCAGGTGACAACCCTAGACCATCTCACCTGGACCACCATCCAGGTGACAACCCTAGACCACCTCACCTGGACCACCATCCAGGTGACAACCCTAGACCACCTCACCTGGACCACCATCCAGGTGACAACCCTAGACCACCTCACCTGGACCACCATCCAGGTGACAACCCTAGACCACCTCACCTGGACCACCATCCAGGTGACAACCCTAGACCACCTCACCTGGACCACCATCCAGGTGACAACCCTAGACCACCTCACCTGGACCACCATCCAGGTGACAACCCTAGACCACCTCACCTGGACCACCATCCAGGTGACAACCCTAGACCACCTCACCTGGACCACCATCCAGGTGACAACCCTAGACCACCTCACCTGGACCACCATCCAGGTGACAACCCTAGACCACCTCACCTGGACCACCATCCAGGTGACAACCCTAGACCACTTCACCTGGACCACCATCCAGGTGACAACCCTAGACCACCTCACCTGGACCACCATCCAGGTGACAACACCAGACCACCTCACCTGGACCACCATCCAGGTGACAACCCTAGATCACCTCACCTGGACCACCATCCAGGTGACAACCCTAGACCACCTCACCTGGACCACCATCCAGGTGACAACACCAGACCACCTCACCTGGACCACCATCCAGGTGACAACACCAAACCACTTCACCAGCTGTACTCACCTGGACCATCATCCAGGTGACAACACCAAACCACTTCACCAGCTGTACTCACCTGGACCACCATCCAGGTGACAACACCAAACCACTTCACCAGCTGTACTCACCTGGACCATCAACCAGGTGACAACACCAAACCACTTCACCAGCTGTACTCACCTGGACCATCATCCAGGTGACAACACCAAACCACTTCACCAGCTGTACTCACCTGGACCACCATCCAGGTGACAACACCAAACCACTTCACCAGCTGTACTCACCTGGACCATCATCCAGGTGACAACACCAAACCACTTCACCAGCTGTACTCACCTGCAAAAATAATTACACGTAATTAGTACAAAAAACAAGTAGATGAGAAGCATTTATTAAAACATCTCTGAGCAGTAGTTTATTCTAAGAGGTAACAATAATAAAGACTGGAAGTGGGGTTAGTGTTTGGTATTAAAAAGCTCGACAAGGTGAAGAATTACACGCGTGCAACATCTGGGTATCTTAATTGTAAACGTTTAGCCATCCAGTGGCTTTATCAATACAAATTCAATGACATAATTGGAAGACAGAACTGTGTACAAAAGATAAGGTGATCAGTCCCTCAACAACTAAATGGCGAAACGTCTACAATAAAGATACCTAAATGTTGCATATGTGTCTAATTGGACATCAAGCGCTGGAATCAATGATTTATTCAACACCCACAATATTTATGGAGCAGCACTTTCCAAGACTGAAATACAAATTTAATAATAAAAAATAGGTAAAACGCGCGTATTGCTTCAACCAGACAAGTACACATTTTCAACGAATCAAATGCAAACTGCAAGCTACACAAAATTAAAGAGAAAAAAAATCACCCAGATTTCGATAGACACCCCCAGTAATTATAGACTATATCAAAGCCTAAATGTAAGTAACCGAGGATACAGCAGGAAAGAAAATACAAAGAGAGCGCAGGGTTTAAGCAGAAGTGTGGTGAGATTGAGTAAAATGACACGCCCAACAGATAAATGAGGACACTGGAACAAATACTAAGAGAAATAGGTAGAAATGACGAAGCAAGACGGGAAGCAGATATACAAGAGACAGATGATAAAAGAAAAAAAAAACAACAAAATGAGAAGAAGGGAGGTGAACAAACAAGAGGTATGCGAAAAATTAAGCAGAAGGCTCAAGAAGTTCACCGAGGAATCTGGGGGAAAGTTTTTAGAGAGAAGGCAATGCAAGGAGCGAAGAGAAACATGAGAGGAAATTACAACGACAAATAAGGAAGCGAGAGAGATCCTAAGGAAATTAAATGCAACCAGATCAGTGCAGTCAGACTAGATATTACATCGGGGATTACCAGAATGAGCAGAGGAACTGTGTGAAGCCTTAGCTTAAGTAATCCTAGTTTACAAGACGAGGAGAGAGAAAGCTGTAGCAAGCTCTCTCTCTCTCACACAACCACACACACACACACACACACACACACACAACTCCCCCCCCACACACACACCATACTGGCAAACATTCACACACATTGCTCCAGTTGCAACCATACTGCATCCATGCACTTAGCTAAAATTATATACCAATTGTTATTATCCAGCATTATAACTACTGAGTTAATCTCTTCCAAAGCAAGTACAATTAATTACAACCATAAGGTCTTCAAGAAGCGCTCTACCTTAAGTTTCTAAAGCCAGTCCATGACCACCCGGGCTGTCTTGCTTATGTTAAACTGCATACTACTACTACTAGAAGTTTGGGGTGATCAGGCAATCAATCAGGTTTGAACTTAAACCGGGCTGAGGGGAAGAGGGGGGGGGGGGTTCATGACTCTAGGAACAAACAAAAACTTCTCCTAGTAGCACCTTATTTACCAAGGCCAGTACATGTATTCACCACCTACGCAGGTGAATTCCACCGCTATATCTTAAATATAATGTTGGAAGGACTAGTGCTCACTGAGTGTTCCTGCCACCCTACTCAACTACTATTTTACACGTCACTTCCACAATCGAGCCCAGGAGCCTTAACACCTATATAGGAGTATTACACACCAGATACCATGTCCGTCTCGCGCTAAGGATCCAGCCTTTACCATTCACTGCTTCAGCAATACGCAAGCAAGCACGCATGCACCCCTCCCCCAACACTACTTCAGTAGTGTGTGTCCATACATTCACGCACGTTCACACAGTGCTCAAACAGAGGCGCCCCAACAATACGTCAGCGAGGCGAGACTTAAAGAAGAGAACGTGACCACGCAAGACTATAATGACTCACCTCCACTCAAACACCAACAAAAATGAGCCTCATGTAAATGCCCAGCAACGAGGTAAGTGACGCAAGTGTAACTTACACTTGAATTACGACCACCACTTGCAGCCACTGTATGAACCTGCCACTTTCCTTACCATCCTATTTCTTTCTCCACACTTCCCTCTCCCTCCCTCCTTCCCCATTCTTTCGGTGTTAAAAGCTGCTGTTACTGAACCCATGGTGGAATGCTTGACGATCTCACCACCCTACTGAAGACCCACACTGCTCAGGCTGATACATTTCATTCCTGAGACGGAATGTGACGGAGTCACAGTTAGTTTTTTGTGCCTACAATGTAACTCACACTGCGTGTGTACCCAATTTTGTCAGTTAAAAACGCTCCCTCTCCATCCTTCACCCTCTCCACCATCACTCGCCAACCCACCCACAACAGCAAGAGCGAGCACACAGACACACACACAGACAGACACACACACAGACACACACACACACATACACAGACACACACACACAAACACAGACACACACACACGTGAAGCAGTATCGCTGAATAGTGCTCCCAGGATATAGCGTTCTAGTGGCTGTCCTAAGATATTATTAGCGGTCATCGTACGTGAGTGAATCAGTAAACATACCTACAAGAGTGTAATAGCTTTCAAGAGTGCGAATGTGATAAGATCAAGAATTTTTACAATTTAAATTTGAACGAGTGCTGAGTGAGGGGAGTAGCAGTCAGCTGATCAGGCTGCTGGCTGCAGTGTTGACACAAAATATCCAAACAGTTAATTGGGTTAACGGTGTCATCTGGAATATTAACAAATACATATGTTAGTTGGTTATAACAGCAGTGTAGTGATAAGGTCATAAAAGAGTGATTAAGTAAATACTGAAAGTAAGAAAAAATTAGTCAATCCCAAGCTGTTGGTGTTGTGAATGTAGCTAATATCATCAGACTTGTTATGACCATAATACTGTACTAAAGAAAAAAGAGGGAATACCAAGTCTTAAAAGAAAAAGAAAATAAAAACTTGAATGCATGATAAAGTTCCTGAAGGAGTTACAAAATTGAAGGAGTTGACAGCAGCCGACCAGCAGGAACCTCCATTGTTGTGCAGACGACATCACTTGCCTATTTGTGGTTAATTTTAGTTAGTGTCTAAAGTCTCAGTGTCTCGCCCTGCTGGTTGTATGCTATACCATCACTCTCTCCCTATTTCAGTACCAGGAGATAGATAGTGGTAACCCTGATAATGTTTAGTAAATTATCTAAATATCTCCAGGTAAACTCCAGAAGAGTTGTGTAGCCTAGTGAACCCCCCCCCCCTTTTTCTGACAGCGACAAGCTAGTAAACAAGTACGCACATACAAACACACGTGTGCACCCGTAATTATTATTATAATAAACATTAGTATATATTAATAAGGAATTGAGTGAGAAAAATAATCCTATAATCTTCAAAAAGTAAAGTAGCCTAGTGTGCGAAGATCTGGGCCGGGAGAGTACCGGTGAACCAACAACAATAACAAATAGTGTTAACGTGACCCCCCCCCCTCTTTTTCAAAGAACGACAAGCTAGTAAACACACACACAAACACAAGTGTACACAATTAATATTATATAGTATATATTAGTGTATATTAATAAGGAATTGATTGTGAAAAAATTTTTATAATCTTCAAAAGAGTAGCGTAGTCTAGTGTGCGCACGCACACCCATACACCGACACACCCACACACCCACACACACACACATAATACACACACACAACACACAACACAAACACACACAACACAAACACACACAACACACAACACACAACACACAACACACACACACACACACACACACACACACACGTATTCTGGAAGAAAACAGCATGCCCAGAAAACAGTACAAGATGGAACAATCCGTGTGGTACTCAAATATAGATGGTATCAACAAATGTGAAGTTATCAAAAAAAAGAGCACGAGTCTGACACCAAATAATAAGAGGAAAAATATGTAGAAGCACCGGTAGTCAAAGGCACTGGAGATTAAAGGAACTAGGAAACCTGGAAACGGGATTTCGGGGATTATAGAAGACTTCAGGTTTCAAGTATTATAACGAAGAGACAAAAGCAGAAGCACAAGGACTTGACCCCTGTCTGCACGCTACAATAATTTAGCCATGTGAGAAGTGCGCATCTATACCACTGTCACATGCTATCATAACTTAGCCAACTGAAATTGGTTTAGGGAGTTTCTCTACTCCCACAGCCTGGCCTGTGGTCATATTTTTCCCTGCTGATAGCTTCATCATCCAAGCTGTCAACATATGCAACCCTCAGACCACGAAATAATCACAAATAGAGTTGTAAGAACTCAGGAAAAGATGTAGGACCACCCATGGCAAGTCAGTCCAGAAACGAACAGGCAGTCTAGTGCTCCGAGCAATGGCTTGCCGTGGGTTCCAGTTCTGCTTGTTCTGTGTTTCACAATTATAACAGTGATATATCAAACGATTCTTCAAGGCAGATAAGAACGTAAGAACCTTACACATCCAGAACCCAGCCATCAGTAAGAACTTTACACATCCAGAACCCAGCCATTAGTAAGAACCTTACACATCCAGAACCCAGCCATCAGTAAGAACCTTACACATCCAGAACCCAGCCATTAGTAAGAACCTTACACATCCAGAACCCAGCCATTAGTAAGAACCTCACGCATCCAGGACTCAGCCATCAGTAAGAACCTTACACATCCAGAACCCAGCCATTAATAAGAACCTTACACATCCAGAACCCAGCCATTAGTAAGAACCTCACACATCCAGGACTCAGCCATCAGTACGAGCCTTACACATCCAGGACCCAGCCATCAGTATGAACCTTACACATCCAGGACCCAGCCATCAGTATGAACCTTACACATCCAGGACTCAGCCATCAGTACGAGCCTTACACATCCAGGACCCAGCCATCAGTACGAGCCTTACACATCCAGGACTCAGCCATCAGTACGAGCCTTACACATCCAGGACCCAATCATCAATATGAGCCTCACGCCTCCAGGACCCATCAATATGAACCTCACGCCTCCAGGACCCAACCATCAATATGAACCTCACGCCTCCAGGACCCAACCATCAGTATGAACCTCACACATCCAGGACCCAGCCATCAGTATGAACCTTACACATCCAGGACCCAGCCATCAGTATGAACCTTACACATCCAGGACCCAGCCATCAGTATGAACCTTACACATCCAGGACCCAACCATCAATATGAACCTCACGCCTCCAGGACCCAGCCATCAGTATGAACCTTACACATCCAGGACCCAACCATCAGTATGAACCTTACACATCCAGGACCCAGCCATCAGTATGAACCTTACACATCCAGGACCCAGCCACCAGTATGAACCTTACACATCCAGGACCCAGCCATCAGTATGAACCTTACACATCCAGGACCCAGCCATCAGTATGAACCTTACACATCCAGGACCCAGCCATCAGTATGAACCTTACACATCCAGGACCCAGCCATCAGTATGAACCTTACACATCCAGGACCCAGCCATCAGTATGAACCTTACACATCCAGGACCCAGCCATCAGTATGAACCTTGCACATCCAGGACCCAACCATCAGTATGAACCTCACGCCTCCAGGACCCAATCATCAATATGAACCTCACGCCTCCAGGATAACAGTGAAGGCTTCTCCATCCCTGCCTCGCACCTCCCTCCCCCACCATTAAATTTAATAATAACGTCTAACAGTTCCAGAAATTATGAGTGCCCCTGGCCTCTTATCTAGGGTGCCCTTGGCCCCTGGCTGGTGGCTAGCTATTACCCTGTAATAGTGCCAACTTTCCATGGTGCCACGCCCATCGCTCCATGACAGTCTCTGACACTACTCTTATAAACGTTCTTTATCCGCACTTCCTTCCACTCTCACGCATCACTTTCATAACTACCAACATCACTAAACTCTCCCTTCTGATAAAATTAAGTATACTGTTGAACTTCTGACTTTAAGACCTTTGTGCATAAAGATGCAGTCAAGAATTCAACGCAAACATGAGCAGCAAGCAACCTAACACCAACTCTGGCTGACTAACGTGTATCAGACATATTATTATATAGGGAACAACCTAGTCTTGGAAAATTATTAGTATTTTATAAAAGGTCGTAGTCCAGGCTTCGTTCGTAGGCAGGGGTTCCGGAAAAAACAGCCCTGCCTTTCCCCTTTCCTTGACAACACCCTATCTCCCGTCACTACCACATTCACTCCTAACACGACTTCCATCCAGGACTTTCTCAACTAAGCCAGGCTAGACATATTTCACCTATGCTGGTATGCTCACGCGAGCCCCACCACCTCAGACATGCTCACGCCATAACTGTCTCAATAATTACCAACAACGGTGAAGTCTGTTATACTGAACGACGAGTATCATGCCTGGCGCGCTGCTGTTGCTGCTTTAATCGTGCAGCCTCTCAATCACACACATTTACCTCCACAAATTCTACCATTACGACTAATCTTCAGTTGTATAATAGCAGAGAGAGGAACATGGGCAACTTAATGCTTAGTATAAGTGCAACACGCGAAGGCGCTGACAGATTACACTGACGGCACATTAAAACGGTACTGTACCTTGTAGTGTACTATTTCGTGTGTTGTACAATGACGCTTGTTACTTTAACTTATTAAACTGAATAGACTCAATGAAAGAAATTCACGTGTGTCTGCTGTAAAAGCTATTATTATCTGGCTGCCTTGGTACTGTGTTGAAAGACCTGGTTGTAATAACTACCTGGTTGTCTTGGTACCATAACTGAGGTGAAAACCCTGTTTGATTCTACAGACTTCAAACAATACTCCGGCATCGTGCTCAAATGATTTCCAATAATTGAACATTACAGTAAAATAAATCTGTCCATTATTTGCATGTTCTTTATGCTGATACTACACACTCACTGCTTATTGTCTCCCTCCCTCCCTCCTTCACACTCACACACACACACACACACACACACACACACACACACACACACACACACACAAACACACACACAACGATACGATAAAGCTCTTGCAGCAGGGAGTGTGTTTTGTCCTAGTGGCGACCAGCAAAGACGCGGGGCCAGGAGTCGTAACTCGACCCCTGCAACACCACAAATAGGCAAGTACGTACACGTACACACACACACACACACACACACACAAAACCTTGAATGTACACTTGCAATGAACTTCATAGTTACACTAACAATATGCTTCAATGACATTGCCCATATGCGAGAACAAGTTAACAGATATAAGAATACAATAAAATGTATTTCGGTCGCTGCGTGATCCAAGAAAAGTATCCCCGTACTCCTTTAGCCCAGGACGGTAATACCTCCTTAGATGGTTGCTGACTACTAACCTGCCACCCTCTGTAACCTGCTGGATTCTTTGGTAACCGGTCCTAGTTCAATAAGAGTAACTAACTCTAGGTACTAGTTTCAGACTATCAACCGTACTGGAGACATACAGGATGTGTGGAAATGAGAGGCAAGCACCAGAGACATTAAAGGAGTTATCCTTGAACCCAGATACCCAGCATACGTGGCTTAACCAACGCACCCACAACCATCAGCTAACCTTTATGCAGTGACACATTGCTGCAATAAAAGGCAAGTACAGAATAAAATTCACAGTAGGAATGGTAGGATCCCTGAATAGAGACGAAGGACTCAGAAGATATCAACCAAGAAAGCTTAACTAAGTTGGAAGGAGGCCAATGTGTTGGGAGTCAGTAGTAGAAATAATTTCTCACGTTTGACAATACTATGACTGCATAAATAACCAACATTCCAGAGATCATAGCTGGAAGACTCACTGACTAGATACATTAGAATAGTATATGGTAATTGTTGATTTAGTAACAATATTTAGAGAAATTAGCAGGTGTCGAGACGCTAATACAGAATGACTTACTCAATGCCAACAAGAACAAAAAGGCACAACACCACGACTGCAACAATACACAAATGACCCTCACACAGGAGAAAGAAGCTGGAGACTATTCGATGGTCCAAGTCAGACCGAAACGTCCTCATACGCTTTTATGTGCGGGTTATTTGTGTAAATTCCAATATATAATAAGTGAAGTTTAAAGCTTAGCATGCAAGTAGGGATTATGAATCAAATTTGATCTGTATTGTTGTTAATAACCCTAGTACTTGATTAACGGGCCCCTAAAACATGTTTGTCTTACTTCACAAACACTGAAGACATTATGTTGCCTATCATGGACCACAAGTTACGCTAGTGCTACAGCTGATCTGGCAGAAGACCCTGTGCAGTGTACCCAACAGAACTACAAGTACATGTAAGTAGGTGCATGATAAACCAATGAACTACAAGTAGTCGTACTTGGGTGCATGATAAATCAACAGAAGGCCCACAAGTTGTAGAACGTGGGTGCATGATAAAAAAAACCAGTCGTACTTGAGTGCATGATAAACCAACAAAACTACAATCAATTGTACTTTGGTACCTGATAAACCAACAAAACTACAATCAGTCGTACTTTGGTACATGATAAACCAAGAAATGGAACAACTGAGAATTCTTCTATTTACAAAACTTGTTAAAAGAAAATATATTTCATAAAGTTATGGAAATTTACAAAGGTGTCCTAGAAACAATTTACAGAGGCGCTCAGAACTAGCATGCAAAGCGCTGAACAAAGAATTTTCAGCAGCGCTTGAAAGAGAATTTCCAAAAGTGGACAAGAGAGAAAAGAATACTGGAAAAACCTGGAAATGTTTGGGCCAACGTAAGCACCTCACAAGGGGGGATTTTTTTTACACAAAAAGTGTAAGGAGACGCTGGTGGTGGTGCTTGTGGTGGTGCTTGTGGTAGTGGTGGTGCTTGTGGTGGTGGTGGTGCTTGTGGTAGTGGTGGTGCTTGTGGTGGTGGTGGTGCTTGTGGTGGTGGTGGTGCTGGTGCTTGTGGTGGTGGTGGTGCTGGTGCTTGTGGTGGTGCTGGTGCTTGTGGTGGTGGTGGTGCTGGTGCTTGTGGTGGTGCTGGTGCTTGTGGTGGTGCTGGTGCTTGTGGTGGTGCTGGTGCTTGTGGTGGTGCTGGTGCTTGTGGTGTTGTGGTGGTGCTTGTGGTGGTGGTGGTGCTTGTGGTGGTGCTTGTGGTGGTGCTTGTGGTGGTGGTGGTGCTTGTGGTGGTGCTTGTGGTGGTGCTTGTGGTGGTGCTTGTGGTGGTGGTGCTTGTGGTGGTGCTTGTGGTGGTGCTTGTGGTGTTGTGGTGGTGCTTGTGGTGGTGGTGGTGCTTGTGGTGGTGCTTGTGGTGGTGCTTGTGGTGGTGGTGCTTGTGGTGGTGGTGGTGCTTGTGGTGGTGGTGGTGGTGGTGGTGCTTGTGGTGGTGGTGGTGGTGGTGCTTGTGGTGGTGGTGGTGCTTGTGGTGGTGGTGGTGCTTGTGGTGGTGCCACTACAGTTACTGCCTGTGCTGCTGCTGTTACTACTGCAGTTGCTGCCTATGCTGCTGCTGATGCAGCTGCTGCTAATGCTGTTACTGATACAGTAAGTGCTGCTGCTGAGGGTGCCTGTGTTGGTCTTACTGGTAGCTGTGTCTTTATTAGAATCTTAACTAGAACTGCTCCAGCTTACCTGTGTTGGTTTCAGGTTCTACTTCTGCAAGCGGTAATAATTCCTTGTAAACATATACTAAGGCACTGTTCCCACTTACCAAAATTATTTATATTAGAATGCAGTTCCTAATTTACAGCAATTATATTTCTTTTGCAAACTGATGAATATGACATGCGTAAAGCTTGCTGAAATATCTCACCAAATATATAAACCTTAACTGTTGGGTAATTTTTTTTTCAGGCAGGAAAGACGAAAACCTTTCCTGGAATGGTAGAAAACACTGGTAATTAGTGTCACTACAACTAGGCAATGTCACGTAGCAAGAAGCCCTGCAGGGCGGTAGTGGAGCCAACCAGTGGTACGACACACCCCACCACTCTCCAAATCTGCCGCCGGCTCCGCCAGAGCAGCTCAGAAAGCAGGAGCAAACACCAAGTAGAAAGAGAGCTTCCTGCTGACGCACCTCACATAACCCCCACGACTCCCGGCCAGGAAAAAATATAAACCTCTCAGAAGGACGAAGGGAAAAATGTGGAAGGGTGTCGCATATTGTGTGTGTGTGTGTGTGTGTGTGTGTGTGTGTGTGTGTGTGTGTGTGTGTGTGTGTGTGTGTGTGTGTGTGTGTGTGTGTGTGTACGTACGTACTCGCCGATTTGTTTGCTGGAGTTGAGCCTTGGCTCCTGGCCACCACGTCTTTTAAACTTTTCGACCGGCATTACTCTTTTCTGGCTTCTTGAGTACTTTTTTTTAAATCTTTGCATGGAGTTTACCTCCACTGTTTCCACCAACCTACTAGCCTGAGACTAAAAAAGTACTTCTTAAATTCCCTATGACTCTTCTGATAGTTTTAACTTCCACCTATGTCAGTTGGTTCTTAGTCGAGGCATTTCAAAAAATCCCCTCTCGTTCCTACCCATTCACATGAGGATTTTGTATGTGGTAATTAGGACTAATATTTTTCCCACTTTTCTCGTATTGTACAATTCCCTGGGCCTCTGGAATTGGTGAGCAAATGCCTTTTTAATTTTAACATATGGTATGCAAAGAGCAACTGTTGTCAAAGCAAAATCACAGGTTACCCCAGTAAGAAGTTCTGCTCTTCATACACTTTTATTTTTCTTAACATCGCCGTTTCCCACCGAGGCAGGGTGACCCGAAAACAAAAGAAACACTTTCGTCATCACTCACTCCATCACTGTCTTGCTAGAGGCGTGCTAATGCTACAGTTCAAAAACGGCATCATATCTCCACTCCAATGCTTCTTCACATTCTCATAATAATACACAGCACTGCACCAACCTTCTCAGACGATACTAAATATGTACGAGTGGCATACTTTAACTAGGTCTTCCAGTGTGTCACAGAGAACAATACAATATCCAACGAGAAGCTTCAGGTACTTTGCAATGAAAAAACTGAAAATTGGAATGGAGTATATATAACTCAAACCACTCAATGCAACAGAAGAGGAATGTGATGAACTTAAGAGTGATAATGTCAGAACTTACGTTCAAAGGCCATAATGTTGCCAAGCCAATGACGATGCTCTAAGGCACTTGTACTTTCTAAACTAATACTGCTGCACATACACTCAGTCCCTTTTAAGGCAGAGGAAAATGCAGAACTGAAGAAAGTAGAGAACCTTTACTGCCAGTATAAATTTAGTCAAGCCCTTAAATTATTGGGAATGCCTTAAGTCCCTGGAAAGTAGGTCAGAAAAAAATGTATTAATTTTACACATGGAAAATTCTGGAGAGCTTGATCTTAAATATGCCCTGATATTACTTCGTATGAGCAAGAGGCTCGGAAGACGTGCAAATTACCTCCAATGAATATCAGACGTGCGAAATACCTCCAATGATATATAAATGGTTTAGAAAGCCGACAATTTGATGAATGAGACACTTGTTCAACACTTGGTTATCTTTATTTTGGAAACGTTTCACCAGTCAGCGACTTCAGCAGTCCAATACTGAGAAAAAATAAACAGACATAACTCAATAAGGGACCAAGACTTTTCAACACTACCTAACAAACCCCTAGCTGTCTTCAAGAGGAAAGTGGATAAGTTTCTCAAGTTAGTTCCTGATTAGCCGGACTGTAATGCCTACGTTGGAGTGTGTACGGCCAGTTCCAACAGTCTGGTTTATCAGGCCATTAACCAGGATGCCTGGTCTGGGATCGGGCCACAGAGGCACAGTGACACTAGAAATTGTTTCAAGGTAGTCAAGTTTACTTACAATAAGACTTCAGACTGCACAATTTTCTCCTGAGCTCTACGATGTATCACTGCCCAAGTCTCAATCCGGACCACATGTTTCCTTCTCTACCTGATACTTCAAAGATACCTAGAGAGGGTTTCGGGGGTCAACGCCCCACCGGACCGGTCTGCGACTAGGCCTCGTGGTGCATTAGAGCCTGATCAACTAGGCTCTCCTGAAGGAAGTTTCCGAGAGTCAGTGTCCTAGCGCTCGTCCTGGACCAGGCTTTCTGGTGGATGAAGACTTGATCAACCAGACTGCTACTGTTGGCCACCCGCAGTCCAACATACTAACCCCAGCCCGGCTAAGAAGGAACCTTAGTAATTTGTGAAGCTACGTCTTAAAGATAGCCAAAGGTTAATTGGTAATTAGCCTAATGCATGAAGGGAGGCCACTGAAAAATTGGAACCTCTAACACTTACAAGGTTCTCTCAGTACACTCGATGCGCCCCTGCTTTTTCATTGGAGGTACCTTGCACCATCTGCCATCCATCTTCCTTTCGTAACTTGTGATTTCGGTGTGTAGGCTTGCTGTCAGTTCGCACTTTCCAAGTAGTACAGTTTAAGTAACTTCAAGCTTGTCTCAAGATATATATGGGCAGTGAAAGTGGTTTGTACGTTTTTTAGCACATTAATCTCCCCGGCCTTGAAGGGGGCCACTGGTATACAGCAGTATTACAGTTTGGAGAGAACAAGTGACTTGAGTATCAATGCCTCGGCATCTCTTGTCTTGAAAGTTCAAATAATCCAGTTTATTTTCTTTACAGCAGAAGCAGCAACATTGTGATCCCTGAATGTGAGAGCCTCTGACATCGTCACTCCCAAATCTCGCACGTTAAACTTTTGCTCTTCTGAATATTCAGGTTTGAGTTTGTCCTGTACTCTGTTTCAGTCCTTACTTCCTCCATTCTTCCATGGCGAAGCAACTGAAATCTATCCTCACTGAACATTATACTGTCTAAGTTCCACTGGAAGACTTCATTTACATCCCCTTGAGGATTTGCCCCATCTTCGAGCCTACGGAATTTGTGTGCGCTTGCACGTCTGTGTCCTGTATTGGTATGATGTCTGCATTATCATTCTCAGGGGTTCTACTGGTTTCACAATCCCCTTCTACTAATGTATTTGTGTCACTAGCTTCTTGTAATGTATACTGTGGGTGTGATGGTTACTTCCTTAGAATTTCCAATTCGTCTTTCAGCAAGGCAAGAATTCTCCTTAGTGTATCATAATGTATCTTTAAATGATATGCTATTCCTAGCAATTGAGTATAATAAATACGAGTCTCATCAATAATAGTCCGTGTTTTTACTGCGGACCAATTTCTTTTTAGCTTCAATATGCTTCTCCTTGTCTTCCCTGGATCCTCTACTTCCTTGCCCTCCTCAAGTGGTCTACAGTTACACCACTCCCGTGACATCAATATTCCACCAAGATCTATCCCACCTTAAAAATTAAATAAAAATGGCTACACAAACTTGAAAGGTCAACATGTGTAGCCGCCCACGCTCACAACGCTGACCGCAGACAGGCTAAACTCGGCACAAGATCATCCAATATGCACCTCTCTCACCCCGGAGCTAAAACTGTCTCTTCCAGAGTCCTCAGGTTCAGACAATTTACTCTCTCCTCAAAGTGCACACTCCTCAGCTATGGTACAAGTCTACGTTCAAAACTCACACTTTTTTAAGCTTTTAAAATATATGAGGGAGGGAGCGGGGAGAGGTTCATGCTGGTACTACTTATTCTAAAATAGTCCTGACGTATATTGCTTACCAAGTCTCCAAGAGCTTCTCCATCGAGTTGCCTCAAGACGATTCTGAGATTCATGAGCCTTACACAGGCTGACGAAATCATGTGTTTGATGTGCTCCTTAGGATATATGGTGGATGTGATATTTACTGGTTATCCAGGTTATTTACGCTAGCGGCGCGTAAGCCCAAGTCATCACAACTTGCCTGATCAGGAATTTTCAAGATAGTGAACCAGTGTCATCTTAAAAATATCTACCTTCATTCCGGTAATATTTCTGATTTCTGCCAGTAATAAGCGATTCGTCTGTCGGACCTACTGGGCCAGCCACTTGCCAGGGACACATTGATATCTGTGCTCCATAAAGTCACCACGAGAAGGGAGTCTGTGATAGAGGCAGTTCAATATAGCAGCCTTCACAGCATGAACCCGTTCATTAACCGGGATTTTTACATTCAAGAGGAATACGGGAGGGAGGTCGAACGTGATCAAAGGTTGTGAGGATTCCTGGGAGGTTTCCCGAGGCCAGGCCTCCCGGTTAATGACCTGATCAGTAAGGCTGCTGGTGATAGCCACATACAGCCTGGTTGATTAGGAACTGACTTGAGAAACTTACCCAGTTCCCTCTAAGACATCTAGGAGCCTGTTGGTAATTCAGTATTGATCCCTTTACACTTAATGAGTTATTTCTTTGTGTACTTATCGCACTCCTGCTTTACACTGAGGGTGTTTTTGGGTGTGGCAGAAGAGGGGATTAAGTGTGATTGGATGTACAAGAACAGAGCAGAAGTACTAGGTAACAACACAAGAGTGAGGGCGGAGAGGCAGGGTGTGACGGAGCACAGCTGGGATGGTGTTGGGTATGATGAGTGGAGCACAGCTGGGATGGTGTTGGGTATGAGTGGAGCTTAGCTGTGGTAAGGCGGGGCGGTGTTGGAAGGGACGGCGCGGGGCGGGGCGGGGCGGGGCGGGGCGGGGCGGGGCGGGGCGGGGCGGGGCAGGGCAGGGCGGGATGAGGGACCCAGTAACCAAGCAGGGTGATGCAGGGGGTAAAACAGCAGGGTGTATTCCAGCAGGATGTAATCCAGCAGGGTGTATTCCAGCAAGAAGTAATCCAGAAGGGTGCATCCCAGCAGGCTGTAACCCAGCAGGGTTCAAACCAGCAGGGTTCAACACAGCAGGGTGCAACCCAGCAGGGTTCAACACAGCAGGGGGAGAAGCTGATGGTACAATGCGAGACAGTGGGCAGTAGTGGTGCAGGTGGGCGGCGAGGGGCAGTAGTAGTGCAGGTGGGCGGGGAGGTGCAGTAGTGGTGCAGGTGGGCGGGGAGATGCAGTAGTGGTGCAGGTGGGCGGGGAGGTGCAGTCGTGGTGCAGGGGGGCGGGGAGGTGCAGTAGTGGTGCAAGTGGGCGGGGAGGTGAAGTAGTGGTGCAGGTGGGCGGGGAGGTGCAGTAGTGGTGCAGGTGGGCGGGGAGGTGCAGTAGCGGTGCAGGTGGGCGGGGAGGGGCATCATCGATCCCACCTGAACAATTTCCGGCAGGGGAGAAATCTTTGGTGTGATGCTGCTACCACCAGCAGCCACGCCTCCACCACCACCAGCAGCCACGCCTCCCCCCATACCACCACCAGCCACGCCTCCCTCATACTACCACCTTAAGCCACGCCTCCCCCAATACCACCACCAGCCACGCCTCCCCCAATACCACCACCAGCCACGCCTCCCCATACCATCACCACCAGCCACGCCTCCCCATACCATCACCACCAGCCACGCCTCCCTCATATCACACGACAAGATAGATAGATAGATAGAGAGAGAGAGAGAGAGAGAGAGAGAGAGAGAGAGAGAGAGAGAGAGAGAGAGCGCAGCAGGTAACAGTATACAGTGTAACAGTATAAACTAGTAATACCAGTCTGAGCATAAGACCAGAACTAAGTATGCTCTGGCACTACCCGCTCTGGCACCTCTAACTTTCTTCAAGTGCACAACTACATGCACGAGCTGCTCTAATTCTGCAGTACCTGAAAAACTACGTGTCCAGTCAGTACCTGGCAAACTACGTGTCCAGTCAGTACCTGAAACTACGTGTCGTCAGTGCCTGGCAAACTACGTGTCCTGTCAGTGCCTGGCAAACTACGTGTCCAGTCGGTACCTGGCAAACTACGTGTCCAGTCGGTACCTGGCAAACTACGTGTCCAGTCGGTACCTGGCAAACTACGTGTCCAGTCAGTACCTGGCAAACTACGTGACCAAGTAAATCTGCAGTACCTGGCATACGGAGCCAGCTAGTTAGTGTATGTAGCGGGTGATGGCTCCAGCGTCATGGTCCCAGCAACGCAGTATAAGAGAAGAGAGTTGGTATTTGCGACGCTGGGTAGGTCAGTGTCAACACTCCATCTCAGTCTGTTCCTACGCCAATTTTAGATCTTAAATTGACCTGAGCAGGTCAAGTTCTCTATATGCACTATTTAGGCTGCTCTTGCGACCATTAACCCTATTTAACCAGTCGTAATAATACATTCACATGTATAAATTCGTAAATGCATGAAGGAAAGATCATGTATGTATGAGCGAGCGCAACATGATGAATTACCATAACAACACTGAAAAGCATATGTCCAAAACACTAACTTTCATATTTTAACGTCGTAGTTGCTTTGCCTGAGAGCAGAATACCGACCATCATGTAGCAGGAGAGGTTGATCACAACCTTTACAATGAAGCAGAAGGATCGACTACTGACCACAAACCTTTACACTGGAGGATAGGTTGACCACACTGGAGGATAGGTTGACCACAACCTTTAAACACTGGAGGATAGGTTGACCGCAACCTTTACACTGAAGGATAGGTTGACCACAACCTTTAAACACTGGAGGATAGGTTGACCACAACCTTTAAACACTGGAGGATAGGTTGACCACAACCTTTACACTGAAGGATAGGTTGACCACAACCTTTACACTGAAGGATAGGTTGACCACAACCTTTAAACACTGAAGGATAGGTTGACCACAACCTTTACACTGAAGGATAGGTTGACCACAACCTTTAAACACTGGAGGATAGGTTGACCACAACCTTTACACTGAAGGATAGGTTGACCACAACCTTTACACTGGAGGATAGGTTGACCACAACCTTTAAACACTGGAGGATAGGTTGACCACAACCTTTAAACACTGGAAGATAGGTTGAACACAACCTTTACACTGGAAGATAGGTTAATCAGGAGCAATTAGTAGAAATTTGTCAAGTTTGCAAAAAAGACAGTTTAAAGTTTCTAGATAATTCTACTAGAGTTTGCAAGGAAGGTGTTGCAAAGACATGCAACCTTTATATTTATCTATTTTTTCCATCACTGTCTACTTATAGCACTCACCTTCCTTCTACAGGACTAGTTGTGTATAGCAGCATTCCACTCAACAGTAGTAGTTTACCTGTAGTCGATTCCGGGGTTCACCGCCCCCCGCCGCCTGGTCTCAGACTAGGCATCCTGGCTGGAAGCCCGATCAATCAAGCTGTTGGTGTTAGTTACAATCAGTGCAGCGTAAGCGACAAAGCCCGGCTGGACTCTGCTATCTTTAGGAACTTTTAAAATTCCTTCTTAAAGAGAGCTAGAGGGTTAGTTTGTAGTTTTCCGTGTATAAAAAGTGTTAAAATCTTGAAACCCTTTACACTTATCTTAATCTACATACTCCACCCCTGCACCTGGCTCTCGTAGTAATTTCGGTGCGCAGGTTTCCTCCAGGATTTTCTAGGTGTAAACTGTGATGCACCTTTCTCGCCTACGTTCCAAGGAGTACAATTCGAAGGACTTGAAAACAGTTTCCTGTTGCCTACTACCTGCCTAACTACCTGGAGGCAGGAGACTGTTTACGCAACTTGGAGATTTATTGCATGCTGATGAATGCCTCTACTAATTCTAGTATCGTCTGCAAAGGATGATTCAGTGCTATGAGCTGCACCTTCATCTACGTTGTTCTGAGGAGGAGAGAATTACGTGGTAGTGAGATGAAGGTCTCCACATACGTTGAATATCCACTTTTATACTTTTCCATTATGATCACACTGGAAGGCTTTTACATAGTCCGTGTATATTACATCAGATATTTGCTTGTTTTTCAGTACGTCAAAAACCAAGTGGTAGTAGCCAAGTTACTGATACAAGTAGTAACAACTTGCTCTTAGCCCATGTTGCTTTAATTTCTCTTATATTTTGGTTCCTGGTGTTTAGCAATTTTGATTCTTTCCTTCATTCCGAGAAAATGATGCAAGATCACTGATATCGGGGATGAGGATTTTATTACATACAATTTAAGGTAGGACGAGGAGGAGGCTGCGGCGGCGGCGGCGGCGGCGACTGCAAAAGGTGAATATGAAAATGGTACAAGACACGTGCAACAGTCAGGTATCTTTATTCCGAAACCTTTCGCCAACACATTAGGCTTCTTCAGTCGAGTACAAATGAGTTAGCAGAAGCAGCAAAGATGTAAAGACGATGTAATCAGTCGATCAACCTTGAAAATTACGTCTTCAAGGTTGATGGATTGATTACATCGTCTTCACATCTCTATTGCTAACACTCTTGTACTCGTCTGAAGAAGCCTAATGTGTAGGTGAAACGTTTCGGAATAAATACACCTGACAGTTGCACGTGTGTCTTACCAATCTGAAAAAGGTACACCATTTCACAGGTTATCAGCAGACCATCAGCAAGGTGTGCTTGGTGACTAGGGTGCGCGCGCCAGCTAAGTAATAAATCCTTACCACACCTTGGATATATACCTTTGAAGAGCTTCCAGAGTTTATCTACTCTCTGAGCCCGGCCATGAGTCAGGCTCGTCTGGTGCTTGCCTGGTCAACCAGGCTATTGCTGCTGGAGGTCCGCTGCCCCACATATCCATCACAGCCTGGTTGATCTGGCACCTGGTGAAGATACTTGTCCAGTTTCCTCTTGAAGGCCATACCCAATCCTAAAGTTTCTAATTATCAATATATCACTCCACCATTATTGGATAACATGTATACAACTGTACTTCTATTTTAGAAGAATTTATGTATATGCACACATGTATGAAAGTACACACACGTATGAGAGCACACACACGTATGAAAGTACACACACGTATGAAAGTACACACACGTAAGTACATACACACGTATGCAGGAATTAATGTGCGTGGCATAATTAAAGAGGCGGGGCCAGGAACCATGAATCGACCCCTACAAACAACTAGAATACAACCAAGCAAGCACACAACCTACGTTAGTGCATGTGTACGCTTTTATATTAAAGCATGTAGTATTCATCACACTCAAATACCAGCAGAAACAAAGAAATCAGCAGCAACAAAAGCTAGAACTATCAGCAAAAACAACAGCAAAAGATAAACAGCAGTAGCAACCAAAAAAATTCCACCAGCAACAGAAAAAGCTGAAAAATTAGCAGAAGCAGCTGGTGGAGGGGATGGGGGTGAGGGGTGGAGTTAAGGGGTGAAGGTAGCGCCTGTGAAAGGACAAGGGGCTCCCAAGAACACCAGGTAATGCCCTCCCTAAAAATTGCGACAAGAGAGGAAAGTTGGCAGCCGCTGTCCGATTTACACACTATATGTTGGGGCCCCCGTCACTGATGGTCGAGTCTGCCCCGCCAGACCTGAAGGTTGGTGTGTGTAGTGTGGTGTCTAGTGACCAGTGTGAAGGTTGTAACGTAGTGGTGGTGGGTGTTGTGAAGGTTGTAACGTAGTGATGGTGGTTGTGAAGGTTGTAACATAGTGGTAGTGGCTGTTGTGAAGGTTGTAACATAGTAATAGTGGCTGTTGTGAACGTTGTAATGTAGTGGTGGTGGCTGTTGAGGGTTGTAACGTGGTGGTTGTTGTGAAGGTTGTAATGTAGTGGTGGTGGCTGTTGTAAAGGTTGTAATGTAGTGGTGGTGGCTGTTGTAAAGGTTGTAATGTAGTGGTGGTGGCTGTTGTAAAGGTTGTAATGTAGTGGTGGTGGCTGTTGTAAAGGTTGTAATGTAGTGGTGGTGGCTGTTGTAAAGGTTGTAATGTAGTGGTGGTGGTTGTAATGTAGTGGTGGTGGTTGTAATGTAGTGGTGGTGGTTGTAATGTAGTGGTGGTGGTTGTAATGTAGTGGTGGTGGTTGTAATGTAGTGGTGGTGGTTGTAATGTAGTGGTGGTGGTTGTAATGTAGTGGTGGTGGTTGTAATGTTGTGGTGGTGGTTGTGAAGGATGGTGTGCAGTATAGTGGCAGTCAACGTGTAGTGTAGTAGCGGTCACAATTAAGGGTGGTATATGAGAAGTACCGTCTTGGAGCCACCTTGGGAGTGGAGGCCAAGCAGTGCACGACCTCGACTCACCTACGTCACACAGGTATATCACAGGGAACAATAGCTATCACAACATTCACAGTTACTATATAGCCAGCAGTGCTCAAGATGCTGTCCTTCATTCCTCTTCTCAGGTACCCCCGCTAGTAACATAAATCAACCGTCACCCTGAATCACCTCATACCCAAACTGCTCAAGCAACCAAAACAGTTGGCTTCATCCCCTCAAGGGAGGTGTTCCGATGCCAATGACTCCTAATCTAAAACATTGGACCTATCCTCCTTTACCTGGGATTTAACCTGATTACTTCCCATTGCCTACAGACCATAAGCAATATAATCTACACCTGAAAATCCTGGAAAGAATGGTCCCAAACATGATCACTGAAATCACTCCATGTGAAAGGGAGACGGTGCAGAGTACCTCACTCACTCTCTCTCTCTCACACACTCACACACACACACACACACACACACACACACACACACACACACACACACACACAAAAAAAAAAAAAAAAAAAAAAAAAAAAAAAAAAAAAAGCATGGGCGCGACTAGTACACTAAAGAAAACTCGTCGAGTGTCAGAGGTCCCCGACTTTTTAATGGCCTTCCTGCGTACATGACAGAAATTATCAAGAAATCTCTGGCTGTCTTCAAGAGGGAAATGAATAAATTCCTTATATCAGTGTCTAACCAGCTGGGCTGTGGTTTGTACGCTGGACCGTGTGTGGTCAGTAGTAACAACCTGGCTGATCAGGCCTCGATACTCCAGGAGGCCTGGTCTGTAACCAGGAAACTAAACAATATCCTCCGACCAAGTGCCCGTTCAACCAGGCTATGACGTGTGTGTGTTGGGGGGGAGGGGGCAGCCGGATGCCAACAGCAACAGCCTGGCTGACCAGTAAATCCCATGACATGGCTGGCCCAGTGCCGGGCTACGAGAGTAAGGAAACACTCGAAACCCATCAAAAGTATATCAAACGTAGTGCAGCACCTCACAGCCTCCAGCATCTAGAATAAAATCTAGGGAAGGACCCAGCCCGATACCACTTCCCATTCCTTCCCTCTCTCTCTCCCCTCTCACTCTCCCACCCCCCCTCTCTCTCTCTCTCTCTCTCTCTCTCTCTCTCTCTTTTTACACAGGGTTTGACAAGGTTAAGGATCCCTAGCTTTATTGACAGCTATATTACAGGTTAAGGATTCCTAACTATTGGCAAGCTAAGAGCTCTCTCTCTCTTCCCCCTTTCTCCTCGCTATCTCGCGCGCGCGCATATGGGCGGGAAGAGGTAACTTGTCGGGCAGTGCTCGTCACCAGGTCTGTGGTGGTGCTCTGAAGACTATAATGTAGTCTTCGTTCCAGCAATATTTCTGATATCTACTGGCAGCACAGTATGTTGCAGAATCTTGGTCCCCTCATGTTGACACTGTTCTCTAATTGTAGCCATAACTTGCCCCCGCTCTTCACTATCACACACGGATCACTCCCCCCCCCCGGCAACCCAATCTCACATATGGCTTACCCACCTCACAACACACCCTCACACATGGTTTACCCACCTCACAACCCACCCTCACACATTGCTAACCCACCCCAAAACCCACCCTAACACATTCCTCACCCATCCCATAACCCACCCTCACAAATGGCTTACCCACCTCACAGCCCACCCTCACACATGGTTTACCCACCTCACAACCCACCCTCACACATTGCTCACCCACCCCATAACCCACCCTTACACATTCCTCACCCACCCCATAACCCACCCTCACACATGGCTTACCCACCTCACAACCCACCCACACACATTGCTCACCCACCCCATAACCCACCCTCACACATGGCTTACCCACCTCACAACCCACCCTCACACATTGCTCACCCACCCCATAACCCACCCTCACACATGGCTTACCCACCTCACAACCCACCCTCACACATTGCTCACCCACCCCATAACCCACCCTCACACATGGCTTACCCACCCTCACACATTGCTCACCCACCCCATAACCCACCCTCACACATGGCTTACCCACCTCACAACCCACCCTCACACATTGCTCATCCACCCCATAATCCACTCACACACTGCTCACCCCCACAACCGACCCTTACACCATGACTACCAATACGTTATAGGAATTAAAATGTTACCTATATTTAAAGACCTAAGTTACCCTAACAGAAGGTGACATGTAGCCAAGCTTAATGAAGAACTGGCACTCACCACTACCACCCAGAAGATAACTGGCACTCACCACTACCACCCAGAAAATAACTGGCACTCACCACTACCACCCAGAAGATAACTGGCACTCACAACTACCACCCAGAAGATAACTGGCACTCACCACTACCACCCAGAAAATAACTGGCACTCACCACTACCACCCAGAAGATAACTGGCACTCACCACTACCACCCAGAAGATAACTGGCACTCACCACTACCACCCAGAAAATAACTGGCACTCACCACTACCACCCAGAAGATAACTGGCACTCACAACTACCACCCAGAAGATAACTGGCACTCACCACTACCACCCAGAAGATAACTGGCACTCACCACTACCACCCAGAAAATAACTGGCACTCACCACTACCACCCAGAAGATAACTGGCACTCACAACTACCACCCAGAAGATAACTGGCACTCACCACTACCACCCAGAAGATAACTGGCACTCACAACTACCACCCAGAAGATAACTGGCACTCACAACTACCACCCAGAAGATAACTGGCACTCACAACTACCACCCAGAAGATAACTGGCACTCACAACTACCACCCAGAAGATAACGGGCACTCACAACTACAACCCAGAAGATAACTGGCACTCACCACTACCACCCAGTAGATAACTGGCACTCACCCCTACCACCCAGAAGATAAATGGCACTCACCACTACCACCCAGAAGATAACTGGCACCCACCACTACCACCCAGAAGATAACTGGCACCCACCACTACCACCCAGAAGATAACTGGCACCCACCACTACCACTCAGAAGATAACTGGCACTCACCACTACCACCCAGAAGATAACTGGCACTCACCACTACCACCCTCAGAAGATAACTGATACTCACTACTACCACCCAGAAGATAACTGATACTCACCACTACCACCCTCAGAAGATAACTGATACCACTACCACCCAGAAGATAACTGATACTCACCACTACCACCCTCAGAAGATAACTGATACTCACCACTACCACCCAGAAGATAACTGATACTCACCACTACCACCCTCAGAAGATAACTGATACTCACCACTACCACCCTCAGAAGATAACTGACACTCACCACTACCACCCTCAGAAGATAACTGATACTCACCACTACCACCCTCAGAAGATAACTGATACTCACCACTACCACCCAGAAGATAACTGATACTCACCACTACCACCCTCAGAAGATAACTGATACTCACCACTACCACCCTCAGAAGATAACTGATACTCACCACTACCACCCTCAGAAGATAACTGATACTCACCACTACCACCCTCAGAAGATAACTGATACTCACCACTACCACCCAGAAGATAACTGATACTCACCACTACCACCCTCAGAAGATAATTGATACTCACCACTACCACCCTCAGAAGATAACTGATACTCACCACTACCACCCTCAGAAGATAACTGATACTCACTACTACCACCCAGAAGATAACTGATACTCACCACTACCACCCTCAGAAGATAACTGATACCACTACCACCCAGAAGATAACTGATACTCACTACTACCACCCAGAAGATAACTGATACTCACCACTACCACCCTCAGAAGATAACTGATACCACTACCACCCAGAAGATAACTGATACTCACCACTACCACCCTCAGAAGATAACTGATACTCACCACTACCACCCAGAAGATAACTGATACTCACCACTACCACCCAGAAGATAACTGATACTCACCACTACCACCCAGAGAATAACTGATATTCACCACTACCACCCAGAAAATAACTGATACTCACCACTACCACCCAGAAGATAACTGATACTCACCACTACCACCCAGAAGATAACTGATACTCACCACTACCACCCAGAAGATAACTGATACTCACCACTACCACCCAGAAGATAACTGATATTCACCACTACCACCCTCAGAAGATAACTGATACTCACCACTACCACCCTCAGAAGATAACTGATACCACTACCACCCAGAAGATAACTGATACTCACCACTACCACCCTCAGAAGATAACTGATACTCACCACTACCACCCTCAGAAGATAACTGATACTCACCACTACCACCCTCAGAAGATAACTGATACTCACCACTACCAACCTCAGAAGATAACTGATACTCACCACTACCACCCAGAAGATAACTGATACTCACCACTACCACCCAGAAGATAACTGATACTCACCACTACCACCCTCAGAAGATAACTGATACCACTACCACCCAGAAGATAACTGATACTCACCACTACCACCCTCAGAAGATAACTGATACTCACCACTACCACCCTCAGAAGATAACTGATACTCACCACTACCACCCTCAGAAGATAACTGATACTCACCACTACCACCCTCAGAAGATAACTGATACTCACCACTACCACCCTCAGAAGATAACTGATACTCACCACTACCACCCAGAAGATAACTGATACTCACCACTACCACCCAGAAGATAACTGATACTCACCACTCCCACCCAGAAGATAACTGATACTCACCACTACCACCCAGAAGATAACTGATACTCACCACTACCACCCAGAAGATAACTGATACTCACCACTACCACCCTCAGAAGATAACTGATACTCACCACTACCACCCAGAAGATAACTGATACTCACCACTACCACCCAGAAGATAACTGATACTCACCACTACCACCCTCAGAAGATAACTGATACTCACCACTACCACCCTCAGAAGATAACTGATACTCACCACTACCACCCAGAAGATAACTGATACTCACCACTACCACCCAGAAGATAACTGATACTCACCACTACCACCCAGAAGATAACTGATACTCACCACTACCACCCAGAAGATAACTGATACTCACCACTACCACCCAGAAGATAACTGATACTCACCACTACCACCCTCAGAAGATAACTGATACTCACCACTACCACCCTCAGAAGATAACTGATACTCACCACTACCACCCAGAAGATAACTGATACTCACCACTACCACCCAGAAGATAACTGATACTCACCACTACCACCCAGAAGATAACTGATACTCACCACTACCACCCAGAAGATAACTGATACTCACCACTACCACCCAGAAGATAACTGATACTCGCCACTACCACCCAGAAGATAACTGATACTCACCACTACCACCCAGAAGATAACTGATACTCACCACTACCACCCAGAAGATAACTGATACTCACCACTACCACCCAGAAGATAACTGATACTCACCACTACCACCCAGAAGATAACCAGACAAGAGTATAAAGTTACGAGGAAACAATACAGTAGATGAGGAAGACTTGAAATGGGAATTAACCGAGACAAAGAAGACTTGAAATAAGATGAATTAATAGGGCAGATGGGGGGGGGGCGAACTAAGAGGACCACTTAAACCAGCTGGTCTTCAATTAGAGACCCACTTTACTACTAATTGCTCTTCGAGTGGGTTTTTACAAATGGCACCACGAAGTATTTCTCGGTTAGGTTAGGTGAAAGCATATTAAGCTGTATTTACATATAATTAACCAACAATAACGAAAATAATAAACGCGTGGCGTACGTTTGGCAGCTCGAACCAAGCAGTTCCATCTTAAAGAGTGTCTTCCCGCGAATGGTAACATTCTGGAGGATGGCTTCAATGATCAGGGGACACTGATATAGTTTCAAGAAGAGATGTGTTTATCTATATAATACAGCAAGACGATCAGAATGTAGCACTTATGTAACATAGTAGCCAACACCCACCCAGTTAACAAGCCTAACAAGTAACAAACCACAAAAGAAACCTAGTATTCACCATGCATGGGTTAACACTGGTTGGGGGAGATTGGTCCTAGGTAATACAATAAAACCAGGTAAGAGTGAAGCGCCAGTTTCACCGCGGTGATACTCTTTCATATGGCGGCGGCTGCTATCAACTTGATGATAAATCCCATATGCGAGTTATAGGTAATTGGAGCAGAGTTCAATGACCCGATACAATTGTATTTGTTCGAGGGAGGGATGGAGGGAGAGAGGAGGGGATGTGGCGGGTTGGTTAGTGAGCAATGGCGGACTGGGAGAGAGGTAAGTGCTCTGTATTTCTTCCCTGCCTTGTGGTATTTTCCTTGCTCTTTCTACAGTCCTGGTTGAACCATGGCCTCCCCTTATTTTTCTTCTCCAGGTGCTCGGTATTAATCTTTATTCTGCCTATTTCCACTTCCTTTGTATTACCTCTGTCACTTGTGCTTGTTACCATTCTCTGTGAACGCAAGTTTATGGATACGCATTATTTAAACCATGTTTGGTGTGTCGTCTACTGGCAAAATTTAAGTCATAACATGCCATAAAGTCAGTAACTGTAATAATGCATTAAGATGACAAATTTTAATTTGCAAACAATAAAGGAACACCCAGACAGCGCATTGCAAAACACTCGGATAATTATCACATTTCCATTCATCACAGTCCAAACATCGACGTTCTTAGCTAAGTGATACACTGACGTTGACTACGACGTGCGCTGCCCTCTGGCGAGATGATACGTGATCGCGCTTAACTAAATTTGTGAATAAGAACACTTGTGAATAGATTAAGACATTAAAGGAAACGTTTCGCCACGAGCGAGTTCATCAGTCCTAAAAAAAACTGGGACTGGTGAAGCCACTCATGACGAAACGTTCCCTTAATAAATTTCCTGAACCTGTACATTTTACCAGTGATATACATGTCATGAACCATGTAATACATTTTACCAGTGATATACATGTCATGAACCACGTAGTACATTTTACCAGTGATATACATGTCACGAACCTGTACATTTTACCACTGATATACATGTCACGAACCTGTACATTTTACCAGTGATATACATGTCATGAACATTGTAATATATTTTACCACTGATATACATGTCATGAACCTGTACATTTTACCAGTGATATACATGTCCTGAACTGTATACAAGTGTCTTTTTCCAGAGTTTCTCGGAATCACCATACCACCATTTACAACCTTAACTCAATGTTTTATTTAATTTAAATTAAAAACACCCGGGGAAGTGGGGACGACGAACCAAAATAATTGAGAATGAAGCTTGTGTATAGGGAGGGGGGCGTCAAGTGTGTGGGTGCTTGGCTGGGTAAAAGTTGATTTGCATGAAGGGTGTGGGCGACCACACAAACAGGTACCCATCAGTACGGTGCCTTTATTAAACCGTGGCCCCTCGCTTACCTGGTAATGCCATAATTAATGGATGTTATTGGGGCGGCAGGTGGCGCTCCCCTCGTCAACACGTCACTCGCAAACAAAACAAAAACACATTACACCACACAACACGCATGTAACACATGCATCAAATACAACACATCCCACTACACCCAACACATGTAACACAAATGTATCACATGAAAGGCCACGCTACACAGCACATACCTAATACGTCACACGGAACACGTAGCACATTACACCAAGCACAACATAACACATTAATAAATAACAAAAAGGCACAATACCGTGACTGGAACGACACACAAATAACCCGCACATAAAAGAGAGAAGCTTACGACGACGTTTCGGTCCGACTTGGACCATTGACAACGTCACACTAACAGAGGTGAAGCAGGACGGCTATATATAGGCAGGAAGAGGTGGAGGTAGTAGTAGTAGTAGTAGTAGAAGTAGTAGTACAAGAATTGTATATAATACCGACAGGATGAAATGACACATGCACAACACCCGGGCATCCCCACCGTAGACGTTTCGCCATCCAGCCAGCCACTGGATGGCGAAACGCCCACAACAAAGACAACCAGACGCCGCACATGTGTCTTAATTTCATCAGAGTTGTAGTAGAAGAAGAAGAGGTAGTAGTAGTGGTGGTGGTAGAAGTGGGAAATAAGGAAGACGAGCCAGTCAAATACAAAGGAAGGGGAGCACTGCAAGAGAGCTAGAAACCCACAGAGGGAGAGCAAGCGCACCGAGGTGCGTGAAAGGGGAAGTGGTGAAATAAAATAAATGAAGAAGGAACAGAAACACGAGACAGGAGAGAGAAAGACAACCCAGAGGAGAAAAGGAGAGAGGAAAGGGGAAGAAGAAGAAGAAGAAGAAGAAGAAGAAGAAGAAGAAGAAGAAGAAGAAGAAGAAGAAGAAGAAGAAGAAGAAGAAGAAGAAGAAGAAGAAGAAGAAGAAGAAGAAGAAGAAGAAGAAGAAGAAGAAGAAGAAGAAGAAGAAGAAGAAGAAGAAGAAGAAGAAGAAGAAGAAGAAGAAGAAGAAGAAGAAGAAGAAGAAGAAGAAGAAGAAGAAGAAGAAAAAAAAATGAGGATTCAGGTTAAGTTGCGGGTGTTCTGAAGTTTGGAGCATTTTACAATGTAGTGGGAGAGGAAGGCATCTACAGAGACGAAGCCAGGGCTAAGGTTCATACAAGGAAAGTTGTGTATTAGAGAGGATTCAATTAAACGGCGACTGTTCGAGTTGGAAGTAGGGAAGACAGTTTTAGCAGAAGACTAGTCAATAGGATGGCTATGATCTCTGACGTGACAGAAAAGAGCATTGTTAGTGTCGGCAAGCCTAACACTATTTTTGTGCTCCCTAAGTCTGTCAGAAAGAGATCGACCAGTTTCTCCGAAGTACTGAAATTAAGACACATGTGCGGCGTCTGGTTGTCTTTGTTGTGGGCGTTTCGCCATCCAGTGGCTGGCTGGATGGCGAAACGTCTACGGTGGGGATGCCCGGGTGTTGTGCATGTGTCATTTCATCCTGTCGGTATTATATACAATTCTTGTACTACTACTACTACTACTACTACCTCCACCTCTTCCTGCCTATATATAGCCGTCCTGCTCCACCTCTGTTAGTGTGACTTTGTCAATGGTCCAAGTCGGACCGAAACGTCGTCGTAAGCTTCTCTCTTTTATGAGCGGGTTATTTGTATAACACATTAATGGTAAACTAAAGAGGGATATGAAGAGCTTTAAACAAAACCTTACAAAAACAACATGTTAACAACGTCTAGAACCAGGAAAACATCAGTAAAGGAAATAGTTTCAATATGTAAATCAAGATTATTATTATAATCATGGGGGAGCGCTAAACCCATAGGATTATACAGCGCATGTGGGGGAGGGGGAGGGACGGAAGGCATTCAGGCTAAATTCAGGGAACTGGAGAACAGATCCAATTCCCCAGATCAAGAGCCCCTCACCAGCATCAAGGAACCTCCTTTGAGGGGTTTTAAATCAAGAAAGAACACACGAACCCAAAAAACAAAAGCATGCACATGTACATTAAACCATAAATAGGTTGATTAAAATAACATATTCCAAGCATGTAAAGGTGCAATAACACTATAAAAAATATCATTGTCGTCGACACGATGGGCAATGATAGACTAAAACAGCTTTACCATGTCAGTCGATCTAAAGGTGGTGCTACTTTCTGGAAGAGCGGAACCTTACAAAACATCTGCAAGTGGTGTTGGGAGAAGAAAGAGTAACAGTTTTATGCAGGCTTAAGATAATGAGAGCTAATTGAAGGTGGCCGTCATAAGCATGCAGTGGTGGAGTGTGACTGAATACTACCAATTTTTTTCCCCGTGGTGTACCATAGGTAGTAAATTTGTGGTAATTATGAAGGATAAAAACTGACATTTTCACAACCTGGCTCGCTTGACAACACAACTCAGCTCACGTACCGAGTGACGATGTTTTGATCCTCGGCTTGAGTGGAAATGTTAGGCATTTTACCTTACCCAACTGCCCCTGTTCACCTAGCAGCAAGTACCTAGGTGTTAGTCGACTGCTGTGGGTCGCATCCTAGGTATAGTAGTATACCTTTGATAGTGCTGGACTTTGAAATAAGATGAGGTAGGATAAAAGCTCTTAGCCTGTAAAACTGGTGTAAAAAATAAACAAAATGAAACTTTATCGTGAAAACCTTCACGATAAAGTGATCACTTAATAATGCAGGACGTGTTCTGCAGTAAATGTGGCAGTAATTCCACAATTAATAAAGGCAAAACCCTTCTGCCACGACCTGGATGGGATTGCCAGGCGGTCACCAAGAAAGCCTAGCCTCAGATAGGGCTGCAGACACTGAAGGACTCTCAAACTGCTCCCAGGTACGTCATCCTGAACCTGGAGTTTCCAGGAGACTACCTTTGTACACCACACTTGTTGCTAACTGTTCCTTCAGAATAGAGGCCGTCTTTGTTTTTAACGAAACCACCTAAGAAGTGAACGCTTCTTCCAGGAAGACTGGGCCCCTGTTCTTAACGCACCACCTAGGCGTGCCCATTATGGTTGACATTTATATAAATGAAACACAACTACAACTGGGAATCATTATTTTTCGAGATATCTTGACAGAAAGCGGCTTTATCAATAGAGGCACTGGTTCGCGAAATAACTACAAGAAAGATACCTAAGTGTTGCACACGTATCCTAATCAACTAGTCACTAATCTTTATTTCTGTATGTACAAGGTATACAAGCCTAGCTAACATCAATAACGTACTATATAGAAAGCCCTTGGTTATGCAGAGCATTTTCAGGCAAATTAGGTTAATTTTGTCCCCAGGATGCGACCCACACAAGTCGGCTAACACCCAGGTACGTATTTACTGCTATGTGAACAGGGACAGATGTCTTCAGGAAACACGCCCTAATATTTACACCCGTACCGGTGATCGAACCACGGACTTCAATATGTGAGCTGAGTGCGCTACCAACCGAGCTACGGGACACCTATTAATATTGTTGGTGACATCGTTACAATCACTTCATCTGGGAACAACTAGCAGTGCCTGTTTCCTGAAGGCTTAGAAATTGTCACTGAAGTGGTAGACAGATGGTACAAACAAAGATAAGAATTAAATGACTGGCGTCAAACACTCGCAGATTATATTCTTTATTTACCAGCTTCTGATTAAAAATTATGATTATGGATGAATGTGTATCAATGCCTCATGCAGTGCAACAACATGGGTTGAAACACCAGCTGGTACAACATGGGTTACAGTACCAGCTGTCCCAATAAAATTGTTTCTACAACAGACAAAGGTGATGGTTATGAGTGAAGTGTGTGCAGGTGTGAGGGATCCACGTCGTTCCTGCCTGCTGGGTGTTCAAGAAATGAGACATCTTCCAAACTTCATGGAGAGGAGTTCTAATTACTTCAGCGGCGGATACCCAAGATTTCCACCAGACTATCTAGTTTCTGTGGCGGGTAGTACACGATGCCAATTAATCAGCCGCAACCCAAGTCTAATGTGATACTGGAGGTGCCACATTCTCTTCTAACTTCAGCTGGTGTCCACATTACACTTGATAGTACACCCTTAATTATGACTGCCATTGCGAGTACGACATCAAGTGGTAGAGAAAGATGCCACTGGATATTCAATATTAGTTGGGCCGCTGATGGAATAATGACTGCGTTCCTGACGTGCCTCTTACTGGTTTCCAGAGTTCTTTCCCCGCAGCCCTGCCTGAGAATAGATTTCTCTGATTACCTGATCAACCAGGTTGCTGCTACCAGAGGCCCGCAGACATAGCCATTTCGAGAGAGAGAGAGAGAGAGAGAGAGAGAGAGAGTGAGAGTGAGTGTGAGTGTGAGTGTGAGTGTGAGTGTGAGTGTGAGTGTGTGTGTGTGTGTGTGTGTGTGTGTGTGTGTGTGTGTGTGTGTCTGTGTGTGTGTGTGTGTGTGTGTCTGTGTGTGTGTGTGTGTGTGTGTGTGTGTGTGTGTGTGTGTGTGTGTGTGTGTGTGTGTGTGTGTGTGTGTGTCTGTGTCTGTGTCTGTGTCTGTGTCTGTGTCTGTGTCTGTGTCTATGTCTGTGTGTGTGTGTGTGTGTGTGTGTGTGTGTGTGTGTGTGTGTGTGTGTGTGTGTGTGTGTGTGTGTGTGTGTGTGTGTGTGTGTGTGTGGGCGCGCGTGCGCGCATTTAGTTGTGCTTGGGGGAAGAGTTGATCGAATCTTGACTTTTTTTTTCTAAACTGATCAAACAGCCAAGTGGCCTGGTCTGGGACTGAGCCGCGGGGGCGGTGACCCCGGACTCTACTAACAACACGCACCATGCTAGTCGTCACTACTACGGACAGCACCATGCTGGTCGTCACTACGGACACGTACCATGCAGGAATCAATAAGGACACGTACTGAGGGTCATGCAGGCCCTCGGTAAGGACACGCCCACCTAAGTCTGGCGTCCAGCTGCACTTGGGGGGAGGAGGGAGGGGGGGGAGGGTCCGAACACGCCATTAGCAACACTCTCGTCTGGTTCATCAGCTTTAAGTGCCGACCCACAACAAACATATGTAGCCGGCTACCAAGTAATATCTGGGGCCAGCAGACAGCCCGGCTAACATACATGTGGGCTTACAGCCTCCCATGTTGTGTCGACTTACAACCTTCCCATGTTGAGAGGGCTTACAGCCTCTCATACTGAGCGGGCTTACAGCCTCTCATACTGAGCGGGCTTACAGCCTCTCATACTGAGCGGGCTTACAGATTCTCATACTGAGCGGGCTTACAGCCTCTCATACTGAGCGGGCTTACAGCCTCTCATACTGAGCGGGCTTACAGCCTCTCATACTGAGCGGGCTTACAGCCTCTCATACTGAGCGGGCTTACAGCCTCTCATACTGAGCGGGCTTACAGCCTCTCATACTGAGCGGGCTTACAGCCTCTCATACTGAGCGGGCTTACAGCCTCTCATACTGAGCGGGCTTACAGCCTCTCATACTGAGCGGGCTTACAGCCTCTCATACTGAGCGGGCTCACAGCCTCTCATACTGAGCGGGCTCACAGCCTCTCATACTGAGCGGGCTCACAGCCTCTCATACTGAGCGGGCTTACAGCCTCTCATACTGAGCGGGCTTACAGCCTCTCATACTGAGCGGGCTTACAGCCTCTCATACTGAGCGGGCTTACAGCCTCTCATACTGAGCAGGCTTACAGCCTCCCATATTGTGGGGTAACAGGCGAGAATGCTACGTGGGCTTAAAAACGCCCATGTGACGTAGACATTCAAGTACGTACGTGTACCCATATTACTTGTGCATGATGTGCAGTTTGTACGAGGATAATGATGACAGAAACCCTTCAACTTGTACCATTATTATCAAGTGATATTTGCAGTTTTTTAATTCGATCGCTAGCGCACTCAGCTCACATGCTGAGGTCCGGGTGTGGATCCCCGGTACGGGTGGAAACAATAGGATGTGTTTCCTTAAGGCACCTGGGGTTAATCGACTGGAGTGGGTCGCATCCTGAGGACAAAACTGACCTAATTTGCCCGAAATGCTCTGCACAACAAGGGACTTTCTATTCAATAGTATGTCATTGATGTCAGCAAGGACTGTATACCTTGTACATGTTCTTGTAGAAATAAAGATCATTATTATTATTATTTAAGTAGTTCAAGAACCCCTGTGTGCCCATATTGCTTGTGCAGGACGTGCAGTGTGTATGAGGATAATGATGACAGGAAGCCTTCAACTTCTACCATAATTATCAAGTGATATTTGCAGGAGTTCTTTACAAAGTAGTTTAACTTTCTCCCTCCTCCTCTTCCCAACAGTACATTTAACCTATAAACACATCTATACCTCTAAACCTTTAGCATATATTCTGGTACCTAGACTTCATGACACCAGAAATCCGCAGGTATGGATTTCTACGAAGGCTGCAAGCCTGACACTTGTTTCTCCGAGGAAAGCTTGGCTCATTCTTTTTCCTTCGAAATTCTTGAACGCTGGAAAAAGTGCGGTTAACTCTTGAGTTGTTTTGTGTTGCTGGACTCTGGTACTGCTGTACCTGGTATAGTTTTGAATGGTAGTGCTAATAAATTCCCAGGTACTGCATTGTCTTGGTATTATTTTGAATGGTAGTATTGCTGGACTCTAGTATTGCGTTGTCTTGGTATTATTTTGAATGGTAGTGCTGCAGGAGAGTCTGGTATTGTTTTGAATGGTAGTGCTGCGGGAGTCTGGTATTGTTTTGAATGGTAGTGCTGCTCTAGGGTCTGGAATTACTCTGGTATTGGGTTGCTTGTGTGCACTCTAGTGTTAGTACCTGGTTCAAAGGTGATGGTGTAATTTGATTCTGTGGTATGAACGACCCCTCTTTTTAACCCCACTCACTGCCATGTATTTGTCGTATGTCACTTGATGTCTTCCAGTTTGCATCTCTGATCTATTGAAACAATTTTCTTCCGTGAGTCTAAGAAAAAACTTCCATTTTCAAAGTATTTGTTTTTGGATTTGTGGTTCTACAGTATCTTGTTGCTTTTAAAGGAGGAGAGGGGAGGGAGTGGGGGAATGAGGAGGGGAGGGAAGGAGAGGGGAGGAATGGGGAGGGGGTAAAATAAGTAGGAAGAAAGGAGAGAAAGAATAAATAAGCTAGGAAGAGAGGGAGCAAGGGAGGGAGGAAGCGAGGGAAGGAGGGGGAGAGAGAGGGGGGGAGAGAGAGGGGGGGAGAGAGAGAGAGAGAGAGAGAGAGAGAGAGAGAGAGAGAGAGAGAGAGAGAGAGAGAGAGAGAGAGAGAGAGAGAGAGAGAGAGAGAGAGAGAGAGAGAGAGCAGAACGGACGGAAGAAGTTGAGAGAGAAGGAATACAAGACGATAAAAATTATATATAAAAGAAAAGATAGAGGAGAAACATGGAAATGAAACGGAAGAGATGGTGAGGGGATGGGAGGTAGCCGGCGCGTTGCTCCTCCTCTGGGAAAGGGTAAAGGATAAAATTACAAGAGACAACTGGTCCTGGAGCCACAATGTCTCCGCACATGACGTTTTCAGTTGACTTGGGGAGGAGGAGCAAGTCTCCCGGGCAACCAATAGGAAACAGGTCACAGGTTAAACACTTGTACCAGCGACTAACTCTAGGATCTTACTTGTAGCTTACTCTAGGTCTTTTTTCTTTATTTTTTGAGGAAGATTTTATTGGGATTAATAACCATTGGGGGTTAGAAACCCAGATAATCCAAGACAACCACTGACTCAGGCTAATTTCCATTGGGGTCCTATGATCGTCTTCCCAGACTCGAGACCCCACAACACAGACTAACACCCGGATACCTACCTATTTCTTGATGTGTCGGAGATGAACACAGGTACATCAGATACGAGTCGAAGACGGTACCACATACATCACGAGCACCTTTACGAAGTCCTCCCAACAGCCTCACTGATCAGGTCCGATCTGGGACCGGGCTACGGTCACAGCCGGGCTGTGGTTCATATGTTAGACTCTGTGCGGTCAGCATTAAGAGCATGCATGATCAGGCCTTGATCCACAAGCAGGCCTTTGTAGAGACCAGGCCATGGGGTCAAAGACCCCCGAAAACATCCTTCTGGTATCCTTTAGGTATGTACTGTGACTAGAAATTCACAACTCACAAGCTGTCTATAAAAAACAATGACCTTTCAATTTGTCCTGCATTATAATCTTGCATTATGATGTCAGCACAGTTGCTGATCCCCTACATGTCGTGTGACAGAGTATCATAGTTAGTACCATCCATATATTTTATATAGTCGACCCCTTGCTAGACTTATCGGCTAGCATATGATGTCACGTGATGCCACATGTGAGCGTCAGACGCTCTGCCTCTCCCTCAGTTCATGGATAGACCTACAGGCAGGCTGGGCCACTCCCCTCACACTCTGCTAACCTAAGTGTTACAACCCAACAAGTGTGTTTATCTCCAACCATTATATCTCCACGGAACCCTCCCAACAATGAGGTCGACCGAAACATCTAGGTTAGACCAATTTATTAGTACGTTGTGAAAAAATATATATTATGGCTTGTATTGCACGAATGAGCAAGTAACAAGAGCACAATACAAACAACTCTTCACTAACTGAAGTGTAAACCAATAAACACAGACAAGCATCGACTGGCAGCAGGCAACCCTTCACAATGTCTTCACGCACAAGGTATAATTGGGTTCGCCTGGCTGTCATATTTTGTTTTGAGTGAATGAGTAGCCTGCTGTTGCAAATGACAGGGAAGAGTGTACAGTTCAGCATGACTTGGTAAGCGTGTTCAGCTCCTACTGAGGAAAGCTACCGGGGTGGAGAAGAGCGGAGAGATGCTTGAAGAGGAAGGAGGAGAGCAGGCACTGTAAGGAAGGGGTGCGGGAAGGAAGAAAGGACAGTGTTGCTGAACGAGTGTTGAAGAATGTGAGGGTGTTGCTGAACGAGTGTTGGGGAGTGTAAGGGTGTTGCTGAACGAGTGTTGGGGAGTGTAAGGGTGTTGCTGAACGAGTGTTGGGGAGTGTAAGGGTGTTGCTGAACGAGTGTTGGGGAGTGTAAGGGTGTTGCTGAACGAGTGTTGGGGAGTGTAAGGGTGTTGCTGAACGAGTGTTGGGGAGTGTAAGGGTGTTGCTGAACGAGTGTTGGGGAGTGTAAGGGTGTTGCTGAACGAGTGTTGGGGAGTGTAAGGGTGTTGCTGAACGAGTGTTGGGGAGTGTAAGGGTGTTGCTGAACGAGTGTTGGGGAGTGTAAGGGTGTTGCTGAACGAGTGTTGGGGAGTGTAAGGGTGTTGCTGAACGAGTGTTGGGGAGTGTAAGGGTGTTGCTGAACGAGTGTTGGGGAGTGTAAGGGTGTTGCTGAACGAGTGTTGGGGAGTGTAAGGGTGTTGCTGAACGAGTGTTGGGGAGTGTAAGGGTGTTGCTGAACTAATGTTATGGAAAGATTTGGGGATATTATTGAAGGGTGGTGATATATATTTGAAGGGTGTGCTGGGCGAAGAGTTTAGTGCAGTAGGGGATAAAGAGGTTAAGCGTGTGGGGAAATAGATTGGGGAAACATTGTTGGGAGAAGGGTGTGTTTGGCGAAAGGTGTGTTGGGAGAGTGATCATGCAATTTGGAATGAGGCTAACGTTACTACACCTAACGACCTTAGACAAAGAAAAAATGGAGATATGGTAACGGCATACAAGATACTCCAATAAAACGACGAGGCTAACCGTAATAAACCGTTCGAAATGCGAGGCCCAGAGACAAGGAGGTACAGATAACATCTGAAAGAAAATACCTGTCTCACGGTGAAAACATTGGCAAGAACTACACTGAGACGTGGTGGAGGCAAACGCCATATACTGTTTTAGGAGCACTTTACGACAGGGCCCAGAAGGTAAGGAACCATTACTTATGGACGTTAGTAGTAGCAGGCGAGGGCAGGTGCAGCGACTTCCCAAGTAAACAAATAGAACAAATCAGCGAGTGGATACTTTCATATGTACGTTCCAGATGAAGCCTTAGACAGCTAAGCCACTGGTAAGGGCATTAAAGTGAAAAAAGTGATTTATTTATGGAGAATGAAGGCTTCAAATTGAAGATTTGCTAAAGACATGCAAAAGAAGGCTTGAGAAAGAACAATGAAAGGCGGCAAGGAGCGGGGAATGGGAGCAAAAAAGCGAGGCTGCCATCAAAGAAGATATCTGCCTGGTCTTGGTTTTAAATTACCTGTAGAAACAAAGTGGAGAGACGAGTTTAAAATAAAAAAAAACTGAAAAAAATGCTGCGCTTCAAGGATGAATATAACTGAATTCTACAATGCAAAAATAAAAGTAGATAAACCTAAGGCAAAAATTACAATTATCAACGGAATCCAAGACAAGGAAACACGAAGTCGTATAGAGACAGGACCAGCGGGACTACTTCCCCGGCAGTTTTGTGCTAAGAGAGGAATATAACGAGTCTGTTTTTGAACAGAAGGTCAAGCTTGGGTCAAACGTAACCGGCCATAAAGTTCCTTAATTAGGAAGAGAGGTGGATAATATAAGAATGAAGGCAGGTAGCACGGAACAAAGAGTAAAATGAATACAAGAAACTCAAATTATTTTACAAGGAATGAATACTGTCAATGAGGCAAGAAGAAGTGTAGAAAAGTGATCCCTTGCAAAACTGGCAGGTTCAACATTCTGTCCCTTAACAGGTACTGAACACAGAGGAAGAATGGTGAAAGAAGAAAAAACCACATGCGTACATCTCAGATTGGGGGTACACAATACCCAGCTTACTCCAGAAAGTGCCTGCCAACCGAGTTCAAAGTACACATGCAAATCCCGGTCAACGAAGCTTAAGAGCCCAAACCATGAGATTAACCAACGCAACCACAAGTCGGTGATATCCATCTATCCCTCTTACATACACACAAACGCGCACGCACGCACGCACGCTCACACATTATGTCCCTGGGGAAATTACCAGATGGAGAATGGATGCAAGATAAAATTTCTGATGGTAATGAGTTAGAGAATGGTAGTCGGTAATTAGCTGGCGGCGGTAGTGGAGCCTGGCGAGCAGCAGCACTGCCCAACCCTCTCCAACACACACTAGATAGCTCCAAGTGACCACAAAACCATAGTAATTAATTAATGAATGAGCCATCATGTGACAGACTCGAAATAAGTAACAGTTTCCTAACGAAAATGGCACCCTACATTGGAATTAAAAGAATTACCATTTATGTGAATCACGTAATATAACTGTTTGGTTGACCAGGCAAGCACCAGACGAACCTGGCCCACGACTTGGCTCCGGGAGCAGAAAGACACTTGGAACTCAAAGGTAAAAGTATTAGGGATAACCTCTACGATGATGATTATTATTACACAATACACAAATAACTTGCACAGAGAGAGAAGCTTACGACGACGTTTCGGTCCGAATGTGACTTTGTAAATGGTCAAAGTCGGACCGAAACGTCATCGTAAGCTCCCCTTCCCTATGTGCGGGTTATCTGTGTATTGTTCCAGCTACGGTATTGTGCCTTTCTGTTCTTTACTATTACACAAAGTATGGAGGATGGAACGAGGAAATCATACATGGGTCTCTTTTACATCAAAGCACAAAGATGAGAAAAGATAATGGTGTCGAAGCTGACCCCAGACTAACAAAACTAGATTCCGTTATTAGACCAATCTGAAAACCGCTATTCAAAATATGATTAGAGGCTGCGGGGTGCTCAGGTGGACACGGAAACAAACTATGTCATTATATCTATATTACTCAACTCTTTCCAAAAAGCGTTTTTATTTGTTACTGCTTCTAAATTACTCCGTCATTCATCACACACCAACCCTCTTCCTTAACCTCTCGAATATGGTTAATAAAAGATTTGTATTTACGTAAATTTCGTATCACAGGTGACCTCTTTACCCTCCCTCCTTTGTTCCTTCCTCTCACTCTCTCCCAGGTGTGTGTGTGTTCTTCCTCTTCCCCTCGTCATTCCTGGCTCTGATTCGTCCCTTCACTGGAGATGAACGCGTGGTCACCTGTAGCAACCTGTAGTTAGTTTCAGGGGTCATCACCCTATCGACCTGGTCCCAAAGCAGGTTTTCTGATTGCGGGCATGATCAACCACGCTGTTGGTGTCAGCGGCACGCAGATGTATGCACCACAGCTCGGGTGATTTGGGTGTGTCAGTTCCTGACAGACACTCACATCCTCTCGCACTCTGATTGGTGCCTTAAGTCAGTTCCTAATCAGCCGGTCTGTAGTGTATACACTGGAGTGCATGCGGGCAGCACCAACAGCCTGGAAGATCAGGCCACCCACCGGGAGGCTTGGTCCGGGACCGCGGGGCGATGATCTCCAAAACCCTCTCCAAGTAAACATCTAGGTAAGGATCATGACTAGGTGACCTGTCACATAACTAATTGGTTATTTGCAAGTAACAATACTCCTAAATGGAAACACCACTGACAGTAATAACAGATAACTGAATTAATAACAAATGCAGAATATAATTATGTTACACCTCAAACTCCGACTATAACCTAAGTATAGTCCGGACCTGCACATACAACAAACCCGAGCAGCCTAACTTAAACGTTACCAGTGTATTTTTAACAAATTACATAACATTAATTGATTAAGCAGAAGGCGTAAAATGCCATCAAAGTGTGAGAAGTAAGACGACCAGTAATACCTGCGCACAACACACACAATACTGCGTGGAATAGACAAGGTGGACAGAAACAGGATGTTCCAGAGATGGGACACAGAAACAAGGAAGTTGAAGACCCAGATGAGTCCAAGGGATGTTAGGAAGTATTTCTTCAGTCATAGAGTAGTTAGGAAGTGGAACAGCCTAGCAAGTGAGGTAGCAGAGGCAGGAACCATACATAGCTTTAAGATGAGGTATGATAAGCTCATGGAGCAGGGAGAGAGAGGACCTAGTAGCACCCAGTGAAGAGGAGGGGCCAGGAGCTGAGTCTCGACCCCTGCAACCACAATTAGGTGAATTAGGGGAGTACACAATTATTTCAAGAAAATGACAGAATTAAGTGCAGATGTCTGGAGTCCTTAACTAGCAAAATATTCAACATCATTAGTGGTACATTCATTTTGGCTACATCCATTGCAAAATAAACCCAGTGAAAAGCAGGGCGGTGAGCACAATAAGGAAAAAATGTATCAACATCCGTGGCCCTAGACTATTCAACATCTTAAGAGAAGATATCAGAAACACAGCTGGGACAAGTGTGGAAGTCTTCAAGAGGAAACTGGACAAGTATCTTCATCAGGTGCCAAATTAACCAGGCTGTGATGGATATGTGGGGCATTGGGCCACCAGTAGCAACAGCCTGATTGACCACACACACACACACACACACACACACACACACACACACACACACACACACACACACACACACACACACACACCAAATGAGTAGAAAGACTCTCGAAACTCGTGAAAGGAATATAAAGGTAAATCGCCCATATCATCTTAGAATAACTCAAACTTAAAGCATAATGTGGGTCAGTAGACCTGTCGTGCTGCTCTGATGCTCCACTGTCTGATCTTCCACTATACCTCAGCCGCAAAGCGAACATTTAAGCATTGGCCTCGTCTTTATATACCCTCCTGGACTACCTACACCCTGGCCCGCGCTACCTACTGTAACTCCAGCAGCATCCACCTGTCTCCTCCGGAAGAGGAGACCACAGCGTCCAGGTGAGCTGAGATCATCGATTTCTTTTCCGCGCTGCTGTTGTGACGTCATTTGGCTGAAGAGCGTTGCAAGTATCGGGAACGACAGAGGCGCGACACTGCAACAACAAGCTCCACCACAGGTGTTGCATGTATCGGGAAGGACTGAGGTGTGACACTTTTGCAACAAGCTCCACACTAGTGTTGCATGTATCGGGAAGGACAGAGGCGCGAGACTGCAACAACAAGCTCCAGTGTTGCATGTATCGGGAAGGACAGAGGCGCGACACTGCAACAAGCTCCACTACCACACAACTTAATGACTCACTCCAAATCTCTCTAGACCCTCGCATATATCTCACCATTTTCTTGAGTTCTGCTATTGAAGACAGGCTGTCTGAAGCCAGGCTTTTCCAGGTGATAACTTGTTCAACCAGCCTATTGCTGCCCAATGCCTCAGTCATCACAACCTCTATGATCAGGCTCCACCGGTCATTTGGTTATTTTGCACCTTGTCAGTACTCTCTTTCGCTCGGGTAAACTATGATGGTATAAAGGTTAGAGTCCAGGTCTTGTGTAGTTGTCATCTCTTTCCTCTCCTTAGCAGAGCACATTAATGGAGCATGGAGTAAGTGCATGATCCAGTGCTAGACCTGGCGTTTATTCATCGTTCAAATCTACGGCTGATCTAAGATTTCTTTTGCCTGAGGCCAAACTTCATTCTTGACTGCTTGGTCAACCAGGCTGTTGATGCTAGAGAGCCGCAGGCCTACATGGCCACAACAACATGGCGGATATGGCACTTGTAGCAGGTAAGAGTTTACAGTTAGCAGCTATAACCTCTCCTAAGGTCCCTGGGCCCTCCTGGGTCCCCCTCCACGCATACAACAAAGGTCCTTTCTACTCTTGTCAACACAACCTCCTCCGTCGTACACCTTCAAGTTCCACCTCATAATCCACACACTTTCAGAACTACATTCCCACCGTACACTCACATAAGAATAGAGGAACACTGGTGCAGGCCTAGTGGCCCATATTAGGCATGTCTTTCTCAAATGCAACCCCTCCCACCTACAGAACCACAAAACTACACAGTAACCCCCTGCCAACCGAATTAAAGGAAGTGACATTAACCGACAAATGATGAAACGGAAGGTTCACACTGTGATACACAAATGTAAACGAAGTCATAACACAGTTTACGCGGATAATAACGAAATGTGATTTTCCGAGACAACAGACTAGTGTTGCGGATGAAGAACCTGATAAACTAAACACCAAGAAATGCAAAGACTACCTTGGTAACATCAGTGCTATACAACAGGAGGTGTGGGAGGGGGAGGAAAGAGGTGTGGGGGAGTGAGGTAAGAGGTGTGGGGGTGTGAGGTAAGAGGTGTGGGGGAGTGAGGTAAGAGGTGTGGGGGAGTGAGGTAAGAGGTGTGGGGGTGTGAGGTAAGAGGTGTGGGGGTGTGAGGTAAGAGGTGTGGGGGTGTGAGGTAAGAGGTGTGGGGGTGTGAGGTAAGAGGTGTGGGGGAGTGAGGTAAGAGGTGTGGGGGAGTGAGGTAAGAGGTGTGGGGGAGTGAGGTAAGAGGTGTGGGGGTGTGAGGTAAGAGGTGTGGGGGTGTGAGGTAAGAGGTGTGGGGGTGTGAGGTAAGAGGTGTGGGGGAGTGAGGTAAGAGGTGTGGGGGAGTGAGGTAAGAGGTGTGGGGGAGGAGGTAAGAGGTGTGGGGGGTGTGAGGTAAGAGGTGTGGGGGTGTGAGGTAAGAGGTGTGGGGGAGTGAGGTAAGAGGTGTGGGGGAGTGAGGTAAGAGGTGTGGGGGAGTGAGGTAAGAGGTGTGGGGGAGAGGTGTGGGGGTGTGAGGTAAGAGGTGTGGGGGTGAGGTGAGGTGTGGGGGAAGGTAAGAGGTGTGGGGGTGTGAGGTACGAGGTGTGGGGGAGTGAGGCAAGAGGTGTGGGGGAGTGAGGTAAGAGGTGTGGGGGAGTGAGGTAAGAGGTGTGGGGGAGTGAGGTAAGAGGTGTGGGGGTGTGAGGTAAGAGGTGTGGGGGTGTGAGGTAAGAGGTGTGGGGGTGTGAGGCAAGAGGTGTGGGGGAGTGAGGTAAGAGGTGTGGGGGAGTGAGGTGTGGGGGAGTGAGAGGTGTGGGGGAGTGAGGTAAGAGGTGTGGGGGTGTGAGGTAAGAGGTGTGGGGGTGTGAGGTAAGAGGTGTGGGGGTGTGAGGTAAGAGGTGTGGGGGTGTGAGGTAAGAGGTGTGGGGGAGTGAGGTAAGAGGTGTGGGGGAGTGAGGTAAGAGGTGTGGGGGAGTGAGGTAAGAGGTGTGGGGGAGTGAGGTAAGAGGTGTGGGGGAGTGAGGTAAGAGGTGTGGGGGTGTGAGGTAAGAGGTGTGGGGGTGTGAGGTAAGAGGTGTGGGGGTGTGAGGTACGAGGTGTGGGGGTGTGAGGTAAGAGGTGTGGGGGAGTGAGGTAAGAGGTGTGGGGGAGTGAGGTAAGAGGTGTGGGGGAGTGAGGTAAGAGGTGTGGGGGAGTGAGGTAAGAGGTGTGGGGGTGTGAGGTGAGGTAAGAGGTGTGGGGGTGTGAGGTAAGAGGTGTGGGGGAGTGAGGTAAGCGGTGTGGGGGTGTGAGGCAAGAGGTGGGGGGGAGTGAGGTAAGAGGTGTGGGGGAGTGAGGTAAGAGGTGTGGGGGAGTGAGGTAAGAGGTGTGGGGGAGTGAGGTAAGAGGTGTGGGGGAGTGAGGTAAGAGGTGTGGGGGTGTGAGGTAAGAGGTGTGGGGGGTGTGAGGTAAGAGGTGTGGGGGTGTGAGGTAAGAGGTGTGGGGGAGTGAGGTAGGTAGAGGTGTGGGGGAGTGAGGTAAGAGGAGTGGGGGAGTGAGGTAAGAGGTGTGGGGGAGTGAGGTAAGAGGTGTGGGGGTGTGAGGTAAGAGGTGTGGGGGGTGTGAGGTAAGAGGTGTGGGGGAGTGAGGTAAGAGGTGTGGGGGTGTGAGGTAAGAGGTGTGGGGGTGTGAGGTAAGAGGTGTGGGGGAGTGAGGTAAGAGGTGTGGGGGAGTGAGGTAAGAGGTGTGGGGGCGTGAGGTAAGAGGTGTGGGGGTGTGAGGTAAGAGGTGTGGGGGTGTGAGGTAAGAGGTGTGGGGGAGTGAGGTAAGAGGTGTGGGGGTGTGAGGTAAGAGGTGTGGGGGAGTGAGGTAAGAGGTGTGGGGGTGTGAGGTAAGAGGTGTGGGGGTGTGAGGTAAGAGGTGTGGGGGAGTGAGGTAAGAGGTGTGGGGGAGTGAGGAAAGAGGTGTGGGGGAGTGAGGTAAGAGGTGTGGGGGGGTGAGGTAAGAGGTGTGGGGGTGTGAGGTAAGAGGTGTGGGGGTGTGAGGTAAGAGGTGTGGGGGAGTGAGGTAAGAGGTGTGGGGGTGTGAGGTAAGAGGTGTGGGGGTGTGAGGTAAGAGGTGTGGGGGTGTGAGGTAAGAGGTGTGGGGGTGTGAGGTAAGAGATGTGGGGGAGTGAGGTAAGAGGTGTGGGGGAGTGTGAGGTAAGAGGTGTGGGGGTGTGAGGTAAGACGTGTGGGGGTGTGAGGTAAGAGGTGTGGGGGTGTGAGGTAAGAGGTGTGGGGGTGTGAGGTAAGAGGTGTGGGGGTGTGAGGTAAGAGGTGTGGGGGTGTGAGGTAAGAGGTGTGGGGGTGTGAGGTAAGAGGTGTGGGGGTGTGAGGTAAGAGGTGTGGGGGAGTGAGGTAAGAAGTGTGGGGGAGTGAGGTAAGAAGTGTGGGGGAGTGAGGTAAGAGGTGGTGGGAGTGAGGTAAGAGGTGTGGGGGAGTGAGGTAAGAAGTGTGGGGGAGTGAGGTAAGAGGTGTGGGGGAGTGAGGTAAGAGGTGTGGGGGAGTGAGGTAAGAGGTGTGGGGGTGTGAGGAAAGAGGTGTGGGGGTGTGAGGTAAGAGGCGTGGGAGAGTGAGGTAAGAGGCGTGGGGGAGTGAGGTAAGAGGTGTGGGGGAGTGAGGTAAGAAGTGTGGGGGAGTGAGGTAAGAGGTGTGGGGGAGTGAGGTAAGAGGTGTGGGGGAGTGAGGTAAGAGGTGTGGGGGAGTGAGGTAAGAGGTGTGGGGGAGTGAGGTAAGAGGTGTGGGGGAGTGAGGTAAGAGGTGTGGGGGAGTGAGGTAAGAGGTGTGGGGGTGTGAGGAAAGAGGTGGGGGTGAGGCAAGAGGCTGGGGTGGAGAGGAGAGGTAGGGGTGAAGAAGACATACGAGACAGCGCCCCAAGGCCCAGCTATTGTCCTGTCTCCTGCCACACATACCACCAACCAATTTCACTCTGAACACACCCACACCTCTCCCTCCTTCCCTCTCTCCACCTTCACTCCCTCCACCTTCTCTCCCTCCTTCCCGTCCGACCTCCCTACACATCCACAACCTTCCCTCCCTCCCTCCCTCCTTCCCCACAGTTCTTGTACCTTCCCTCCCTCCCCACAGTTCTTGTACCTTCCCTCCCTTCCCCACAGTTCTTCCACCTCCCTCCCCACTCTACATACCAGCCTCTCTTCCCTGTAGCTCCTCCATCTTACCTTCTTCACCCCTTATATACAGCCACCCTGGATATATATCCTTCACAAACTACTACTCCCTATCACAGTTGCCACCAACAGTGTGACTGATCAGATCAACAACCAGGAGGCCTGCTCTGAGGCCGGGCCGTCGGAGCTATATCTTCAGAAGAATTAACAGGATGGGATGATAGCATGCGCCACAACCCGGCTAATCACGAACTGACCAGAGTAACTGATAACTGTTTCCTCTTGAAGACAGCTAAAGGCCTGATGATAATTCCTCTTGTGTATGAAAAGAGGGTGTTGAAGTCTTGGTCCCTTTAAATTTACTGTGTATTCACTGCCCCACTGTTTATGTTTCAAAAAGTATTGTCAGCAGCGTCACATAAATGTGTAGGAAAAAGACGCGACGGCTTCAGAAAATTGTACCTCGTATTTCTGCAGGAATATTTAATCGGTGGTTCCCCTGCTATATTGGGTGTATTGATCGTGTCTACATTACGTTTTCGTGTTTTTTATATTCTATTTTACTTTTGTGAATGGCTGCCTTAGGGAGCAAAGACATTTTTGTCATTAATGAATTTTCGGATTATAGTGCTCACAAATGCAGTATACAGAGTGTGATAGCATAATCCTTATTCCCCTGGAAATAAATGGTATAAAATACCGACACAATGGAAATATAAACACAAATGCAGTATAATGTGATCATTTATTGACAACGTTTCACCCACACAGTGGGCTTTTTCAAGTCACACACAGATCCGTGTGTGACTTGAAAAAGCCCACTGTGTGGGTGAAACGTTGTCAATAAAGGATCACATTATACTGCATTTGTGTTTATATTTCCTTATTCCCCTACATTATTTCTGTAGGTTAGTGCCTTCTGTAGGTGCAGTTGACGACCATATCTGGCGGTGAAATGAAGTAACAAGTGTACTTAATTGTACATAACTCCACAAGTTATGTACAATTAAGTACAGCTAAGCGATACAAAGTCGAAGCTCTTCATACAAACTATTTTACGTGAAATGAAAAAAAAAAACTGATATCTGCCAATATTATCACTTTCCGGGTTTTCAAACATTTTTAGGAAATTCCCAGTTTGCATCTAAATTAAGTTTTGTTAAAAAGTTTTGAGTTAGAGTACAAGCATCTTAACTTATATAGATTTGAATAAACTTTTAATATTCAGTCTCGCTATATTCATCACATTCTCGTTATTCACTGCACACATTCCCTACGTGACAGATATATTTGGCCAGCGCCACATGAACTGATCGCTTCAGCTTCACTAGTATACAGCACAACGTGCACTCTTCACCACAATACTCTTATATAGTGGTAAATGGTGGAAGGAAGGTGTGTGTGTAGGTAAGTAGGTAGAGAGGTAGGTAGGTAGGTAGGTAGGTAGGTAGGGTGTGTGTGTGTGTGTGTGTGTGTGTGTGTGTTGCCATTTTGTCCTAGGCACATGTCGATTAGACACTAGGCCTGGTATGTGTGTGTGTGTGTGTGTGTGTGTGTGTGTGTGTGTGTGCGCGCCCCCCCCCCCCCCCCGAGAGGACCCAGACTGCCAAGAATGAATCTCCACTTGGGCGAATATTTACTGCTGGATTCGCCTCGTCTACGTCCTTGGCACGGCAGTCAGGGTGTAATCAATGCTAATGAGTTCCGGAGAACCAAGTTGGCGTGTCACGGCAGCTTGATGGGCCCAACCACTGTCTCCTTGTAAATACCATTTTTCTTATTAGCTACACGATCCTCACCAGCTCCCACGTCTTCTCACCTGTGTATGTAACCGCACCGTTACCTCCACCTGTACAAATTGTGTAACCAGCACCAACCACGCCTTACAACCTATACTCGTTAAAAACAGTAGCTCAACGTACACCAAGGCTACCACATCAAAACCAACACTACCTTACATTTTGCTCAAAGCCCTGAATCACTTTGCTCCTCTGGTTACGTTGGTTCCATGTAAATAAAGATGTTATATTGGAAAAATAAACACAAATGTAGTATAATGTGATTCTTTATTGACTACGTTTCGACCACACAGTGGGCTTTATAAATTCAGCACCTGGACCAGATTCATGGAATGCCTATTTATAAAGAAGTGCAAAATACCATTAGCACCAGCCCTCAGTATTCTTGGGAGAAAGAGCTTAAATCAAGGTGAAATACCGAAGGCCCTAAAGAGTGCAGACATAGCTCCTTTGCATAAGGAAAGTAGTAGAGCACTAGCTAAGTTCTCACATCCTAAAAATCTTCGAAAGTGATTAGACGGCAGATTACAAATTTCATGGACCAGCATAACCCGAACCAGCATGGTTTTAGAGCAGGACGATCATGCCTGTCACAGCTGCTGAACCATTATGACAGAACTACGGAGGCATTGGAAGAAGATCAAAACGCAGATGTGATTTACATAGATTTTGCAAAGGCGTTTGACAAATGCGATCATGGAGTGATAGCGCACAAAATGAAAGCCATGGGCATTATGGGGAAGGTAGGCAAATGGATTTTCGGGTTCCTAACACATACAACACAAAAAGTAGTAATAAACAGAGCAAGATCCAGCATCAGCGAGGTCAAAAGCTCAGTGCACCAAGGCACTGTCCTGGCACCTCTGCTGTTTCTCATCCTTATAGCAGACATAGATCAAAACACCCGTCACAGTTTTGTATCATCATTTGCAGACACTAAAATAAACATGCAAGTCACTACGGTAAAAGAACACTGAAAAATTACAGGAAGACATAAGCAGGGTTTTCCAGTGGGCAGTAGAGAACATGACGTTCAATAGTGATAAGTTCCAGCAGCTTAGGTATGGAAAGAATGAAGAACTCAAAAGGAACACTATATACAAAACTCAAGAGGGTCAACAAACAGAACGAAAGGAACACGTGAAAGACCTGGGAATGATTATTCAGCTGACCTTTCTTTTAAAGACATAAGACAATGATCACAACAGCCAGGAAGATGACGGGATGGGTACTGAGAACTTTCAAAACAAGGGAAATAATGCCAATGGTGACATTCTTCCAATCGCTAGTGAGCCCCCCATTTAGAACATTGCTCAATGCTGACGGCCCCGTTCAAAGCAGGAGAAATATCAGAGCTGGAACAAATACAAAGATCGTTTATGGCTCGCTTTGAGCCAGTAAAGCACCTAAATTACTGGGAACGCCTTCAAGTCTTGAACATGTACTCATTGGAGCGGAGGAGATACATGATAATATACACCTGGAAAGTACTCGAGGGCGTGGTCTCAAATCTGCCATAACGTACTAGAGTGAAAAATATGGGAGGAAGTGTAAAACAAACCCAGTGAGGAGTAGGCGTGCGGCGGGGACAATAAGGGAACACTGTATCAACATTCGGGGTCCCAGACTATTCAACATCTTACCAGAAGATATCAGAAACACGGCTGGAATAAGTGTAGAAGCCTTCAAGAGGAAACTGGACAAGTATCTTCACCAGGTGTTAGATTAACCAGGCTGTGATGGATATCTGGGGCAGCATGCCTCCAGCAGCAACAGCCTGGTTGACTAGGAAAGCACCAGACGACCCTGGCCCATGGCCGGGCTCCGAGAGTAGTGAAACTCTCGAAACTCTTCAAAGGTATCTCAAAGGTACGTCACAAACAGAACTACCTGGGTATAGAGTACTTGAGTATATGCAGTTTGGAAGTCAGGTGGAGAATGTTGGGTAGGTTGTATTAGATTAGAGGAAGACCTGACGGAACCTGCAGGTCTAAATACAACCTAACTTGACTCACGAAATCTTAATGACTCGATTGCAAACAAACCATACCACGGGTGGGGTTAGAACCCGTAATTAGAGCCCAGTGGCTAACGCGACGGTCTGGAGTTAAGACACTCTGATCGTGGGTTCTATCCCCGCCCGTGGTATGGTTTGTTTAAATACAACCTACCCAACATTCTCCACCTGACTCTCCACACTATATATACTCATGTACACCTTATCCAGGTAGATCTGTTTGTGACTTGATAAATTCCACTTTGTGGTCAAAACGTAGTCAATAAAGTATCACATTATACTGTATTTGTGTTTATCTTTCCATCGTGTGGGTATTTTATACCTTTAATTTTCAAAGATGATATATTACTTTGTATCGCGAGGCCGCTTGGAAACCACTGTAACTCTCAATCATTTCATGTAAGCCCCTACAGGCCAGCCTACCAGAAGAATACGCTTCTCCACTGGGCCTGGAGACCCCCATCACAAACTGAGAATTTGATAGAGGTTTTTAAGTCTCAGAAACGAATCAAACTTCAAAGAACCTTCCAAATCCCTTAAAAGAAATCAGAAAATCACATTCTTTCAAATCCATATTCTGTTAAAGTCATCACAAGTCCGGTTAGCTGGATTGGAGTCCTAGATCTGGGAAGTACAGTGCCTGAACTCTGAAGGATAGGTGGGGGATACGGAGATTCAGAGGATCATCTAAACAGTGAGATACTCTCACTACTGGCAGGATAGTTTTTAAATCAAGATTTGGGGGGTACACCCTACTTTTGCAGGAAAAGGCCAATGTGGTGCAAAAAACTAGTCAGTAAAGTGAGATAAGGTAAACATTCTCACCGGCTACCAGTAGTGTCCGTGGAATCTGATCGCGGGTTCTATCCCCGCCCGTGGTATGGTTTGAATCTTAGTCATGATGCTAAATACATACCAGTACGTGGAGAATACCATACTAACACTGGGGGAGTGTGACATGTTCTGGGGGATACCGGACTAATTTTACTGACATGTGGCATTAATTAGAAATTTTGAGGGTTATTCCAAATGGAGCCAAGCTTCGAGTAACCCTCAAAATTTCTAATTAATGCCACATGTTAGTAAAATTAGTCCGGTATCCCCCAGAACATGTCACACTCCCCCAGTGTTAGTATGGTATCCTCCAGATTATGTCACACTCCCCCAGTGTTTGTGTGGTATCCTCCAGAGTCCATCACACTCCTCCGGTGTTAGTCTGGTATCCTCCAGAGTACGTCAAGGGCTGCAGTGTCAGCCACAACTGCACAAAGAACAACCAGAAGTCGTATGTCAACAACTTTCCCGAAACAGTGGTGCAAGTCCCACAGAATATCCTGCCGGAGAGCTCTCAAGTCCCAAGCAGCTCCAGACGTTTTCATGGAGCTTCAAAAATCCTCCAGTGGGATGAGCCCCAGGCGGCTCCAACTTTGACAAGATATGAAGAATTCACCACTAGCGAACCGTGGGGGATACGGGGAAAGGAGGGAGGGAGGAGGGAAAAGTGAACTTAAAGGTGACTAAGAAATAAAAAGAGGGAGGTGAGGATGTCGGCAATCAATAAGAGGAGCAGGAGTGATGCTGACCCATCCTCCATCCTATTTCCTCACCCTTTGGACAGGTAATGGTACGATATAACCACACGATACAGCAACAGAAGAGACGACAATAAACGGAAGACAAATGCAATTATTGTAAAAGCCTTTACTTTATTTGCAGTTTATTTGTATTTATAATCTATTGGTATGTGTAATTATTGTATTTGTAACCTGATAAAACCCACTGTTAGTGAAATATCGTAAAGGTTGGACATAACTGCATCTGTGTGCTGTTACCAGCGTCACACCCAATACAAAATGTGACCAGAGACAGGGCCATACACTGTAACACCATCTTAGTGTCCAAACATCTGACCTTTCAGAGACCTTCATGGAAACCCTACATATATGGCAAAGACATTAATAGTAGTGTTATGGTTGTGTTGGTTTGGTAGACTAGGAGAGCTATGGTGAGGTACCTTGCTCCTCATACCTATGTCTGTCTACACATGTCTCTTCGCTGTTTTTTTTGTATACACATTTGTCTTCACTGTTTTACATACCCGTATCTGTCTACACACTTGTCTTCGTTACACCCTTCAAACGACCTTCACACGTGCTAACATAGCACTCAGGACAAGGAAAGAGTTACTCTTGAGGGTCAAACCACTATCTCCACAATTAATAAGTATAAGACGTAAAACGGCTGACACTGGATACGTACAAGTTTATCAGCAAAATTTAAGCAGCACCTTGCCTAATGCTTCAGCAGTACTGTAATCGTATATGAGACACGCAATACCAACATAGTACCAGTAGCAATAAGGGTGGTACCTATGACCACATAACAGTAATTTCAGTCACTCCCAATGGCACTCTCACTGCTACATATGCTGAAGCTTAAATGTGACCCTAATCTGTGTACTATGGTACCCGAGATAAACTAACAGGTGATACACCTATAACTTATGTCTCATACACCTAGTGCTGAATTTGGCTTTTGTGTCATAGTGGCCGCCAGCACTATGGCGCCAGAGCTGACTATACCAGTAAGTGTTCACTAGCACCACAGTGCTCAGTGTGTCGTGTCTTCTCACTCCACCACAGTGCTCAGTGTGTTGTGTCTTCTCACTCCACCACAGTGCTCAGTGTGTTGTGTCTTCTCACTCCACCACAGTGCTCAGTATGTTGTGTCTTCTCACTCCACCACAGTGCTCAGTGTGTTGTGTCTTCTCACTCCACCACAGTGCTCAGTGTGTTGTGTCTTCTCACTCCACCACAGTGCTCAGTGTGTCGTGTCTTCTCACTCCACCACAGTGCTCAGTATGTCGTGTCTTCTCACTCCACCACAGTGCTCAGTGTGTTGTGTCTTCTCACTCCACCACAGTGCTCAGTGTGTCGTGTCTTCTCACTCCACCACAGTGCTCAGTGTGTCGGCCTCTCACTCCACCACAGTGCTCAGTGTGTCACGTCCTCTCATTCCACCACAGTGCTCAGTATGTCGTGTCTTCTCACTCCACCACAGTGCTCAGTGTGTTGTGTCTTCTCACTCCACCACAGTGCTCAGTGTGTCGTGTCTTCTCACTCCACCACAGTGCTCAGTGTGTTGTGTCTTCTCACTCCACCACAGTGCTCAGTATGTCGTGTCTTCTCACTCCACCACAGTGCTCAGTGTGTTGTGTCTTCTCACTCCACCACAGTGCTCAGTGTGTCGTGTCTTCTCACTCCACCACAGTGCTCAGTATGTTGTGTCTTCTCACTCCACCACAGTGCTCAGTGTGTTGTGTCTTCTCACTCCACCACAGTGCTCAGTGTGTCGTGTCTTCTCACTCCACCACAGTGCTCAGTGTGTTGTGTCTTCTCACTCCACCACAGTGCTCAGTGTGTTGTGTCTTCTCACTCCACCACAGTGCTCAGTGTGTTGTGTCTTCTCACTCCACCACAGTGCTCAGTGTGTTGTATCTTCTCACTCCACCACAGTGCTCAGTGTGTTGTGTCTTCTCACTCCACCACAGTGCTCAGTGTGTTGTATCTTCTCACTCCACCACAGTGCTCAGTGTGTTGTATCTTCTCACTCCACCACAGTGCTCAGTGTGTTGTGTCTTCTCACTCCACCACAGTGCTCAGTGTGTTGTGTCTTCTCACTCCACCACAGTGCTCAGTGTGTCGTGTCTTCTCACTCCACCACAGTGCTCAGTGTGTTGTGTCTTCTCACTCCACCACAGTGCTCAGTATGTCGTGTCTTCTCACTCCACCACAGTGCTCAGTGTGTTGTATCTTCTCACTCCACCACAGTGCTCAGTGTGTTGTATCTTCTCACTCCACCACAGTGCTCAGTGTGTTGTGTCTTCTCACTCCACCACAGTGCTCAGTGTGTTGTGTCTTCTCACTCCACCACAGTGCTCAGTGTGTTGTGTCTTCTCAATCCACCACAGTGCTCAGTGTGTTGTATCTTCTCACTCCACCACAGTGCTCAGTGTGTCGTGTCTTCTCACTCCACCACAGTGCTCAGTGTGTTGTGTCTTCTCAATCCACCACAGTGCTCAGTGTGTTGTGTCTTCTCAATCCACCACAGTGCTCAGTGTGTTGTGTCTTCTCACTCCACCACAGTGCTCAGTGTGTTGTGTCTTCTCACTCCACCACAGTGCTCAGTATGTCGTGTCTTCTCACTCCACCATAGTGCTCAGTGTGTCATGTCCTCTCACTCCGCAGTGCTCAGTGTGTCACGTCCTCTCATTCCACCACAGTGCTCAGTGTGTGTCCAGTGGGGAAAGGTGCTCATATAAAGCAGCCTGGAGCAACACAAGCAGCTCAAAAGAAGGAACAAATTAATCCGCTAACGAGGACAGCAAAAATGTCAACAATTCTAGGCGAACAAGATATAATGGCAAGCTTGGGCGGCGGGACAAGTAATGACTAGATGAAGCCTTGTTCACTAGTACATATGTATAGGATTTAAAAAGTTGGGCCAGTGGGCATTAATGTATACTTAAAGTGGCTAACACCGGTAACTGATAAACTTTAGACGAGTTCCGAGAATTTTTCTACTCCCGGAGCCCGGCCATGGACTAGGCTCTTCAGGTGTTTACCTAGTTAACCAGGCTGTTGCTGCTGGTGACCCAGTGATCCACATATCCATCACACACTGATTGATTTGGCACCTTGGCATCATTACTAATGTTCCGCTGTGAGATTAAAATACCTTGCTAATACCAATGTACTGCAAGGAAAGGGGGCTGACATGGAAATAAATTGCATAAATTAGAGAAGGGTAAAGCGGGGAGAAGGAGGGGGAGGTGGGGGAGGGACAGGTAAGGAGAAAGGGGGGGGGGAAGGGCAGCAGTTGGAAGAAGGTTCATCATATTACAATAGTGAGAGTTCCACATAGCAACCACCACCTACATCACCCAGGTAATGATGATACCATCTAAATCACCCCAGGTAATGATGGTACCACCTACATCACCCAGGTAATGATGATACCATCTAAATCACCCCAGGTAATGATGGTACCACCTACATCACCCCAGGTAATGATGGTACCACCTACATCACCCAGGTAATGATGATACCATCTAAATCACCCCAGGTAATGATGGTACCACCTACATCACCCAGGTAATGATGATACCATCTAAATCACCCCAGGTAATGATGGTACCACCTACATCACCCAGGTAATGATGATACCATCTAAATCACCCCAGGTAATGATGGTACCACCTACATCACCCCAGGTAATGATGGTACCACCTACATCACCCAGGTAATGATGATACCATCTAAATCACCCCAGGTAATGATGGTACCACCTACATCACCCAGGTAATGATGATACCATCTAAATCACCCCAGGTAATGATGGTACCACCTACATCACCCCAGGTAATGATGGTACCACCTACATCACCCAGGTAATGATGATACCATCTAAATCACCCCAGGTAATGATGGTACCACCTACATCACCCAGGTAATGATGATACCATCTAAATCACCCCAGGTAATGATGGTACCACCTACATCACCCCAGGTAATGATGGTACCACCTACATCACCCAGGTAATGATGATACCATCTAAATCACCCCAGGCAATGATGGTACCACCTACATCACCCAGGTAATGATGATACCATCTAAATCACCCCAGGTAATGATGGTACCACCTACATCACCCAGGTAATGATGATACCATCTAAATCACCCCAGGTAATGATGGTACCACCTACATCACCCAGGTAATGATGATACCATCTAAATCACCCCAGGTAATGATGGTACCACCTACATCACCCAGGTAATGATGATACCATCTAAATCACCCCAGGTAATGATGGTACCACCTACATCACCCAGGTAATGATGATACCATCTAAATCACCCCAGGTAATGATGGTACCACCTACATCACCCCAGGTAATGATGGTACCACCTACATCACCCAGGTAATGATGATACCATCTAAATCACCCCAGGTAATGATGGTACCACCTACATCACCCAGGTAATGATACCATCTAAATCACCCCAGGTAATGATGGTACCACCTACATCACCCAGGTAATGATGATACCATCTAAATCACCCCAGGTAATGATGGTACCACCTACATCACCCAGGTAATGATGATACCATCTAAATCACCCCAGGTAATGATGGTACCACCTACATCACCCAGGTAATGATGATACCATCTAAATCACCCCAGGTAATGATGGTACCACCTACATCACCCAGGTAATGATGCTATCATCTAAATCACCCCAGGTAATGATGGTACCACCTACATCACCCCGGGTAATGATGGTACCACCTACATCACCCCGGGTAATGATGGTACCACCTACATCACCCCGGGTAATGATGGTACCACCTACATCACCCCGGGTAATGATGGTACCACCTACATCACCCCGGGTAATGATGGTACCACCTACATCACCCCGGGTAATGATGGTACCACCTACATCACCCCGGGTAATGATGGTACCACCTACATCACCCCGGGTAATGATGGTACCACCTACATCACCCCGGGTAATGATGGTACCACCTACATCACCCCGGGTAATGATGGTACCACCTACATCACCCAGGGTAATGATGGTACCACCTACATCACCCCAAGTAATGATGGTACCACCTACATCACCCCAAGTAATGATGGTACCATCTACATCACCTCAAGTAATGATGGTACCATCTACATCACCCCAAGTAATGATGGTACCATCTACATCACCTCAAGTAATGATGGTACCATCTACATCACCTCAAGTAATGATGGTACCATCTACATCACCCCAAGTAATGATGGTACCACCTACATCACCCCAGGTGATGATGGTACCACTTAGATCACCCCAGGTAATGAAGGTACCACCTACATCACCCCAGGTAATGATGGTACCACCTACATCACCCCAGGTAATGAGGGTACCACCTACATCACCCCAGGTAATGATGGTACCACCTACATCACCCAGGTAATGATGGTACCACCTACATCACCCAGGTAATGATGGTACCACCTACATCACCCAGGTAATGAGGGTACCACCTACATCACCCCAGGTAATGATGGTACCACCTACATCACCCCAAGTAATGATGGTACCATCTACATCACCCCAAGTAATGATGGTACCACCTACATCACCCCAGGTAATGATGGTACCACTTACATCACCCCAGGTAATGAAGGTACCACCTACATCACCCCAGGTAATGATGGTACCACCTACATCACCCCAGGTAATGAGGTTACCACCTACATCACCCCAGGTAATGAGGGTACCACCTACATCACCAAAGGTAATGAGGGTACCACCTACATCACCCAAGTAATGATGGTACCACCTACATCACCCCAGGTAATGATGGTACCACCTACATCACCCAGGTAATGATGGTACCACCTACATCACCCAAGTAATGATAGTACCACCTACATCACCCCGGGTAATGATGGTACCACCTACATCACCCCAGGCAATGATGGCATCACCTACATCACCCCAGGCAATGATGGTACCACCTACATCACCCAAGTAATGATGATACCACGTACATCACCCAAGTAATGATGGTACCACCTACATCACCCCAGGTAATGATGGTACCACCTACATCACCCAGGTAATGATGGTACCACCTACATCACCCAGGTAATGATGGTACCACCTACATCACCCAGGTAATGATGGTACCACCTACATCACCCAGGTAATGATGGTACCATCTAAATCACCCCGGGTAATGATGGTGCCACCTACATCACCCCGGGTAATGATGGTACCACCTACATCACCCCGGGTAATGATGGTACCACCTACATCACCCCGGGTAATGATGGTACCACCTACATCACCCCGGGTAATGATGGTACCACCTACATCACCCCGGGTAATGATGGTACCACCTACATCACCCCGGGTAATGGTACCACCTACATCACCCCAAGTAATGATGGTACCATCTACATCACCCCAAGTAATGATGGTACCATCTACATCACCCCAAGTAATGATGGTACCACCTACATCACCCCAGGTGATGATGGTACCACTTACATCACCCCAGGTAATGAAGGTACCACCTACATCACCCCAGGTAATGATGGTACCACCTACATCACCCCAGGTAATGAGGGTACCACCTACATCACCCCAGGTAATGAGGGTACCACCTACATCACCAAAGGTAATGAGGGTACCACCTACATCACCCAAGTAATGATGGTACCACCTACATCACCCCAGGTAATGATGGTACCACCTACATCACCCAGGTAATGATGGTACCACCTACATCACCCAAGTAATGATGGTACCACCTACATCACCCCGGGTAATGATGGTACCACCTTCATCACCCCAGGCAATGATGGCATCACCTACATCACCCCAGGCAATGATGGTACCACCTACATCACCCAAGTAATGATGATACCACCTACATCACCCCAAGTAATGATGGTACCACCTACTTCACCCCAGGTAATGATGGTACCACCTACATCACCCTAGGTAATGATGGTACCACCTACATCACCCAAGTAATGATGGTACCACCTACATCACCCAAGTAATGATGGTACCACCTACATCACCCAGGTAATGATGGTACCACCTACATCGCCCTAGGTAATGATGGTACCACCTACATCACCCAAGTAATGATGGTACCACCCACATCACCCAGGTAATGATGGTACCACGTACATCACCCTAGGTAATGATGGTACCACCTACATCACCCCAGGTAATGATGGTACCACCTACATCACCCCAAGTAATGATGGTACCACCAACATCACCTCAGGTAATGATGGTACCACCTACATCACCCAGGTAATGATGGTACCACCTCCATCACCCCAGGTAATGATGGTACAACCTACATCACCCCAGGTAATGATGGTACCACCTACATCACCCCAGGTAATGATGGTACCACCTACATCACCCCAAGTAATGATGGTACCACCTACATCACCCCAGGTAATGATGGTACCACCTACATCACCCCAGATAATGATGGTACCACCTACATCACCCCAGGTAATGATGGTACCACCTACATCACCCAGGTAATGATGGTACCACCTACATCACCCCAGGTAATGATGGTACCACCTACATCACCCCAGGTAATGATGGTACCACCTACATCACCCCAGGTAATGATGGTACCACCTACATCACCCCAGGTAATGATGGTACCACCTACATCACCCCAGGTAAAGAGGGTACCACCTACATCACCCCAGATAATGAGGGTACCACCTACATCACCCAGGTAATGAGGGTACCACCTACATCACCCCAGGTGATGATGGTGCCACCTACATCAACCAGGTAATGAGGGTACTACCTACATCATTCCAGATAATGATGGTACCACCTACATCACCCCTGGTAATGATGGTACCACTTACATCACCCCTGGTAATGATGGTACCACCTACATCACCCCAGGTAATGATGGTACCACCTACATCACCCCAAGTAATGATGGTACCACCTACATCACCCCAGGTAATGATGGTACCACCTACATCACCCCAGGTAATGATGGTACCACCTACATCACCCCAGGTAATGATGGTACCACCTACATCACCCAAGTAATGATGGTACCACCTACATCACCCCAGGTAATGATGGTACCACCTACATCACCCCAGGTAATGATGGTACCACCTACATCACCCCAGGTAATGATGGTACCACCTACATCACCCCAGGTAATGAGGGTACCACCTACATCACCCCAGGTAATGAGGGTACCACCTACATCACCCCAGGTAAAGAGGGTACCACCTACATCACCTCAGATAATGAGGGTACCACCTACATCACCCAGGTAATGAGGGTACCACCTACATCACCCAGGTAATGAGGGTACCACCTACATCACCCCAGGTGATGATGGTGCCACCTACATCAACCAGGTAATGAGGGTACTACCTACATCATTCCAGATAATGATGGTACCACCTACATCACCCCTGGTAATGATGGTACCACTTACATCACCCCTGGTAATGATGGTACCACCTACATCGCCCAGGTAATGAGGGTACCACCTACATCACCCCAGGTAATGAGGGTACCACCTACATCACCCCAGGTAATGAGGGTACCACCTACATCACCCCAGGTAATGAGGGTACCACCTACATCACCCCAGGTAATGAGGGTACCACCTACATCACCCCAAGTAATGAGGGTACCACCTACATCACCCCAAGTAATGAGGGTACCACCTACATCACCCCAGGTAATGAGGGTACCACCTACATCACCCCAGGTAATGATGGTACCACCTACATCACCTCAGGTAATGATGTTACCACCTACATCACCCAGATAATGAGGGTACCACCTACATCACCCCGGGTAATGGTACCACCTACATCACCCCAAGTAATGATGGTACCATCTACATCACCCCAAGTAATGATGGTACCATCTACATCACCCCAAGTAATGATGGTACCACCTACATCACCCCAGGTGATGATGGTACCACTTACATCACCCCAGGTAATGAAGGTACCACCTACATCACCCCAGGTAATGATGGTACCACCTACATCACCCCAGGTAATGAGGGTACCACCTACATCACCCCAGGTAATGAGGGTACCACCTACATCACCAAAGGTAATGAGGGTACCACCTACATCACCCAAGTAATGATGGTACCACCTACATCACCCCAGGTAATGATGGTACCACCTACATCACCCCAGGCAATGATGGCATCACCTACATCACCCCAGGCAATGATGGTACCACCTACATCACCCAAGTAATGATGATACCACCTACATCACCCAAGTAATGATGATACCACCTACATCACCCCAGGTAATGATGGTACCACCTACATCACCCTAGGTAATGATGGTACCACCTACATCACCCAAGTAATGATGGTACCACCTACATCACCCAAGTAATGATGGTACCACCTACATCACCCAGGTAATGATGGTACCACCTACATCGCCCTAGGTAATGATGGTACCACCTACATCACCCAAGTAATGATGGTACCACCCACATCACCCAGGTAATGATGGTACTACGTACATCACCCTAGGTAATGATGGTACCACCTACATCACCCCAGGTAATGATGGTACCACCTACATCACCCCAAGTAATGATGGTACCACCTACATCACCTCAGGTAATGATGGTACCACCTACATCACCCAGGTAATGATGGTACCACCTCCATCACCCCAGGTAATGATGGTACCACCTACATCACCCCAGGTAATGATGGTACCACCTACATCACCCCAGGTAATGATGGTACCACCTACATCACCCCAAGTAATGATGGTACCACCTACATCACCCCAGGTAATGATGGTACCACCTACATCACCCCAGGTAATGATGGTACCACCTACATCACCCCAGGTAATGATGGTACCACCTACATCACCCAGGTAATGATGGTACCACCTACATCACCCCAGGTAATGATGGTACCACCTACATCACCCCAGGTAATGATGGTACCACCTACATCACCCCAGGTAATGATGGTACCACCTACATCACCCCAGGTAAAGAGGGTACCACCTACATCACCCCAGATAATGAGGGTACCACCTACATCACCCAGGTAATGAGGGTACCACCTACATCACCCCAGGTGATGATGGTGCCACCTACATCAACCAGGTAATGAGGGTACTACCTACATCATTCCAGATAATGATGGTACCACCTACATCACCCCTGGTAATGATGGTACCACTTACATCACCCCTGGTAATGATGGTACCACCTACATCACCCCAGGTAATGATGGTACCACCTACATCACCCCAAGTAATGATGGTACCACCTACATCACCCCAGGTAATGATGGTACCACCTACATCACCCCAGGTAATGATGGTACCACCTACATCACCAAAGGTAATGATGGTACCACCTACATCACCCAGGTAATGATGGTACCACCTACATCACCCCAGGTAATGATGGTACCACCTACATCACCCCAGGTAATGATGGTACCACCTACATCACCCCAGGTAATGATGGTACCACCTACATCACCCCAGGTAATGAGGGTACCACCTACATCACCCCAGGTAATGAGGGTACCACCTACATCACCCCAGGTAAAGAGGGTACCACCTACATCACCCCAGATAATGAGGGTACCACCTACATCACCCAGGTAATGAGGGTACCACCTACATCACCCAGGTAATGAGGGTACCACCTACATCACCCCAGGTGATGATGGTGCCACCTACATCAACCAGGTAATGAGGGTACTACCTACATCATTCCAGATAATGATGGTACCACCTACATCACCCCTGGTAATGATGGTACCACTTACATCACCCCTGGTAATGATGGTACCACCTACATCGCCCAGGTAATGAGGGTACCACCTACATCACCCCAGGTAATGAGGGTACCACCTACATCACCCCAGGTAATGAGGGTACCACCTACATCACCCCAGGTAATGAGGGTACCACCTACATCACCCCAGGTAATGAGGGTACCACCTACATCACCCCAAGTAATGAGGGTACCACCTACATCACCCCAAGTAATGAGGGTACCACCTACATCACCCCAGGTAATGATGGTACCATCTAAATCACCCAAGGTAATGATGGTGCCACCTACATCACCCAGGTAATGAGGGTACCACCTACATCACCCCAGGTAATGAGGGTACCACCTACATCACCTCAGGTAATGATGTTACCACCTACATCACCCAGATAATGAGGGTACCACCTACATCACCCCTGGTAATGATGGTGCCACCTACATCACCCAGGTAATGAGAGTACTACCTACATCACCCCAGATAATGATGGTACCACCTTCATCACCCCTGGTAAAGATGGTACCACCCACATCACCCAGGTAATGAGGGTACCACCTACATTACCCCAGGTAATAAGGGTACCACCTACATCACCCCAGGTAATGATGGTGCCACCTACATCACCCAGGTAATGATGGTGCCACCTACATCACCCAGGTAATGAGGGTACTACCTACATCACCCCAGATAATGATGGTACCACCTACATCACCCCTGGTAATGAAGGTACCACCCACATCACCCCAGGTAATGATGGTACCACCTACATCACCCCAGGTAATGATGGTACCACCTACATCACCCAGGTAAGGATGGTAACACCTACATCACCCAGGTAATGATGGTACCACCTACATCACCCAGGTAATGATGGTACCACCTACATCACCCAGGTTATGATGGTACCACCTACATCACCTATGTAATGAGGTGAACAGCTACATCACCTAGGTCATAAGGTTACCCCCTACATTACTTATGTAATGAGGTTATCACCTACATCACCTAGGGCATGAAATAAATTCGATCAAGCACCTAAATTACTGGAAACTTCTCACGTCCCTCAAGTTATATCTCCTGAAGCGTAGGAGAGAAAGATGCACTGTAATTCTCACCTGGAAATTCCGAAGGGATTGGTCCTTAATTTGTACACAGATATTATTTCCTACAAGAAGAGACTTGGCAGAAGGTGTAAAATACCTCCAATGAACAGCAATAAGTACACTAAGAAACAACTCGATAAGTGCAAAGGAACTAAGACTTTTCAACACCGTTCATACACAAGAGGAATTACCAACAGATCCCTCTATCCTGGCCGTCTATAAGAGGGAACTTAATAATTTCGTTGTTTAGTCCGTGATCAGCTGGGCTGTGGTATCTTAAATGGACTATGAGCGCTAAGCACCAACACCCTGGTTAATCAGGCCATCAACACGGTCTGGTATGAGACCTGGCCACGGAAGTAGTGGCCCAGAATTCGACTTCTGGTAACCACCTGCCTTACCTCAGCCCCCTCACGCCTACAGTGGTGCTGTTACAAGCATTACTGATGTTTCTAGAGGTGGAGAACCTGAAGGTGGAGAATCCAGGGACGAAGTGATTTTGTTGGAGTATGCTGGAGCAGCAGCATGAAATATGAGGAAGAATGAAATATGAGGTAGAAGCATGAAATATTAGCGACTAGTAAGAAATATGAGAGAAACATTAAATATGAAGGGAGAAGCGGAGAAGTATAAGAAGACATAAATCTGCCCCCAACTGGCCTATTGGCCACTAAGGGCAAGATAAAGTTTTCCTGTAGCTGAACTGGCCACCGTCTCACGCCAAGATCAATAATTCACCCCCATCTCCCCTGCCCCAGCCACTCCCCAGCACGCACTCACGCACGCACACTCAGTGCATGATGAGAGATGAAGAGACATGAACCTAACTACTCTTTTAGAGAACTAATAATGGGAGAGAGTATTGACACAAAATATAATTAGATGAAATGATTGGGTGGTTAGGAACAAGCCATTTGAAAGGCTGGGACCAGGAACACCTTGACAGAAACAGGTGGAAGTTAAATAACAGGCTATAAGAAGTACTTTTTTTTATAGTTCCAGAGTGAAATGAAGCGCCGTAGAAATACTGGAGACAATATGCCAAGTTTGGCTCCTAACATCAACAATGAGAAACGGTTGAGTCTGCCTTACAGTAATTTACGAACTGACGCGTGAAATCAGTAATGCAGTCAAACACACAACACCGATGCAGACAACAACACTGGTGCCAATAAATCTATACCTGCACAACGTGGGAACTCTGGCCCCGGGATGACTGTGTAGCAGAGGTGGAGGGACCATAGCTGCACTCTGTATACCACCATCACCACATGATAAACTTTATCACCTCTACCACCAAACCATCACACCCACCTTTCACCAACTACCATTCATCACCAACAATGCCATTCCTCACCACCCCTCTACTACCTTATAACCACCACCACCATCACAACCAACCCGTACCACCAACACAATCATCATAACCATCCTAACCCTAGCCATAACACCCACCACTAGCACATTATAGTAAAATCTTCCACAAACGCTAGTCTAGCGTTTGGATTTTCAATTAACAACTAGAGGAGAACACAGAATTGTGAGGGTGCAAAAACGTATCCCCTGGCGATGAGCTGCCTTCCCTACCACCACCACCACGTTTAAAATTTTCCCTGGCGATGCTTTGCCTCCTTTACTGCCACCACCACAACGCCCTCCCTCCCTGTATAAGGGGAATTAGCAACAAACCTCTGGCGGTCTTCAAGAGGGAACCGGACAGGCTCCTCAAATCAGTGCTTGACCAGCCAGGCTGTGGTTCGTACGAAGGACTGTGTGCAGCCAGCAGTAACAGCCTAGTTAATCAGGCCTCGATTCTCCAGGCCTGGTCTGGGACCAGGCTACGGAAGCATTGACCCCCGGAAACGTTCTTCAGGTGTCCTTCAGGTAAGTTCAGACATCACCATCCCCAGGTGCTCTGCCTCTTTACCACTACAACCACAACACCACCTAAGTCCAGAACACTCTAATGTACAGGATTAGTGCGCAGTTACGTAAAACTACATTATATATCACTTAGGTGACAAGGAAAACAATAATAGTAAGAATGCCGCTACACACGCACCAGGCACAAACTTCACACAACAACCAATAAACACGTGGCAACCCTCCACCATATTCAGATGGAAGCAAACACCAAAGTAAACAAATGATACTAGCAAATAAACAATGTAACCATACATGCATTATATGAAAAACAATATCCTTATTAGATTTACAGTCAGATGTACAACTCTGTTGCCCACTTAAGAGTTATAAAACGGAGTTCAAAATGTGGCCAGAACAAATTCCATCTACTATACTTGAAGAAACAAACAAAAATCCAATCTATTTCCAGGGCAAACAAAACTGAAGTCACAGCTGCCCAATACTCACTAATAATTACTCTTTAACTTACAACTTGAGGAATCACTAAAGGCGAAGCAGGAATTCTTCAAAGAAACAATATTATCACATCTATGAGTAGATGACATGCAAGACATGCAAGTGAACACTTGAATGAGACTGGTATCTGTGGACGTAGAATAAGAGACCGCTGTCACGATATCAAAGAAAATTTCATCATCTCACTAGGCCGATGATATTTTTTTTATTTAAAAGGAGCATAAACCACAGAAGCCAGCGGACGACTAACCAGTTATGGCTTATTATTTGATATACTTAAGTCAGGAGATACGTGCTCTGTTTCTTGATATATATAAACCACCATTCCCTGGTACCACAAGTCTAGCACTGGTGAAGTAGCAGTCGCTTAACTTTTGTCTTTAAACACTATCGTTTTGCCGCACTCGCCCCATAATGCCGGCAATACTGAACGGGTCATCTTGTAACAAAAACACATGGTAAGGGACGTTTTCCCCCCAGACTAAATAAACACTTTCTAATCTGCTGAAGAAGGCATCAGTTTGAGGCTGGAATAAACATTACTCATTTTAATTACTACTCTCTCTCCATGTGGATTAGTTTATACCACGGAAAAATATAACGATACTATAAGTACTGTATATTTTTGCGTCGCAATAAGTGAAGGCAAGGTGACCCATGACAAGACAACAGCAGCAGCATCAAGTATGATAGAACCCAGAGATAGAGATAACAAACGCCAAGGTAGAAGCCAGAGGTAGAGAGAACAGCAGGAGGCAAGGTAGAAGCCAGAAGTAGCGCCGCCAGGTGGGTGGAGCCAGCCAGGTGGTCACAGGCAAGATCAATGATCTCTGGCAACCAATAATGATCTACCTGTCCACCACACTCCCTATTGATCACCTTACTCACTCTTCTACATTGCCCGCTTCACCCACTACCTTTATCCACTGATACTCCCCTCACTTCACAAAGGTGGAAGTAAAGGAATTGCAAAAAATTATAGACCAATAGCCATGACTTCACACAACAGCAAAATCTTTCAACGGGTCCTAAGAAATAAGACTGCCCATCACATGGAATCACAACAGTTACACAGTCCAGGGCAGCATGGGTTTAGGGCAGTTCGCTCCTGCCTTTCACAACTGCTAGATCATTACGAAGAGGTCCTGGATGTTCTAGTAGGCTAGTTAAATGATGATGTAGTGTACACTGATTTTGCAAAAGCCTTCGACAAGTGCGGTTATAGTGATCTGCGTGCAAAATGTATGTAAAAGGAATAACTGGAAAAGTAGGTAAATGGATATTCAACTTCATAAATAGAACGCAAAGAGTGGTAGTAAACATAGTGAAGTCGATGACTGCCACAGTGAAAAGCTTATGGCACAGTACTCGTCCCACTTCTGTTTTTCGTTCTTATATCCGACACTAACAAGGACGTAAATCACTACACTGTAACATCCTTTGCCGATGCCATCAGAATCTCTACTGGTGTCCGTCTAGGACACCTCAAATCTTCAAGCGTATATAAAAATCTTCCAGTGAGCCTCAGACAACAGTATGATGTTTAACGAGAATAAATTTAAATTGCTTCACTAGGATGAATGGAGGAAATAAAGAATGCAAGGAAAATGACAAGCTGGATAACTAGAACTTTCAAAACAAGAGATGCTGAGCCAGTGACGCTTAAAGTCACTTGTTCTCTGCAAGCTGGAATACTACTATATACTGACACTCCCCTTCAAGGTAGGCGAGACTGCAGAGCTGGAAAACGTACCGAGAACTTTCACTACTCGTATACACTCAATCAAGCATCTGAACTACTGAAAACACTTGAAGTCCCTTCAACTGTATTCCTTGGAACGTAGACAAGAAACAGGCATAATAATTTAGACCTGGAAAAATCTGGAGGAACTCATTCCAAGCCTGAACACAGCAATCAATTCATATGACAAGAGGAGACGTGGCTGATAGTGCAAAATATCTATATTAACCTGCAGGGGTACGACAATGGCACTAAGTGTATTCGATGAGTGTCCCAGATTTTTTGAACGCCCTCCCTCCACCCAAACGGGGAACTACCAACGAACCTCTGGCTGTTTTCAAGAGGGAACTGGACAAGTTCCTCAGGCACGACCTGCTTTACCCACTATTATCCACCTTACTCACCCTCGTACATCACATGTTTCACTCACGGAAGGTACCAGAGGGATGCTTCCGGTGATCAATGCCCCCGTGGCTCGGTCCAGTGGATCAGGGCATGATCAACTAGGCTCTTGATGCTGGCCAAACCAGTCCAATGTGCGAACCACAGCCCAGCTGGTCAGGAACTGATTTGAAGATGGCAAGTTTCCTCTTGCAGACAGGCAAAAGTTGGTTGGTAACTTCCCTTATGTAAGAAGGGACGACGTTGAAAAGTAAGGGACTACTAACACTCATCGACTTCCCTCCGTGTCCTCGTTGCGTCACTGCTTTTTACTGGTGTAATTTGTGTTCAGGTGTCGTACTTTAGTAACCTGCGTCTCTTCTTGTATGTCTTACTTAGTATTTCTCACCTCGGAGTTATTAGCTCTCATAAATTTGGCTTTTCTTGGATCTATCTGCTCTCGCTTCTCTTCATCCCAACTTCAATCTGGTTATCAAAACATATGCAAAGAAGTAAGGAAGAGGGAGGTAATGTAAGCGGGGGAAGGGGTTCTTTTGCATCTCTATATATTTGTGTGTAATATCTTAGGGAACACTATCCTTAGACATGAAAGCTAAACCTTATACGTCGTTTTATAGGTTCAAAACTCTATGAAGACATCCGTTCAGTTATGTGGCCAAAATTTAGTGTTAATGAGGTGAACCTTCCACATGCCGAGCGCTGTCACTAAGACGACTTTATTTATCATCTGAGTATCTGTGACTCAGCTGAGCTTGTTAGAAAAGCTGGTGCTGCAAACTGACCTCACGATCAGCTGTATGCCAGTGATACCATAACTCCGCTTCCTTGCTCTTGATCAGGATATGAAGGCAAGCATAAACATGCGCATAATACAGCTTATGTAATGGCTTCCATTAATACTAAGCTGCTAACGTGGAAGTTCTCAGAAGATGAGTTGCAAGAGAAAGAAATGGAATAGAAGATGAGCGGAAACGAAAGCAGCAGCAGCAGCAGCGGGAAAAGAGGGAGAAAGGGAGGGAGGAGCATGCGTGCAGGCTTGGGCGGCAGCACCATACAATCCACACCCACCCGTGCCACCAATCCACCCAGACCACACCACCCGTATCAACCACACCCCTTCTTACACCATTGCCAACAATCCTTTCCTCACTAGTGCAACCATTACTAACCAATATACCCTCTACTGTCAACACCAGTCTCCTCCAATGCCAAAATTTCCACCAGTGCTAATGTGTATCATTTACACAGGCAACACTGCTCCAACAACCAATACGTCACCACAACCCTACCCACCAACACTACCTGCCCACCACACCGCTTCCTTTAATAACTTTGGTGTAGGTGCTACACCAATTTTTGGATAAAATATACATTTAAATAACTGTAAAATGTGTTAAGGTTATCTATTTGAAATAAAATGTATGGTTTAATTTTTCCCCTAAAATGCAACCGCAGCGGCAGTTTCAAGTAAAAATGAAACATTTTAAGTACTTTAGCACTGCCTTATCTTGTGATGGCTACGCACCACTGCCCTGTGTAGCGCACTTTTCCAGGCTTCATCACCTCCCACCTCACCAACCACCTTTTAATATATCTCTGGTATGTGCAACAATGCCACTGTTGTTTCTATGAAGCTCAATTTAAAAATACTAACGCAAGCCCATTACAGTAGCATAACATTTTACCGACTTGTCACTTTATACCATGATATTCTAACAATGAAATGTTACGTGCAAATAGCGCTAGTAATATTATCGCTGTATCGTTACCTTCATTTGTAGAGGACTTGACCAGCTGAACCCTGAAGGGCAAACTACGGCCGAGGGACAAACAGCTTACTATCGCTAACTTAGCAGATGAGAGCACACCAAGAGCATGCACTGCAGCACAGACAGGCATATAAGAGACAGAATACTACCTCTTATGACTAACGAAATAGTAATAGCACGATTGCAAACAAATCACATAACAGATAGGGGCATAAACGTATGGTAAGCTTGTCTTAAAACTCTCAGGCCAGTGCGTTAACCACTAGGCCACCTGGATCTAATAAGATTCATCCAACTAGGCATATTTCTATACACCATAAGGAGGTTAGCATGGGGCACCACTATGACCACAAATGAGAGTTTTCACAGACGAATCTCACACCAGCGTGGCTGTGATGTACTCTAGCTCAAGTCCCTTCAAAGCCGCCATGTGTTCAGGGTCCCGCCGAGGGAGGCGAGGGTAAGAATTTGTGATAAGACACCAATGGTGATGTCAGAGAGGTGTGTATCTGAGCTGGAGGCACCTCACGGAAATGAGGAGGTAGTGAAGGAAATAAGAGGAGAGGCAGATGGAAAATGCAGGAATTTATGAAGAAATTAAGATAAGTAAGATTGGGAAGACGAGAAAACGAATGCAGAGGGAGATGAAAAGAACCAGGTTTGAGTCATCAACCATGTATATGATATGAAAGAGTGTAACAACTTTTTGAAGAGCAGCTTTAAACATTGCGGAAAAGGAGGCAGATGAAGGTTGTGTGTAGGGTGGACCAAGGTAACTTAAGAGACTTGAGGCTGCTGCAGTGGAATATGTGAGATCAAGCAAGGCACATGTATATTAAATATCTCTCACACACATATATAATATATATATATATATATATATATATATATATATATATATATATATATATATATATATATATATATATATAGGGAGGTACCACTATAGCTGGAATGGGGACCCTCATCCTCAGAGAAGACAATAAACGTACCTCAGGGAAAACTCAAGGTTCTCCCCGGAGCTGTTTGAATATTTTCTTCTCCTACCACCCCGTATATATTTTATATTCTATGTGAACATATATATATATATATATATATATATATATATATATATATATATATATATATATATATATATATATATATATATATATATATATATATATATATATATATATATATATATATATATATATATTATATATATATATTTTATTCTAAAACCTAACAAGAAAAAAACAACATATTTCATTATGTTTGTTTATTAAATTATTGTAAACTTTTCTAAAATATAGTTATAATAAGGATTGGTAAGTTTTCTAAGGTTCTTTTGGCACAAAATTATTAATTTTTACATTAACAAATGAAAAAATACACCTTTAAACGTCAATTAACAAGAACTTATTTAAAATTAAGTCTTTCCTAAAATTTCCTCTTATACGTTTAAAGGTATATTTTTTTCATTTATGTTAATGTAAAAAATAATAATTTTGTGCCAAAATAACCTTAGAAAACTTATATAACTTTATTATAACAAGCGCAATTTAATTTAGCCCAACCCAACTAAATATATTTTAGATAAGTTTACAATAATTTAATACAGTGGAACCTCGGTTATCGTTTGTGCTGGTTTTTGTACAATCTGGTTTTCGACGACTTTTTTCGTCAAAATATTGTCCCAGTTTTCATTCATCACCTCGGTTTTCGTCAGTCGTACTGAACGTATCCGTCTCCCCGTGCCCCCACAAAGCATCCCACCCACGCATCTTGAGTCAGTCTGGCTTTGTTTCTCGTCGAGCGAACATTACCCTGCGCATTAATACGAAACATTTCATAATAATCCATTGTTTTTTGTGCTTGTTTATTGAGTGAGACTGCAAAATAAGCCACCATGGGCCCAAAGAAAGTTCCGAGTGCCAGCCCTTTCATAAATAAGGCGAGAAACATGATAGAATTCAATGGTGGTAGAGGGTGGTGGTAGAGGGTGGTGGTAGAGGGTGGTGGTAGAGGGTGGTAGAGGGTGGTAGAGGGTGGTAGAGGGTGGTAGTGAGGGTTGTAGAGGGTGGTAGAGGGTGGTAGTGAGGGTTGTAGAGTTAACCTCTCCTCCCTCTCCCCTCCTCGCCGTCTTCCATACGCCAACAAGAGTCTTCAGTAAAGGTAAAAGTGATTTCAATGTTCATTTATCCATTTCATTAGTGCTCTATATTTATTTCTCATTTTTTTCTGTCTGTAAAACTATAGTTATTCTCTATAAAATGTGTTTTTTAATATTTTTGGGTTTCTGGAATGGATTAATTGGATTTACATTATTTCTTAGGGGAAACATTGCTTCAGTTTTCGTCGAATTCGGTTTTCGTCAGACACTCTGGAACGAATTAAAGACGAAAACGAAGGTTCTACAATAAACAATGAAATACATTTTTTTCTCGTTAGGCTCAGAATGATTTTTGGGAAATTATTGCACACACAAATTATTGTTTGCCTTATTTGCCAAAATTGCAAGTTTTACCTATTCAGTATGAGAAAGAGAGAGCGAGCCTGGCCCAAGGCTGGGCTCTGGGGGTAGAAAAACTCTGAACTCAAAGATATATAAGGGTAGTAGAGGAAGAAAAAGAGCTCTGAGGAGAATTCACAACCCCTCCCCTACCCCCCCCCCACAAAGGCAACACCTTTCAGCATGTCCTACAACATGGGACACTTCAAAAAGCCTGACAGCTTGTTGTCGCCTCCTCCATACACAACTGCACGTTACAGTACTGAACAGGACTCTTACCCACATGCAATACTTCATCCGGTGGACATCTTCATAACAGCACACAGTCCTTACCTGCAATACAAAGTAATTATTAAATGAAAGATAATAAACTAAACTAATTAACACAGAGCAAAATTACTTCGATAATAATTTTAAAATACTGTACGCTCACTTCAGTTTTGAAAATACTAGCTTTTATACAACACAGTAGATTTACAGTGGGCAATAATGTTGCTCCAGCCATGGTGCAACCACAGAGTGGTCACCTTGAGAAACAATAGGAGGTACTGAGGCGACCGATCCCAAAGACGAGGTAAACTCTACGGGAACCATCGGCCTCCAGTGGAAGACGGATAAGTCTAAGGTCTGTCGCAGCCAAAGTTTACTACCACCACAATAATACAACTCTAAATATGGAAAAAGACACTTGTGTACGGTACAGGACACTTGTAAGAGGAAACGTTTCATCACTAGTGGCTTCTTCAGTTCTAATAAACGACTAAGGACGACACTCGTGGCGGAACGTTTACTCTAATATATGTCCTGAAATGTACAAAAGTGTCTTTTTTGCACATCTTGTTGGTATCATTATACCATTTCTCGCAACCTCAAATGATACCTCACTATACAGTAATGTAACCCTTCAACACTACATACACAACACTATCACCACCCCTCCATCTCTCCTTCACATGCACCCCCACCCTGAACACATCTGACACCCTGCCAAACACTCACACTCCCCTACACCACCATCCCGCACCACTTCTACTACCACCTCACTCCACGTTGTACACAGTAAACTCCTTATAATATATTGCGTGTCACACTCAACAAACCATTACTAGGACAACAGGCTGCTGTACTTATATTAACACCACAAAGCGTGCCCAAGGTGTTAGTGGCCTCGTGTGTGTTATAACCAAGACCTGTTTACTCACACACACACACACACACACCCTCCATTCTCTACAATGTTTTCACTACTAAATTGCCTGATGCTAGTACATTCACTATTATGCTGCCTGACGCTAGCACACTTATTATTATGTTATCTGACGCTAGTAATGGGCGAGACCGAACTAGCAAACGTACAATTGTATATTATCAATCACCACTCCTCGCAGACCTCCAGTGATGCTTCTGATGCAAGATTGTCACTGGATATACCACCAGTTGCTCCATCAGAGGGATCTCCTAATGCTTCAATTTCCTTTAGGTAGTACGGACCACCTCTGCACCACAATTGGTGGAAGAAGGATAATAAGACCCCTTCTACAATACCCTGAACAAATATTTAACGAACATGGAAAAATACCCTCTACATAAGCCAAATTAAGGAATGGGAGGAGAAGGGGAATATCCTGGGTTCTCAGCCGGGATAAGCCGCTCGAACCTCATCAGAACGTTAACGTCATCTAGCGTCGGGGTAAAAAAAAAATACTAACATCTTTAGAACACCAGGAGGACAGGCCCTGGTGTCGAAACAATTCTTGTTACTACAAGTAACCTCAGGGATATTATTCCACCTAAACTACCAAAAGACTCTCGACCTTCTTTCCGTTAATCTCAGGATGTGATTATTCACACCCTAACAAGGGTGTGAATAATAATAATACATAATAACAAGTGTGGTGGATATCTGTAGTTAGCAGTGTTCTTCTCAGAGATACTGTAGACTTGTACAACATACTGTCGGTCTCTCTTGCCAGGCCCTCCACCACAAACGTACGCTTCAACTAATAACTTTCCGATAAACCATGAATATTTTGAGAGTCATCACTCTACATTACGTATTCCAGAATATTAAGTCTTTCTTTTTAGCATCCGTTTACTGCAAGATTCCGAGAAATCTATTATACGTGGCCAGTATTTTGTGACGAGATCATGTTTATGAATGTGCTTAGAATTCGCAGAGCTGGGACAACTTGCTCTATTGGTTGTTGTGCCTCTGGTCACACAACCTATGTTGGAATATGACAACACAGATGGATTTTCCATTAACGCACAGAAGGTATTTTTTTGCCAATATCAAATATTTCATATACATGCTTGGTGAGCGCATCCCAATGATATACGAGGAAGTTGGTAAATATTCAAACATTTAAATGTAGAGTGCGAACACTTAAATGAGATGTACATTAAGAGACTAGCGATTAGCTTTCTACGCTTATGACTGACAAATACGGTTAACTACACTCAACTGACAATTTGAGTTTTTAAGAGTGGGCGTATTTTGAACCTAGATACAGATAAACAGGCATCTGACAGACAGGAACATCAGCCAGAGGACCTAGTCAGAGAGAGCTATGAACAGTGATCTCCGGGAGCATCTGCTGAAACACCTGACAGGTACGCCTGCTGGTAGCCAAATCCTCGCACTGAACACATGAACACGCACAATGCGACTAATAAAACAACGCTCTTCTCGGCATAGCAAAGAAAACAATTTAATCCTACCCTTGCAGCCCTGCTTGAGGATAGACGAATTTAGTGATATCTACACCTTTAAGGTACATTACTGATTTAATGTAGACCTTACTAGGTACATTACTGATATATTGTAGACCTTACTAGGTATATTACTGATATATTGCAGACCTTACTAGGTACATTACTGATATATTGCAACCTTACTAGGTATATTACTGATATACTATAGACCTTACTAGGTACATTACTGATATATTGTAGACCTTACTAGGTACATTACTGATATATTGCAGACCTTACTAGGCACATTACTGATATATTGCAGACCTTACTAGGTACATTAATGATATATTGCAGACCTTACTAGGCACATTACTGATATATTGCAGACCTTACTAGGTACATTAATGATATATTGCAGACCTTACTAGGTACATTACTGATATATTGCAGACCTTACTAGGCACATTACTGATATATTGCAGACATTACTAGATACATTACTGATATATTTCAGACATTACTAGGTACATTACTGATATATTGCAGACATTACTAGGTACATTATTGATATATTGCAGACATTACTAGGTACATTACTGATATATTGCAGACATTACTAGGCACATTACTGATATATTGCAGACCTTACTAGGTACATTTTTATAAAATTAAAATATTAACATTGGTGTTCAAGTTTGATGATGAATGTTTATCATCCCAGTCTACTCTTCCTTTCCAGTTATTATAAACAACAGATGTACAATAGACAAGTGGAACATATGCGTAACACCTTCGATATGCTTGTGACCGGTTTCAATTTTTTCTACCATCGCTGTCCGGCCTGGTACCAGGATTTTCTGCTTATTAACAATTCAACCAAGCTGTTGTTATTGGCGGCCCGCTGGCTCACATATCAATCACAGCCTGGTTGACCTGGCACTTGACGGAGGTAGTGCGATCCAGCTTCCTACTGAGAACTTTTAAGTATTCCCGGGAATATTTCTGATAACTGCTATTAGCACGCTGAATTGTCTTTGACCATGGATATGGATATTGATACAGTGTTCTCGTATTGTGTTAATGGTGTCCCTGCTTTTTACTAGGTCTAAATTACATTTTTCCCACTTTCTCACTCCAGTAAGCTATACTAGCGACAGATTTGGAACTAAGCCTTTGAGTATCTTCCATATGTATATTATTAGGTATCTCTCTTCTCTGCTCGAGAGATTATATTCCAAATACTTTAAGAGGCACTTAAGTTCCCCCGTCTTCTAGTAACATGTTCATTTTTCCACTATAATCTACCTTATCCATAATTAATATCACATTTGCTTTGTCTGTTTCGTAAGGTGATGTCCAGGATCTTTCCTTAATTCATGGTATAACTTAAAGCTTTGAGGACAATTGTGTTGAGAGGTCTGAACTTTGCTCAGACCTCTACAGCACTAACAATTAACAATTGTCCATCACAATAACAATTGTTAATTGTCATTGCTATACGTGTTCATGCCTAAACAAATTTAAAAAAAAAGGTCGAAGACGTGCGACAAACTGGATTGTAAGAACCTACAAAACCTGTCTTTCTGTAAAGAAATTGCTACGTTTACCATTATTTAGTGAGCGCTCTCGCGCTGACTGACTTTTTGCCTTCTTGTGGCGCTGCTCCCAGTTCACGATACGAACTTGTGATGAATTTTCTTATTTAGTCGTGAAAGCTATACTGACGGTCAAGACTATAAAACCTAATTTTAACTTTGATAAACTTGATGTTTGGTACCTTATCTGAAGGCAGGGAGGAGGAACCAAACAACCAGATATTTTCATTAACTTTCCCTACTCGATTACTTCAACTCTTTCTTACGGTGGATCAGTGTCAGGGTAATTCGGATGTTTTGGATAAACTATCTATTAATATAGCCTTACACGGCGGCTGTGTCAATGTCTACTACACACCTAGCTGGCAACACACGAATTCCACAACCAGTGGATCAATCACACTCAACCCTGCCCTCTATTTGGTAGTGTTATATTCACACAAAATATGAAAATATATTACAAGACACTTTGACTGCCGAAAGTAAACTAAATTTAACGAAGCACATATACATAAGCCATGGCCACACGAGAGGCTTGAAGCGAGTTTAGGCCATAACTTGATGGATCAACAGTGTGTAGTCGAGGTAGTACAGCCGGGGTGATCACAACAGCTCGCCACACCCTGTACATGTTATCACGAGCTCGCCACACCAGCCAATCATTACAATGATCATTTCCACTCGTCAAACTGTTCTTCGCCACACCAGCCACTCGTCACACTGTTCTTCGTCACACCAGCCACTCGTCACACTGTTCTTCGTCACACCAGCCACTCGTCACGCTGTTCTTCGCCACACCAGCCACTCGTCACACTGTTCTTCGTCACATCAGCCACTCGTCACGCTGTTCTTCGCCACACCAGCCACTCGTCACACTGTTCTTCGTCACACCAACCACACGTCACACTGTTCTTCGTCACACCAGCCACTCGTCACACTATTCTTCGTCACACTGTTCTTCGTCACACTAGCCGCTCGTCACACTGTTCTTCGCCACACTGTTCTTCGTCACACTGTTCTTCGTCACACTGTTCTTCGTCACACCAGCCGCTCGTCACACTGTTCTTCGCCACACTGTTCTTCGTCACACTGTTCTTCGTCACACCAGCCACTCGTCACGCTGTTCTTCGCCACACCAGCCACTCGTCACACTGTTCTTCGTCACACCAGCCACACGTCACACTGTTCTCCGTCACACCAGCCACTCGTCACGCTGTTCTTCGTCATACCAGCCACTCGTCACACTGTTCTCCGTCACACCAGCCACTAGTCATACTGTTCTCCGTCACACCAGCCACTCGTCACACTGTTCTTCGTCACACCAGCCGCTCGTCACACTGTTCTTCGCCACACGGTTCTTCGCCACACTGTTCTTCGTCACACTGTTCTTCGTCACACCAGCCGCTCGTCACACTGTTCTTCGCCACACTGTTCTTCGTCACACTGTTCTTCGTCACACCAGCTGCTCGTCACACTGTTTTTCGTCACACTGTTCTTCGCCACACCTGCCACTCGTCACACTGTTCTTCGCTAGACCAACCATCCATCACACTGTTGTTCGTCACACTGTTCTTCGTCACACCAGCTGCTCGTCACACTGTTTTTCGTCACACTGTTCTTCGTCACACCAGCCACTCGTCACACTATTCTTCGTCACACTGTTCTTCGTCACACTAGCCGCTCGTCACACTGTTCTTCGCCACACGGTTCTTCGCCACACTGTTCTTCGTCACACTGTTCTTCGTCACACCAGCCGCTCGTCACACTGTTCTTCGCCACACTGTTCTTCGTCACACTGTTCTTCGTCACACCAGCCACTCGTCACACTGTTCTTCGCTAGACCAACCATCCATCACACTGTTCTTCTCTAGATCAACCATCCATCACACTGTTCTTCTCTAGATCAACCATCCATCACACTGTTCTTCGCTAGATCAACCATCCATCACACTGTTCTTCTCTAGATCAACCATCCATCACACTGTTCTTCTCTAGATCAACCATCCATCACACTGTTCTTCTCTAGATCAACCATCCATCACACTGTTCTTCTCTAGATCAACCATCCATCACACTGTTCTTCTCTAGATCTCCAGATCAACCATCCATCACACTGTTCTTCTAGATCTATCACACTGTTCTTCTCTAGATCAACCATCCATCACACTGTTCTTCTCTAGATCAACCATCCATCACACTGTTCTTCTCTAGATCAACCATCCATCACACTGTTCTTCTCTAGATCAACCATCCATCACACTGTTCTTCTCTAGATCAACCATCCATCACACTGTTCTTCGCTAGATCAACCATCCATCACACTGTTCTTCTCTAGATCAACCATCCATCACACTGTTCTTCTCTAGACCAACCATCCATCACACTTCTTCGCTAGACCAACCATCCATCACACTGTTCTTCGCTAGATCAACCATCCATCACACTGTTCTTCTCTAGACCAACCATCCATCACACTGTTCTTCTCTAGACCAACCATCCATCACACTTCTTCGCTACACCAACCATCCATCACACTGTTCTTCGCTAAACCAACCATCCAAAACTGTTATTCGCTAAACCAACCATCCATCACTGTTATTCGCTAGACCAGTTATCCATTACTGCTTTCGTTGCTGCCAAGACAACCTTGCACACCACAAAGGAAATCCTTCCTTCAGTTGTCTTCCTTCTGCAGGGAAACGCACACGCAGGCAGGGGAGGAAGGCAAGGCAAGGCAGAGTGGGAGGCAGACAGCCTATGCAGGGAGGGAAGATAAGGCAGGAAGGCAGCGGAGATGGGGCAGGCATGGATGCAGACAAGGCAAAGCAGATGAGGGTAGGCAGCCTGGACAGATCAAGCCATGGCAAGGCAGGCCACGGCAGGACATGGGAAGGGCAGAACAGGCATGGAAGATTAGGGCAGGATAGGGCAAGCAGGTAAGCAGTAGCATGTACCACTGTTACTCACCATTTAATTTGCTAGCTGTCATGCACACAACACAAAGGACAATACAGCTAACATGAGGATAGACTTAGACCCTGAATCTGCACTCTCTCGAAAGGCGTAGAATTAGGGGGATATGATCGAGGTGTATAAATGGAAAACAGGAATAAATAAAGGGGACGTAAATAGCGTGCTGAAAATTTCCAGCCAAGACAGGACTCGCAGCAATGGTTTCAAGTTGGAAAAATTCAGATTCAGAAAGACTATAGGAAAGCACTGGTTAGGTAATAGAGTTGTGGATGAGTGGAACAAACTCTCAAGTACAGTTATTCAGGCTAAAACGTTGTGTAGTTTTAAAAATAGGTTAGATAAATACACGAGTGGGTGTGGGTGGGTGTGAGTTGGACCTGACTAGTTTGTGCTGCTGGGTCTGGTGCAGTGCTCCATCCTTGAGTGGAGATGATCAGACTGGGTGGGTCATTTGGCTAATCCGGGGGGGCCACATGGACCTGCTCCGCATGGGTCAGTAGGCCTGTTGCAGTGTTCCTTCTTTCTTATGTTCTTATGTATAACCCATGCATTGTTTTACACAACTGTATCATTAAGTAATGTGATAACCAGACGAGTGACAACATACGAGAGTAATGCTAACATTATTTCCTTACACTTGCATGGCTTCAAGAGGGAATGCTACAAGCTCATCATGGAAGTGACAGACGAAAAAGGCTTCAATGACCGCTACTTGGGAGTTAATCATTACTAGATCACCACCACCAGATACACAGTAACCTAGATGTCCTGGAATATTATACTCAAAGTTAGTATCAACCATTTTACACAGAACTCAGTGCTAACATTGTATTCACACTTTGTAAAGTTATATATACGAGTAAGTTCTAGAATCTATACTATGCCTTTTCAACAAGGCTGCAATAATAACATTATAATAATTATAATATTGTTATTTACTTTATTTGTAAGTTTCCTATTTACCAAAGTGGTGGGTACTATGTTAGCAGAGGGGAGTGATACAATGTAGTATTGAGCTTGATCACTACGCAGCTCAGCCTCTCACCACGCGTGAAAAAAGTCCAGATTAACGTCGTCCTGCTATGCCATGACCATATTCCTTCAACGTATTTGTAAATAGATATGTTTTTATAGGCTTCTGGAACTTACCTATTACGTAAACAAATGTGGATGAAGAAAAATTTCAGAAAGTGACGCTGGGTAATATTAAAAAAAAAAAACTTGGGTTAAGGTGTAATATGATTATACTTCAACATAGAAATTGTATAACCGGAGGCGTACAACACAAGAACGTAGGTGCCTTGTGATGGTGATTACACAGGTGTGAAAAACCTCTCAACCTCCAGAAACTGGGCATCAACAGATACATACCCTACTACTTCCATGTGTAAGCATCAGGTGCACCATTCTAAGTGCATACGATGCCTGCGCTTAAAACAATAGTTTATTAGTCTGAAGACGCAAAGGACGCAAGTGGAATGTTGTGTTGTTCGCCAAGACTATGTAATTAAGTAATTAAAGAGGTGTCAACACCTGCCAAGGACGCAGGTACAGCGTGGAGTGGGCCAAGATAGTTGCTACACGGGTACCAACACTAGTTAAGGAAACTCCTCACTTTCCCACTCCTCCATCCTGACCTCACATAACAATAGCTTAGAAAACACCTTCCCTTTCTCTTCCTTCACCCTTGTCTCAACACTAGCTAAGGAAGCACCTCCCCCTGCTTCATCTTAATCTCTAGCAACACTATCTTAGCAAACAAAATCCCCCCCCTCCCCCCTCCTTCACCTTGGTCTCAACACTAGCTAGGGAAACACCCCCTTAATCCTGGTCTCTCATGAGACCAGCTTAGGAAACACACCTCCCCCTCCCTCATCCTGGTCTCTCAACACGCACCTGAGCATGTGTCTATAATTACCATGAAGCGTGACATGAGCCATATAAGGTGGGTAATGTGTAGGCAACACACAAGCTAACTTCCACACACTGGACACATCAACTTCCACACATTATTTTACGCGCACGCTAGCTTACACGCATGCTAGCTTAACGTACGTACACACACACACACACACACACACACACACACACACACACACACACACACACACACACACACACACACACACACACACACACAACCCAGGAACAAGTGGAAGGACAAGCACACCCCCCAGAAACACCTGCAGAAGGACCCCAGCCACGACACCCCCAAGGCAACTGAACAATCCAAACCAACCATCACACACAGATCCCTCTGTTCCCACCCCCCGCACCACAGTTACAGTATTAGAACAGAAGTTGAAGGTTTGGTACACAAATGCAGATGGATTAACGAATAAACACGAGGAATGGCAAGAAAGAATCAATGAGAAGTCCCCAGACATCATAGCAGTTACAGAAACAAAACTCACGGGGACAATAACAGATGCAATATTCCCACCAGGATACCAGATCATGAGGAAAGATAGAAGGGGCAGAGGAGGAGGTGGGGTTGCTCTGCTAGTAAAAAACAGATGGAAATTCGAGAAAATGGAAGGCATAGATGAGATGGGAGAGAGACACTACATAGTAGGTACACTTCAGTCTGGGGAACACAAGGTGGTCATTGCAGTGATGTATAATCCACCACAGAACTGCAGGAGGCCAAGAGAGGAATATGAAGAGAGCAACAGAGCAATGGTGGACACACTTGCTGATGTGGCAAGAAGAGCTCACTCCAGTAGAGCAAAGTTGCTGGTTATGGGATATTTCAACCACAGGGAGATTGACTGGGAAAACCTGGAGCCACATGGGGGTCCCGAAACATGGAGCGCCAAGATGATGGACGTGGTGCTGGAAAACTTCATGCACCAACCTGTAAAGGACACTACCAGAGTGAGAGGGGAGGATGAACCAGCAAGATTGGACCTTGTGCTCACCCTGGGCAGTTCAGACATTGAGGATATCACGTATGAGAGTCCCCTAGGAGCTAGCGACCACGTGGTTCTGTGCTTTGAATATATAGTAGAGCTGCAAGTGGAGAGAGTAACAGGAGTTGAATGGGAAAAGCCTGACTATAAAAGAGGGGACTACATAGGGTTGAGGAACTTCCTGCAGGAGGTCCCGTGGGACAGAACTGGCAGGAAAGCCAGTAAATGAAATGATGGAATATGTAACAACAAAATGCAAGGAGGCAGTGGAAAGGTTTATTCCCAAGGGCAACAGAAACAACGGGAAGACCAGAACGAGCCCCTGGTTTACCCGACGGTGTAAGGAGGCAAAAACAAAGTGCAATAGAGAATGGAAAAAATACAGAAGGCAGAGAACACACGAAAATAGGGAGATCAGTCGCAGAGCCAGGAACGAGTACGCACAGGTAAGGAGGGAGGCCCAGCGACAGTATGAAAATGACATAGCATCGAAAATCAAGACTGACCCGAAACTGTTGTATAGCCACATCAGGAGGAAGACAACAGTCAAAGACCAGGTGATCAGATTAAGGACAGAAGGGGGAGAACTCACAAGAAATGACCAGGAGGTATGTGAGGAGCTAAACAGGAGATTTAAGGAAGTTTTTACAGTAGAGACAGGAAGGGCTATGGGAAGTCAGCACAGAAGGGAACATCAAGAGGGAATATACCACCAAGTGTTGGATGACATACGAACAACCGAGGAGGAGGTGAAGAAGCTGCTAAGTGACCTTGATATCTCAAAGGCGATGGGACCGGACATCTCCCCATGGGTCCTTAGAGAAGGAGCAGAGATGCTGTGCGTGCCTCTAAGCACAATCTTCAACACATCCCTTGAAACTGGGCAACTACCTGAGAAATGGAAGACAGCAAATGTAGTCCCCATATTTAAGAAAGGAAACAGAAACGAGGGGCTAAACTACAGACCTATGTCTCTGACATGTATTGTGTACAAAGTCATGGAGAACACCTGGAACGGAACAAGATTATAAATGAAAACCAGCATGGGTTCATGGAAGGCAAATCTTGTATCACAAACCTCCTGGAGTTTTTTGACAAGGTAACAGAAGTAAGACACGAGAGAGAGGGGTGGGTTATTGCGTTTTCCTAGACTGCAGGAAGGCCTTTGACACAGTTCCCCACAAGAGATTAGTGCAGAAGCTGGAGGATCAGGCGCATGTAACAGGGAGGGCACTGCAATGGATCAGGGAATACCTGACAGGGAGGCAGCAACGAGTCATGGTACGTGAAGAGGTATCACAGTGGGCGCCTGTGACGAGCGGGGTCCCACAGGGGTCAGTTCTAGGGCCAGTGCTATTTTTGATATATGCGAACGACATGATGGAAGGAATAGACTCTGAAGTGTCCCTCCCTATTCGCAGATGATGTAAAGTTGATGAGAAGAATTAAATCGGATGAGGATGAGGCAGGACTGCAAAGAGACCTGGACAGGCTGGACATGGGGTCCAGAAACTGGCTTCTCGAATTCAATCCTGCCAAATGCAAAGTCATGAAGATTGGGGAGGGGCAAAGAAGACCGCAAACAGAGTATAGGCTAGGTGGACAAAGACTACAGACCTCACTCAGGAAGAAAGACCTCCGGGTGACCATAACACCGAGCACGTCACCAGAGGCACACATCAACCAAATAACCGCTGCAGCATACGGGCGCCTGGCAAACCTGAGAATAGCGTTCCGATACCTTAATAAGGAATAGTTCAAGACACTGTGTATGTTAGGCCCATACTGGAGTATGCAGCACCAGTCTGGAACCCACACCTGGTGAAGCACGTCAAGAAGTTAGAGAAAGTACAAAGGTTTGCAACAAGGCTAGTCCCAGAGCTCAGGAGAATGTCGTACGAGGAAAGGTTGAGGGAAATCGGACTGACGACACTGGAGGACAGAAGGGTCAGGGGAGACATGATAACGACATACATACAAGATACTGCGGGGAATAGACAAGGTGGACAGAGATAGGATGTTCCAGAGAGGGGACACAGAAACAAGGGGTCACAACTGGAAGCTGAAGACTCAGACGAGCCACAGGGACGTCAGGAAGTATTTCTTCAGTCATAGAGTCGTCAGGAAGTGGAATAGCCTAGCAAGTGAAGTAGTGGAGGCAGGAACCATACATAGTTTTAAGAAGAGGTATGATAAAGCTCAGGAAGCAGAGAGAGAGGACCTAGTAGCAATCAGTGAAGAGGCGGGGCCAGGAGCTGAGTCTCGACCCCTGCAACCACAATTAGGTGAGTACAATTAGGCGAGTACACACACACACACACACACACACACACACACACACACACACACACACACACACACACACACACACACACGGTACGCGTAACACGCACTACTGTAAGATATTGCACCATGTATAGCATTATGTCGTGAAGAATCAGGTGGACGCAGTGTTGATTAGAGAGTGCCTGAGTAGCAGCCATCAATATACACAGGTGAGGTGCCACACACCACCACAAGTTGCACCTGCTCAACTCGTACACTAACCTACAGCTAAAATTAACGTGAAGTACGCACACCCACGAACATTCGAAAGAGGCATAAAATATTAGTAGTCACTATAAACAATGAAAATTAAAAGAAATTCACGAATATACAGAAGACATAGAATTCATAATACTACAGACGAAGAAAGGAGCAGCATTTATATATATTTATGTGGTGCCGAGACCTCCTACAGTGGACGGTGACAAATGCCTTAAACAGCCCACAGTGAAGTATGACAATCAGCCACGAGTCGTCTTTCTTATACTTGAGCAGAAAAGCACCAGACAGGAGGATACCAGGTGTCATGAACAACCAAGTAGATAGTTTTTATATAACTGCACCATACTGAGTACATCAGTGTACTGATGCTTTACTGTGTGTGCTAGTTACATAATAGAAACAAAAACTAGCTCTGATAGGTATACCAGTGGTCGGGGAGGGAGAGAGGAGGAAAATGTGTACTTATAAATGGGTAGTTTCATCTTAGGCCGCTCGCCCCACCTCTGTAAATTTTGTTGAAGGGCATTACTGATTTCGTGCACTTCAAACCGTGTATGGAGTTCGCCTCCACCGCTTCTCATCCAGTTCAATCCATTTCTCTATTATCCTTACACTAAGTTCTTCCTAACTTCACAGAGATTTATCTGTTTTCACTTTCCATGTCTCATTTCAAACTGCTTGTTTCCATCCTCCCCTTCTCCGAGAACTGCCAGGTTCAGCTTCTTTAACCACTTATATGGGTGCACGCTTCTCATCTCTGGGACTGATCTGACAGTACTTGATCAGGTGAGGGCACCGCACTGGTGCTATATCTGATATTCCTTATGTACAAAGTCCCAAAATTTGCAACACTGAGGTTTCTGAAGGCTCATCAGAGAATCGCTAGCCTCGCATAAACAGTTCAAGTTATATAATTGATATTCTCCAGCGTTATATTAGCTGTAGAATGAGGGGCCTATGGAGGGTGTACGTGGGCTGGGGTTGATGTAGGTGGGCGAGGGTTGATGGATGGGTGGTCGGTGTTGGGGTGGGTGGTGCCTTAGGAGCTCGAGTTGCTGATCTTTTTTAACAAATTCTTTTAGAAGATTTCTATCCAAAGCCGGATACACTTCTTCCAGCTCTGTTTGAATCTCATTAACTTGAAAAGTTTTTGTTTCCTATAGCTATTACACGTTCTTGCATGTGTTTGGGGAAGGGAAGGGGGGTAGTTAATAAATGGTGGAGCCATGTTGTGTGGATAGGAAGTGAGGGGAAGATAAATGTGCGTGAGGAAGGAGGGTATTGGTATTATAACGGGAGGTGTGGGGGCACTCGTGTGTAGTGGGGAAGACTAGGTTATGCTGGAACCTTATTGTGTGGGTAAGCCACTTGCGTGTGTGAGAGGGGTAAATGGGGTTAGTGTACAGTATTATAACACGCACTTGACCAGGCCAGGAGGCTGGCGTGTATGGGGCTGGTGTGTGGTGGTTGGTTTGAGTCTTATGTTGGTATGGGTGTAAAAGTCAGATGCGCCTGTGAAAAACATGTTTTGCAAAAAGGGGAAGGGATGGGGGGGGGGGGGGAGTGTGGATGTGAAGGGAAGGGGCGTGCGACATACACATGCAGGATTAAACTGAGAATATTTTTTTCTTTAATGTAATGTAATAATACACTAAAAAGATGAGGGAGTACTAAACAAAAACCTCGATAATAACAGAGAATCTACATCATCCTCAGCAGGGCCTAGTGTGCCACGAAGTAAACATGTGCTCTATACTGGTTTACACCACTACCACCACCGCCACCACCACCACCACCGCCACCACCAGGCGATCAACACCAAAAGGTTGCCCCAGGACCATTTCGAAGCTGTAAGATGAGCTTTACGCATCAAGAGCCTGCGTCAACTCCAGCACAAGTGGATCACAGCCTCAGGTGAGAGGCGCATCTCAGCAAACACACAAGCTCAAGGCCCGGATATTGCAACCCCTTACTCCCTCCTCCCTCCCTTCGTCCCTCCCTGCACACATCAAACCAATACCACAAATATATGTGAAAACTTTAAGCTGAATTTTAATTAAGTTTGATACAGATCATTTTAAACACAAATTTAACTAGGTTCCAATTGATGAAATAATGAACATTTAAACTGTATTGGGAAGCAATATCAATGACAGACGGTACATGATAATTCCTCTTTCCTCACTTAAAATTCCTAAATTCTACATGAAGCAGTTACCCTTGATAACATGGTACGGCGGTATGGAGGATACACAAAGCATTAACTACTCTCAATATACAAGGACAGAAATGAGAGAGGCGAATGGAAGTTTTAAAATTTCTAGAGCGCTGGAAGCAGGTCACTGAGCTATGATTGCAATAAAGGATCCCATACCGGTACGCTCACACACACACACACACACACACACACACACACACACACACACACACACACACACACACTTTAGACTGAAAGTTAATTACCAAGCCCTGTCACTGTCAACAAAAACTTTACAAGATCCAGTAAATTCTTGCTGATCAACAAGGCAGTGATGTTTACGCCGGAACGCGGACAGTGTGCAATAACAGACCGAATAACCAGGTCATCAAACCAGGCATCTCAGGGTAATTGTGCCAAATTTGGAGGCATGAAAATTAAAACGTATATATACGTTTGGGGCGCTACGCGTAAGAATATATATATACGTTTGGACCGTTTAGGGGTTAAAACTTCCTCAAAATATTCCCGCCATCTACCCAATACTCGTGATCTCGCACCTCACCCTCTCTCGTCCTCCTACCTCCTTCCTTACCACCCTATTTTCCTCCCCTTTTCTGCTAAAGAAGAAATTTCTTGCTTAACTGTTAGTAGTAATGTATCGCCAGTTATATACACTGATTGATCTAAGAAGGAGTCTAATGGCAATGCTCTTATTGCTTCTTAAGTCTAGACTTAATGATAGGAACTATGTTGGGTTAGGCATAAGAATTAACAACTGAGGGTCTACACGGCAAATTGAATTGTTTGCCATCTTAATGGCACTCAAGGTAATATGACACTGAGCTTGACTCTGATTAGTACTGATTCTATGTCATCACTTGCTTAAATGTCCACTTATTGAGGAATATACAGATAGTAAAACCACGTATGTGATATCTTATTAATAACAATAAGATACCAGGCATATTTAGCAGATACAGATATACTCCAGTTAACTCTTTTGGTGCCTAGTTCCTAGGCCTTTTGTGTATCCAACTGCTATTGTGCTACCATCCATAGGATGGATATGGGGTGCACAATCAACTAGCCGTTTCGGCGTCAAAATCAAAATCCTAACTGTACCTTACTGCATATTTTATTTTCCACAACTCTTTCCTCTGGTCTTCCTCCTCCTCCTCCTCTTCCTCCTCCTCCTCCTCTTCCTCCTCCTCCTCTTCCGCCTCCTCTTCCTCCTCCTCTTCCTCCTCTTCCTCCTCCTCTTCCTCCTCGTAGGGATTACAATATTAAAAGATAAAAAGCCTACATTTTATTTCATAAATTAATATTGTCTTTTCGAGGAAATTCTCAAATTCATTAATACAATATTGATGATGCAACACTATAAAATTCCAGGAATATAAATGTTTAATGAAGGAAGTCAACAGAAATATTGTGTTAATCTTTAAATAATATGTTGATCCCCTCCCCCCCCCCGCCTCTCCTTCCCTGGCTAGACCCCCAACCCCTCCTTACGCCCTGGCAGCCCCCTCGCCTAACCTTCCCTGGCTAGCCCCCCAGCCCCTCCTCACGCCCTGGCCAGCCCCTCCTCACGCCCTGGCCAGCCCCCACCCCTCCTCACGCCCTGGCCAGCCCCCGCCCCTCCTCACGCCCTGGCCAGCCCCCCGCCCCTCCTCACACCCTGGCCAGCCCCCCGCCCCACAAGCCCTGGCCAACCCCCCTCCCCTCACGCCCTGGCACCCACTCCAATTGACTGAAAAATTTAGTTTGTACGCCATTGTCCCGTGGGAGTTAAGGAATGAGGGGGATTCAGGAAGAGTTAGGGGAGGGGTCAAGGCTTAGGTGAGGGGGGGATGGGGTAAGGGTGTGGTGAGAGGAGAAAGGTGAGGTACAGAGCCGAGGGGGAGATGTGCATCAAAGGCATATAAAAGGTAAAGGTGAGGGTGCAGGGAGGGAGGGGGTAAGAGCGAGGGAGAAGGGGGAAAAGGGCAGGGGAAGAGAGGGGAAAGGGGGAGAAGGAAGAGGGGGAGAAGGAAGAGAGGGGGAGAGAGAAGAGAAGGAAAGAGTGAAGAGAAGTAAGGAGGGAAGAGAGGGAAAGGGGTAAGAGGGGGAGGGGAAGAGTGAAAAGAGAGAGGGGGAGTGGTAAGAGGGAGAGACGGGAGAGGGGTAAATGGAAATGGGGTGTGGCATCACCAGTGGCGTACACAAGACACCTCAGTGAGGAGGGACAAAGTCTGTTTACAGAGTAATTTTTATATATATAATTTTTGTACTCAGGGTTTTACAAGGTTAGGTTAAGATTTCTAACTATATTTACAAGACAAGAGCTGTTACCTACATCAGCTCATTTGAAAGTATACAGTCTCTCTCTTCCCAGCTGCTGCTGCTGCTGGTACAGTTACTGAACAAGACCTCAGAGTGCTGGCCTCCAGGAAACAAGAGGGAGGGAGGGGGGAGCCAGAGTGAAGGAGGGGGAGCAAGAGTCAGGGAGGGGGGAGCAAGAGTAAGGGAGGGGGGAGCAAGACTCAGGGAGGGGGAGGGACAACAACTGAAGGCTCAGGAAGTATTATCAGCATTACACGTATTGGCGGACGGCTTGGGGACCATTCAGGTGTAAAGGCTTCTCGAGGGGATGGTGGAGCACCCAGAGCATGGAACACGCAGGTAAGGTTTCAGGAGCTCTGGAACACTTAAGTGCAGCTTTAATAGCGCTGGAACCCAAGGAGCTTCAGAAAACATCCAGCTTCAAGAATATTACTATCTGGCTTAAGCACCGCTGGAACACGCAGGTACAGCCTAATCACCGCTGGAACACGCAGATACAGCCTAACACCGCTGGAACACGCAGATACAGCCTAAGCACCGCTGAAACACGCAGATACAGCCTAAACAACGCTGAAACACGCAGGTACAGCCTAAGCACCACTGGAACACGCAGATAAAGCCTAAGCACCACTGGAACACGCAGATAAAGCCTAAACACCACTGGAACACGCAGATAAGGCCTAAACACCGCTGAAACACGCAGATACAGCCTAAGCACCACTGAAGCACGCAGGTACAGCCTAAGCACGGCTGGAACACGCAGGTAGAGCCTAAGCACCGCTGGAACACGCAGGTACAGCCTAAGCACCGCTGGAACAAGCAGGTACAGCCTAAGCACCGCTGGAACAAGCAGGTACAGCCTAAGCACCGCTGGAACAAGCAGGTATAGCCTAAGCAACGATGGAACACGCAGGTACAGCCTAAGCAACGATGGAACACGCAGGTACAGCCTAAGCAACGATGGAACACGCAGGTACAGCCTAAGCACCGCTGGAACAAGCAGGTACAGCCTAAGCAACGAAGAAACACGCAGGTACATCCTAAGCACCGCTGGAACACGCAGGTACAGCCCAAGAACCGCTGGAACACGTAGGTACAGCCTAAGCACGGCTGGAACACGCAGGTACAGCCTAAGCACCGCTGAAACACGCAGGTACAGCCTAAGCACCGCTGAAACACGCAGGTACAACCTAAGCACCGCTTGAACACGCGGGTACAGCCTAAGCACCGCTGAATCACGCAGGTACAGCCTAAGCACCGCTGAAATACGCAGGTACAGCCTAAGCACCGCTGAAACACTCAGGTACAGCCTAAGCACCGCTGAAACACGCAGGTACAGCCTAAGCACCGCTGAAACACGCAGGTACAGCCTAAGCACCGCTGAAACACGCAGGTACAGCCTAAGCACAGCTGAAACACGCAGGTACAGCCTAAGCACCGCTGAAACACGCAGGTACAGCCTAAGCACCGCTGAAACACGCAGGTACAGCCTAAGCACCGCTGAAACACGCAGGTACAGCCTAAGCACCGCTGGAACACAAAGTTGTGGTTTAAGGTGCAACTGTTATATAAATGCAGACGACTACTGGGAAATCTTGATTCATGTATGACTCAGGATTCCTGGCAAACTTGATACCGGGTTGCTAGTTTCCAGGAAGTAACACCGTGGCGCTCGCTCGCTCTCTCTCTCTCGCATACACAAACATACACACACACACACACAAGCAGCAAAAGACAATATCCAAAGAAAACATATACCCATGTTCTACTTAAGTTGTGTAAGATGATGGTACAAGCTGTTGGGGAGGAGGAGGGAGGGAATGGAGGGAGGGAATGGAGGGAGGGAATGAAGGGAGGGAAGGAAGGGAGGGGATGGAGGGGAGGGGAGGGGAGGGAAGGGAAGGGAGGGGAGGGGAGGGGAGGGGAGAGAGAGAGAGAATGAGCTAAAGGTATGAGAAGTATGTACTAGTAACTAGGTGATAGTTATTAGTGCGTACCTCAATATTGTTGTGGGGAGGCAGAGCCAGAGTTACCTAGTAACAACCTTACCTTTGATATACCATTGATGAGTTCCGTAGTGTGTCTACTCCGAGAAAGGCCATGGGCCAGGCTCGTCTGGTGCTAGCCTGGTCAATCATTCTGTTGCTGCTCGTGGCCCGCTGACCCACATGCCCACCACAGCCTGGTTGATGTGGCACCTGGTGAAGATATTATCCGGTTTCCTCTTGAAGACCTGTACACTTGTCCCAGCAGTGTTTCTGATATCTTCTGGTAAGATATTGAATAGTCTGGGACACGAATGTTGATAGTGTTACCTTATTGTGCCCACTGCACGCCTGCTGTGTGTGTTTCTGTTTGGAGCATTTACAGAAACACACATTGTGAGTACAAACAGGAAGCAAGTCTCACTCACGCTCAGCAGATGGAGGATCAAGCCTCCTCCATCTCCATAAATAAATCCCACATGGATTTATTTACGAATTATTTAATTCCAAACATGGCATTCGCTTCTATGAGGACCCTACTAATATAACTCATTTTTATTTGATTTCAAACCGTGAATCTTTGCCTGATCTGGCAGATCGGGCCGAGGGGGGAGGTGATCCCCGAAATCGTCTTTAGGTAACCTTCAGGTACGACCTCTGTACTTGCTCTGGCAATATTTTTGCAAACATCCATCAGATGAAGGTTTCAGTCTTGGACCACGAACATCAACACAGTATTCCCTCACAGTGGCCATGGTATTCTTTCTGAAACTTTTGCTTTCAAAAATTTATTGTGCTTGCATTATATAAAATAGCTCCACGAATGAACAGACACACTATGCCAAAAACATACAACAAAGGCCTGGAAAATGCACTCCGCACATAAGCTGATGGCATACTATTAAATTCCGTAGTCTACTGATATGTGGTAATACCTCAATAATTTCCATTATTCTCAAGTCAAGGTCTGGTGGTAGGTTTCCAAGGATATCGATTTTGGCATCTGATTATCTCCATATTAGTAAAAAAAAGTGACTGATGAATGAATGAATGTATGTATGTATGCATGCATGTATGCATGCATAAATAGCAACGCTCTTGCCGAATAAGGCAAGCTAAAACTTGTGCATGCAATAATTTCGCAAAAGTCATTCTGAACCTAACGAAAAAATATATTTCTTTGTGTTTGTTTATTATTGTATACTTATTTAAAATATATTTAGCTGGATTAGGCTAAATTAAACTGCACTTGTTATAATAAAGCTAGTTAAGTTTTCTAAGGTTCTTTACGTACAAAATTATAAATTTTTACATAAACATAAATGAAAAAATATATCTTTCAACGTATAAGAGAAAATTTTAGGAAGGACAATTTTAAACGAGTTCTTGCTAACTGACCAATTTTACCTATTCGGCACGACGCATGCATGTATGTATAGAAGGTGAGGAGTCCAACTGCTGACTACATCACAAGCACACTCCAAGGTCAGTAGTCGTAGTCGTGTGCAGTTATATAACGTAACAACTACTCGGGACGGAGTGGCTTTCATCCGCCTTCAAGAGATCCTGCTTAAGATAATGGGAATAAAGAGAAACCTTGCAAGACAAGCACTTACATGACAACAGAGCTCAAAGTTGAGTCAAAAAATAAACAAGCCAAGTTGCGAGAAATAAATAAAGCACTCAATACACCACCGTCCACAGCATCACGATATATTAACATAAACGAATGCCTTGTCATGATAAATTACAGGAAAAACTTAAGATTCATTTGCAAGGAAAAAATGAAATATTCTATGAAGGAATTTCTCTTCCCATTGTTATTAAGATGAAGTTGTTTTAAGAGTCACTTTCTTTCCAGGCACAGATATTATTATTATATACTGAAGAATATATGGGCTCTTGCGGGGATGGGAAGAAGAGAGAAGGCAGTGGGAACAAAACAGGGAGTGTAGGGAAGAAAAAAAGCCTGAGGAAAAAAAAAGGTATACGAGGGAAGAAAAGGCTTAAAGGAAGTCCTCCTTTAACGTCGTCGACAGGTTCTTGGAAACTGCGAATTTAATGAATTTAAGCAAAACGACGTAAATGAAACCAATTTTACCATAGGCTAATTGACAAACTAGAGTTCCTACGGCTAGGGAGAGCTGAGAGGGAGGGCAGCAGACGTCATGACTATGGAGTATGTCGCTCTGGGCTGCTACTGACATTTTTATTATTTTAGGTATTACACATTTTTCAGAATTATGTAAGAAACACGCTACCCATCACAAAAACTGAATACAAACAGTCATAAAGGAGGAAACTGACATAACATTAAAACTGGTTAAGCAGCTGCACCTTCTTTGTCGGCACTTGCACACTCGCCTGTTATTTCTACGTTATACATTTAAAAGTTTTTTTAAAACGTTCAAACCAATCACGACTTGCCAAGAAGCTTTCACTTTCAGCACTAGAACCCTGTTTTTTCTTTAGATCTTTAAATAAACTTAAACTTGTATGGCCATTAGCGAACAAGTAGATGTCGATGGAGGACATGCCGATTCTTGTCCTCCATCAAGATGTTTAAAACTCTTTCCATATTTTCCATTCATGACCGGGAACTGATCTTTCTCATCAAAGTTATAACGAAACGACGTTAAGCGAGGACTTCCTGTACGAGAAAAGAAAAGGTATAAAAGGGAATAGGGATACGAAGGAAGAAAAGAGAGAGGATAGTGTACACATGAAGTAACAATATGAAGGTTGTTACTCAGGGATGGTTATAAACTGACCCTGTAGTTTAACCTGTATGCTGCTTAGCATTAAACTTTACACATTAAACTGAACTGTAAAATAAAGCCTTGACAATGGCAAGGTTCTGAGAAGCAATTATGTAGAACAAGTTAAAAACTTATAAAAAAATACTTGTAGAGACCCTTGTGTGTGGAGAGAGGGAGGGAGAGAGAGGGAGGGAGAGAGAGGGAGGGGGAGAGAGAGAGGAGGAGAAAGAGAGAGAGGAGGAGAAAGAGAGAGAGGAGGAGAAAGAGAGAGAGGAGGAGAAAGAGAGGAGAAAGAGAGAAGAGAGGAAGAGAGAGAGGAAGAGAGAGAGGAGAAAGAGAAAAGAGAGAGAGAGAGAGAGAGAGAGAGAGAGAGAGAGAGAGAGAGAGAACGACACGGTAAAGACAGAACGACCATTAAGGCATCAGATTCCTACTCCTCATTTCCCCAGAGTTAGCGGTTTAGGCAGTGATTTAACAGTGAGTGGCGCCAACTGCTGACGTTTACGACAGTTTTCTGGGGAAAAAATACACCCAGGCTGATAAAAATAGCACAATATGGTGCTGTTCATCTAGCTCCGAGGTGAACGAGCACCAAAAAAAACAGGATAACCGCCAAACAAGTGATATTTCAATATCAGACAGCTAGAGAAAGCAGTGATATTTCAATATCAGACAGCTAGAGAAAGCAGTGATAATTCAATATCAGCTAGAGAAAGCAGTGATATTTCAATATCAGCTAGAGAGAGCAGTGATATTTCAATATCAGACAGCTAGAGAAAGCAGTGATAATTCAATATCAGCTAGAGAAAGCAGTGATATTTCAATATCAGCTAGAGAGAGCAGTGATATTTCAATATCAGCTAGAGAGAGCAGTGATATTTCAATATCAGACAGCTAGAGAAAGCAGTGATAATTCAATATCAGCTAGAGAAAGCAGTGATATTTCAATATCAGCTAGAGAGAGCAGTGATATTTCAATATCAGCTAGAGAGAGCAGTGATATTTCAATATCAGACAGCTAGAGAAAGCAGTGATATTTCGATATCAGACAGCTAAAGAGATATTTCGATATCAGACAGCTAAAGAGATATTTCGATATCAGACAGCTAAAGAGATATTTCGATATCAGACAGCTAAAGCAGTGATATTTCGATATCAGACAGCTAAAGAAAGCAGTGATATATCGATATCAGACAGCTAAAGAAAGCAGTGATATATCGATATCAGACAGCTAAAGAGATATTTCGATATCAGACAGCTAAAGAAAGCAGTGATATTTCGATATCAGACAGCTAGAGAGATATTTCGATATCAAACAGCTAAAGAGATATTTCCATATCAGACAGCTAAAGAAAGCAGTGATATTTCGATATCAGACACAGCTAAAGAAAGCAGTGATATTTCGATATCAGACGCAGCTAGAGAAAGCAGTGATATTTCGATATCAGACACAGCTAGAGAAAGCAGTGATATTTCGATATCAGACACAGCTAGAGAAAGCAGTGATATTTCGATATCAGACGCAGCTAGAGAAAGCAGTGATATTTCGATATCAGACACAGCTAGAGAAAGCAGTGATATCTCGATATCAGACGCAGCTAGAGAAAGCAGTGATATTTCGATATCAGACGCAGCTAGAGAAAGCAGTGATATTTCGATATCAGACACAGCTAGAGAAAGCAGTGATATCTCGATATCAGACGCAGCTAGAGAAAGCAGTGATATTTCGATATCAGACGCAGCTAGAGAAAGCAGTGATATTTCGATATCAGACACAGCTAGAGAAAGCAGTGATATCTCGATATCAGACGCAGCTAGAGAAAGCAGTGATATCTCGATATCAGACACAGCTAGAGAAAGCACTGATATCTCGATATCAGACACAGCTAGAGAAAGCACTGATATCTCGATATCAGACACAGCTAGAGAAAGCAGTGATATCTCGATATCAGACACAGCTAGAGAAAGCACTGATATCTCGATATCAGACACAGCTAGAGAAAGCAGTGATATCTCGATATCAGACACAGCTAGAGAAAACAGTGATATCTCGATATCAGACACAGCTAGAGAAAGCAGTGATATCTCGATATCAGACACAGCTAGAGAAAGCAGTGATATCTCGATATCAGACGCAGCTAGAGAAAGCAGTGATATCTCGATATCAGACACAGCTAGAGAAAGCAGTGATATCTCGATATCAGACACAGCTAGAGAAAGCAGTGATATCTCGATATCAGACGCAGCTAGAGAAAGCAGTGATATCTCGATATCAGACGCAGCTAGAGAAAGCACTGATATCTCGATATCAGACACAGCTAGAGAAAGCACTGATATCTCGATATCAAACACAGCTAGAGAAAGCACTGATATCTCGATATCAGACACAGCTAGAGAAAGCACTGATATCTCGATATCAGACACAGCTAGAGAAAGCAGTGATATCTCGATATCAGACACAGCTAGAGAAAGCACTGATATCTCGATATCAGACACAGCTAGAGAAAGCAGTGATATCTCGATATCAGACACAGCTAGAGAAAGCACTGATATCTCGATATCAAACACAGCTAGAGAAAGCACTGATATCTCGATATCAGACACAGCTAGAGAAAGCACTGATATCTCGATATCAGACACAGCTAGAGAAAGCACTGATATCTCGATATCAGACACAGCTAGAGAAAGCACTGATATCTCGATATCAGACACAGCTAGAGAAAGCACTGATATCTCGATATCAGACACAGCTAAAGCATCTGTTCAACACGCTCAGCATGCTCTCCATCACTCCAAGCCGACATCAAGATCAAAGCCTGATGAAACAGGCTGTTACTACTGGCCGCACGCAGTCCAACGTACGAACCACGGCCCGACTGATCAGGACACCTGAGAAACGTGTAAAGTTCTCTTGAAGACTGCCGGAGGTGTATTAGTAATTCCCCTTATGCAGGGAGGCAGGGAGTTGCGCTGTAGACCTCCGGCACTCTAAGTTCTCTCTCAGTGTAATTAAGCCGAGGTGTTTTGCATCGTCTTTTTAAGTCTTTGTTATACAGAATAATATTAATGTTCGGGGTTGGGACCCGTCCCTCCAGAATTTTCCACGCTGTATGGAATACAGCTGAAGAGACTTCAAGCATTCCCAGTAGTTTAGATGCTTGTGTACGAGCAGTGAAAGTTCTCTGAACATTTTCCAATTTAACCAACCTGGAGAGAACAAGTGATGATGATAATCACCGACTTCGTATCTCATCTTAAAAAGTTCTAGTTATGTAGCCTATTATTTTCCTTGCATTAGCAATAATAACATTGTTGTGATCCTTGCACTAGCAATAACAATGTTATGATCTTTGAATGTAAGATCTTCTGACATCATTACTCCCGAGTTTCACACATGAAACTTTCCTTTTGTTGAATAATTCAAGTTTGTCATATCCCCCGCTGCAGTCTTTATTTCCTACATTCCATCACAGAAGAACAATTGAAACTTTTCCTCGTTAAACATCATATTGTTATCAGAGATCCAATGCAAGACTTGATTTATATCCACCTGAAGTTTCGGTGTCTTCGACAGACAAACCTATTGAAAATTCTGTTATCAGCAAAGAACCCTATGGTGCAATAAATTATGTCCTTGTCAGTGTCGGATAATTGAATGAGAAACAAGCGACGCGAGTACCAGAGCTTTTCGCTGTAGCAGCCTCTATCAACAGTGATACTTGTATAGTATACTTGTAGACTTGCCAACTATATTATTGTAAGGCTCATTTCCTAGCCATGACGTCACGAGACTCCCAGTGGAAATCTACTTCACTCTTTGTTTACTACTTACTGGACTTCATTTGTTAGAGTTAAACATTCATTCGCTATCACATCATGGTTGCACTTGTTGAACGCTTTTACACAATCGGTGTACACCATATTAGCATTTAGCTTGTCTTCCAGTGCACCTAGGATCACTTCGTAATGATAAAGTGCTTATGAAAGGCAGGAGCGACCTGCCCTAAACCCATACTGCCCTGCATATTACAATTATTGCTATTCCATGCAATTGGAAATCTTATTTTTTAGGATCCATTCAAAGATTTTAGTGTGTGAAGTTAGTGCTACCGATGTATAGTTTCCCGCAACGGCTTTACTGCCCCCTCTATGAAGTGGAACAACAACAGTAATTTTAATAGCTCACAAAATGCTTGCAAAATAAATAACCGGAAAAGTGGACAGATTGATACTCAATTTTATACCAAATATAACCCAAAATGTAATAGTGAACAGAGTTATGTCGGAGGGTACCACAGTGACATGCTCTGCTCTCCAAGGCACAGTACCAGACCCAGTTTTCTTTCTCACTCTCATACCCGATGTATAGGCATAAATTATAGCACAATATCATTTGCAGACGATACTAGGATCTGTATGAGAGTAGCATCTTGAGGACACAGCAAACTTCAAAGTTGACAAAATCCTGTAATGGGTCACTAACATTTTGCTGAATGAGGAAAAGTTTTAGTTGCTGAGTTATGGAAAGATTAAAAGTATAAAGATTGCAAGAGAGTATAAAACAAACTCGAATCACTCAACAGAGCAAAATACTGTGAAAGATACACCCCTAACGCAGATGATTTTACCCTCACTATATTATCATCTCTCATCCAGACTCTTCCCTCACTACACCACAACCTTCACTTTCTATTTCCCTTAACCACTCTTCCCTCACTACATCACAACCTTCACTTTCTATCTCCCTTAACCACTCTTCCCTCACCACACCACCACCTACCCTCATTCTTTCTTTCCTTCCTTCCTTCCTTCCCTCCCTCCCTCCCTCCCTCGCTCGCTCGCTAAGAATTCCCTCACCTACATTACTCGGGAGATCCTTTCTGCCAACCCAGATTACCTTACTTTTCTTCCAGGAAACGGCCAGCCACTGAACCTACTTCTTGTACAGGTGAACATCAACTATCGACTCACCTTTCTCTAGTAAAGGTGAATGATCACCTTCATTTCACTTCCGCTCGTCCAGGTGAACGGTTACACTCGCCTGCACCCTAGCCAGATGAACATTCACCCAAGAACCACCTGTCCCACAACAGCCATCATCCTCCTCACCCATCACAGCTGACATCTTACTCATCCAACATTGGTCACTTCCTCATTCACGATGAAGTTTTAGCTTTTGCTAATAAAAAAAAAACTAATAAAAGGGAAGAGAACACAAGACTAAGAAACTCTTGATAGCACCAAAGTTATGTAAATACCATAATGCAACTATATAAGAAAATTTTACGTTCAAGGAACACAACTGAGATAGCATCACAACACTAAAAATGTGATAGAATGGGCTAAAAGAACAAAAAAAAATACACAACAAAAAATTATGATATAACGAGGAATCCCACGAAACAGACATAAGAGACAGGCACCAAATAGCAGTTATCCTATCAAATAAGCAGGACACTTCCTCCCAAAAAACTAGACCTATCTGTGTTAGACGTCTGACTGGTTTCTTCAGTTATTCTACTCCAGAAGCCTGACGGTAATAGCTTGACAAAGCTCCTGGAGAGCGAAATGTTGCCACATTAAAATGTCACATTAGATGCACTTGTGTTCTTTTACCTAACATATTGTCGGAAATTCTTCCAACATCATAACGTCTTCGTCTCTCATATGTTTGATGAGCTGTGTTTATCTTTGGCAAGTCTTGAGTTGTGCTGCCAGTGTTGCACTTGTGTCCTTTTACCTAGCAGACGGAGACGTAGTTGGTGGCATGCTACACGGCAGCTGTTACAAGGGTCGTGATATCCAGGGTAAAGAATGTGTTGCTGGTGCTACATGGGTGAGAGAAGGGTCAGGACTCCAACCTATGGCATACTAGTTTTAGAATCAAGAGGCCAGTTGTCTGACCGAGCAGACTAATATATGTCCAACTTGATATTTACAGTTGTGTTATTAAGAATTTGACAAGTCACTGATAATGGCTAATGTAGTGGGGGAGATGGTAAGGTGTGCGTGTCTACCTTTCTGATAACAGCCACCTTTGATATACCCATAACCAATATCACTAGAATTACTACTGAAAACTAAATATAAAGAAAAAAAGATAAAATAAACTCAGGGAAACCGGTTAGCTGAACTCGAGTGCTGGAAATTGAAAGTACAGTAACTGCATTCTGAAGGAGGGGAGGGGATAGGTGTAGTTTTGAATTGTAGTATCGCCAAGCGCCTCTGGCAAGACAGTGATGGTGCGAGTGTTTCTTCTTTGTCAGATCACCTTACCTCGGTGTGAGACGGACGGTATTTATATATATATATATATATATATATATATATATATATATATATATATATATATATATATATATATATATATATAATGTGCTGAATAGGTAAAATTGGTCAATTAGCAAGAACTCATTTAAAATTAAGTCCTTTCTAAAATTTTCTTATACATTTAAAAAAATTATTTATGTTTATGTAAAAATGAATAATTTCGTACCAAAAGTACCTTACAAAACTTACCTAACCTTATTATAAGAAGTGCAATTTAATTTAGCCTAATCCAACTAAATATATTTCCGATAAGTCTACAATAATTTAATAATAAACAAAATTAAATTTTTTTTTTCGTTAGGTTCAGAATGATTTTTGCGAAATTATTGCAGACAAATTTTCGCTTGCTTTATTCGGCAAGAACAGCGCTGCCAAAATCGCAAGTTTTACTTATTCGGCATGACATTACACACACACGCACACGCACACACGCACACACACAATGCATGGATGTGGTGGCATACAAATGTTTGGTGTCTACATTGTGGCCTCTTGAGGCAACCATGCTCTTCCTTTCCTCCACTTCCTTTACATTTTCCTTCGAAATTTACTGCTGCTTCTCTCTGCATCTTTGCATGCATTACCACTCTCTCAAGCTGCTCCCCACTCACCATTTCTATCACACTCCCACTCTCCCTCTTCCCCTCTACCTCCCTCCCACCCTTCCTTCACCCCCCCCACCCTATCACCCCTCAATTCTTTGGGCAATATTTCTTGCAACTCTGGTACGATAACGGGCATTCACCACGGAGACTTAGTGTTCTCCAGTGTTGCTTCTGAGACCTATGCCTAAAACAGAAACACAAACAATAGCAACAGCAACAGAATTAACGGAAGCTACAGCAAAACAGCGGTAGTAGCAACCTCAGTAGTCACAGCAAGAACATGAACAGGAGCATTAGTAGCAGCAGCCGCCGCCATAGTATAAGCAGCCAACAGCAAAACAACATACCAATTAAGTGTAGAAGTATTGTTATGTATCATCTGGACCATCCACTACTGCTTCAAGTAACATTTGGCAATCGATCATTGCCTATCACTGAAAATATTGCTTCCTAAGAACAAAACCACAGCAGCAGCAAGTGTTGGTGGGTGTTGCGCACCTGAGCGGTGCAGGCAAGCAAGCGACCCCTGGCTAAGCTGTAAGCAACCCCCCTGCATCGCACCGTGCGCCTTCCACCACCGGCATCCATTCCTCCCTCTCTTCACAACCAGCCCATTCATCCCTCCTTCCACCAGTACCACCAATCCTCCCATCATCTGACCCCATTTCCTTCCGCTAGCCCTTCCTCCATTTCATCATCACTACCATTCAGAGACCCGCCACTACTGCTCTCTATGTATGTCTCTCAACACCGCCACCTACACTACTACTACACCCATTACCTATACTTCTGTGGCTGCTCCTATGCAAGTATTTAGTAAGCAGATAATTACATACATCAGCTTGCCTTTAAAGACTTCCATCAACGTAAGTCAACTTTAGTCCAGAATTTTTAAAAGTCTTTAGTCAAACTTTTACCAAGTTCTTAAGTTTTATCCTCCATAACTTATTTTCTCATTAATTAACTAGTGGGCTTGTGTTTTTCCCATCACTCTCGAAATTACAGTTTCTTGACAAATCTTTGTGATGCCAGCGAGCTCTAGTTTCGAGATTTGTCTATATCAGGGGTCTCCAAACTGCGACCCGCCACAAGATTTTATGCGGCCCGCAGCAGAAATATTTATGAATAGTAAAACTAATAAACCCTCGTTTTCAGTCACTTCACTCAAAGTTAAGGATTTTGTTGCTTGTAACAATTTATGTCAAATTTTTTTTCAAGTTTTAGTTCTAATCTTCAATTTTCAGACATACCCTTCAGTTATGGAAAGAAAAAAGGAAAAGAAGAGCGCAGAGTGAGTGCCGCTGTTTAATGAAGAATGGGGCTTAAAGTGCTTCTTTGTACAAGCAGGTGATAAAGCCTTGTGTAACGTATGCCACGAAACTGATGCAGTTTTGAAGGGGTACAATGTATGTTGGCATTGAGAGACCAAATATTAACCAAGTTATTCCCAATTCACAGGAACACTGCGTTCGGAAAAAAATTTAACCAATGCAACGTAGGTTGCTTTCCCAACAAGGCTTTTTCACGCAGACGAGAGCTGAAAATTAAGCTTTAACCAGAGCCAGTTATAAAGTAGATTATGCGTTAGCTAAAAGAGCAAAGCAATTCATCGGTAGAGATCTGATCAAAGAGTGTATGATGGAAGCAGTGGGAGAGTTATGCCCAGAAAAGGCAAACCTGTTCAAAATTCTCAGTCTTGCGCTAAATACTTTTGCTTGTAGAACTGAGGATACAGGAAGCAATATATTTCATCAAATTGCAGTCAAAGGACGAAATCTAGAGTTTTATTCTCTCGCACATTGCGTCGACATTGAATTTAATGTCGCACAAGAATTAGTATCAATGTATAGCATGCACAACACAGGAACCGGAGAAGACATCTTCAAAGAATTGCAAGAAAACTATTTAGAATATAACCTGGAGTAGAATAAACAGCAATGAGTGACATCTGATAGAGGAAAGAACATGTCTGGGGTAAAGTTTGGTTGGACAAATCACAAAAGCTTATGAGGATGGTGGATTCCCAAAGTCCATGTTCCTGTATTGCGTTATCCATCAGCAAGCATTGTGAGGAAAACATGAGGATATGTCTTGCGTTCTGAAATCTGCTGTTTCAAAAGTGAATTTCATTTGATCTCAGGGACTTTATCATCGCTAGTTCCGTGATTTTCTGAGAGTGATTCTCAGTTCATTGACTTGCCTTATTATACAGCAGTTCAATGGCTTAGTTGTAGAAAGATCCTATCACGGTTCTCTCAGCTCAGAAATGAAAACTATTCATTTCACTTAGAGAAGAATCGACCCGAACCACTTTTATCAAATGATGGCTGGCTTTGGAAATTGGCCTTTTTTGCAGACGTGACATGCCATTTGAATCAGCTGAATTTGAAGTTCCAAGGTGAAACAAATTTGATTTGTAATCCATTCACGCATGTCAAGGCATTCAGAGCAAAACTGATGCTATTTGAAGGACATGTGAAAGTTTCCAACTTAGTTCATTTTCCATGTGAAAAATTTCACAAAGAAAGCGAAGCAAGATTTTCTTCTTCACCTGCAACAGAAATCATTAATGACTTGCAAAAACAATTTTAGAAACCATTTCCTACTAATCTTGATGCAAAAACACATAAAATAAAGCTATTTGAATATCCCTTTGACTGCAATATTAAAGCACTCCCAAGTCAGTTTGAAAAAGAAATTATTACCTGGAGTTTACCTGGAGAGAGTTCCGGGGGTCAACGCCCCCGCGGCCCGGTCTGAGACCAGGCCTCCTGGTGGATCAGAGCCTGATCAACCAGGCTGTTGCTGCTGGCTGCACGCAAACCAACATACGAGCCACAGCCCGGCTGATCCGGAACTGACTTTAGGTGCTTGTCCAGTGCCAGCTTGAAGACTGCCAGGGGTCTGTTGGTAATCCCCCTTATGTGTGCTGGGAGGCAGTTGAACAGTCTCGGGCCCCTGACACTTATTGTATGGTCTCTTAACGTGCTAGTGACACCCCTGCTTTTCATTGGGGGGATGGTGCATCGTCTGCCAAGTCTTCTGCTTTCGTAGTGGGTGATTTTCGTGTGCAAGTTCGGTACTAGTCCCTCTAGGATTTTCCAGGTGTATATAATCATGTATCTCTCCCTCCTGCGTTCCAGGGAATACAGGTTTAGGAACCTCAAGCGCTCCCAATAATTGAGGTGTTTTATCTCCGTTATGCGCGCCGTGAAAGTTCTCTGTACATTTTCTAGGTCGGCAATTTCACCTGCCTTGAAAGGTGCTGTTAGTGTGCAGCAATATTCCAGCCTAGATAGAACAAGTGACCTGAAGAGTGTCATCATGGGCTTGGCCTCCCTAGTTTTGAAGGTTCTCATTATCCATCCTGTCATTTTTCTAGCAGATGCGATTGATACAATGTTATGGTCCTTGAAGGTGAGATCCTCCGACATGATCACTCCCAGGTCTTTGACGTTGGTGTTTCGCTCTATTTTGTGGCCAGAATTTGTTTTGTACTCTGATGAAGATTTAATTTCCTCATGTTTACCATATCTGAGTAATTGAAATTTCTCATCGTTGAACTTCATATTGTTTTCTGCAGCCCACTGAAAGATTTGGTTGATGTCTGCCTGGAGCTTTGCAGTGTCTGCAATGGAAGACACTGTCATGCAGATTCGGGTGTCATCTGCAAAGGAAGACACGGTGCTGTGGCTGACATCCTTGTCTATGTCGGATATAAGGATGAGGAACAAGATGGGAGCGAGTACTGTGCCTTGTGGAACAGAGCTTTTCACCGTAGCTGCCTCGGACTTTACTCTGTTGACGACTACTCTCTGTGTTCTGTTAGTGAGGAAATTATAGATCCATCGACCGACTTTTCCTGTTATTCCTTTAGCACGCATTTTGTGCGCTATTACGCCATGGTCACACTTGTCGAAGGCTTTTGCAAAGTCTGTATATATTACATCTGCATTCTTTTTGTCTTCTAGTGCATTTAGGACCTTGTCGTAGTGGTCCAATAGTTGAGACAGACAGGAGCGACCTGTTCTAAACCCATGTTGCCCTGGGTTGTGTAACTGATGGGTTTCTAGATGCGTGGTGATCTTGCTTCTTAGGACCCTTTCAAAGATTTTTATGATATGGGATGTTAGTGCTATTGGTCTGTAGTTCTTTGCTGTTGCTTTACTGCCCCCTTTGTGGAGTGGGGCTATGTCTGTTGTTTTTAGTAACTGTGGGACGACCCCCGTGTCCATGCTCCCTCTCCATAGGATGGAAAAGGCTCGTGATAGGGGCTTCTTGCAGTTCTTGATGAACACAGAGTTCCATGAGTCTGGCCCTGGGGCAGAGTGCATGGGCATGTCATTTATCGCCTGTTCGAAGTCATTTGGCGTCAGGATAACATCGGATAGGCTTGTGTTAATCAAATTTTGATCAGATATGCTGAAAAAAAAGAAAATCCGATAAAATTTTATAAATCTTCACACCCTCATCAGTTTCCAAATTTGAAGGGATTTGCTTATGGATTCTTATTAGTTTTTGGTACAGCGTACCTTTGTGAACAAACATTTTCAAAAATGAAGTATGTCATGTCCAAATATCGCACAAATTTATCTGATGAGCATTTGAAGTCCATTCTGATAACTGACTCCTCAGGCTTGAAACTTCAACAATATTTTGAAATTAAAAAACAGTCCAATTATTCCCGTTAACCTTGTGCCAGTGTTTCTCACCTGCAGTTCAGTAATTCATTATACTACCAGAACACTGGCTTATATTTAACATTTTTACTCATACATACTTTCTTTGTAAACATGGTATTGTTTCTTTGTAATTGTTACATTTCTTTTTAGTTCTGAATCATATCATGCTGATTACAAAAAGGATCCAAATAAAACTTATTCATTCATATTTATATATAATGTGATTTTTTTTCTCTGGCTCGCGAAAATGTGTAAAACATACGATGTAGTCCTCGTAGTGAAACGTTTGGAGACCCATGATTTATATACTTAGGCTAAGGTTGGAGTCCATTGTTCACTGGTCTAGAGTCAACTCTCCTTTTCTTGCCCGAGGCTTACCACAACCTGGTTATATTTTTTGATAATCTTGCTCCTCAAATGCTACCTTTGCTGCCCAAGGAATACACAGCCATCACACCCTGGCTATTATATTTCTTAATAATCTTGTACCTCAAATATTACATGAGAAAACAACGTTTGTTCTACACATTAATCCTAGTTTGTGTTAATAATACGGCTTCAAGGCTAACATGTACAGCTATAAGTTTATATTTGTGAGGGAAGACGGCAGCAGTGTGTTCTTGTTTCAAGAGTGTTAGTACGGAGATGAGACTCCCAGCTTAAGTAGTAATCACTGTTACACTAAAAGGCTCCTCAGTGTAATTTCAAAATACATCAAACCGTTGATGGAGCTGTTTCTGCACTTGCTGAGTCTGTTAATTAGGAAAGACTTTGTAATCATGGGAGTATGGATATGATACATAATTTATTGTGCATGTAGGCATTTTCTATTATGTACAATAATGTTTACCAGACTTACTTTTTTTTTTTGCTTTGCATTTGACTAACGAATTCCATATTTAAAAGTATGTAAAAAAAATCCATAATTATTGTATATGGAAAAGCTCTAGGGTTATAATGAGAAATATGTCAACAAAAGTTTGGGTTATCTTTTGGCTGATATGGACCTAGGGATACGAAACCCTGGCCGTAGCTCAGGTGAGACATGCTGATGTGATCGCCTAAGCCAAATGTGTGTGTTTGGTTGGCTTCTGAGTTTTGATGTGACCGATTTCGAGAATTTTTCTACTCTTGTAGCCCGACCTGGGGGCCGCGCTCTTCTGCTAATTATCCCTTCTAACCAGGCTATTGAACCTACTGAGGGCCCACATAGCCATCACAGTCTGGTTGATCTACCAGGCTATGATGAATATGCAAGCCCTTTGCTTTTAATTAAAATAAAAGACCGGCTTTGATAATTCCTAGTAAAGAGAACAGATTGTTCTTGCACTGCTAGGCTACATCACCAGTGATTAGTCAGTGATGAAAAATTAATGGAGTCTGGTCCTAACAACTTAATGGAGACTTATTTGTCATGTTACATAAAAATCTATATTATAAATATCCTAATTTAACAATTAATACTGCATACCGATTACCACTAAGTTTTTACTCTGGTAGCCTAGCGCCACTAGCTAGACTTCCCTGGTAACTGCCTGATCAGCTGTATTACTACTGTCATTGACTGGTGGTGTACAAATGACTTGCTGCATTAATGACCCTAGTGTAATCAACAGACTAAAAAGTTAATAAATCGACTAACTAATGCTACCTGCAACCCGCAGGCCACCACCACCACTACAGCCTGTCTGATCAGGTACCTCTTGCAGAAACGTTTTTTCTTTATCTTAATGTGGACATTGTTCGCTGTTGTTCCCGTCTCCAACGAGTTTACTCTCTCTCCAGTAAACTGCTTTGGTAGTGCGTAGACTGGCACCTGGCTACTTATTTTAAACATATATAATGAGAGATCTGTCTTTTCTACATTGTAAAGAGAACCTCCAGAGTACTAAGATTCTGGTGCTCCTCATAATTTAAATGGTTTACTGGTCTATGTGAGCGATAAATGATTGTTTTCTAGCTCGGGTATCTCATCAGTCTTTAAGGACGGAACAATATTCTAAAGTAATGTCTTGAAAGATATAAGACAAAATTCTAAACGAAAGAGAACAATCACTGTGAAGTACCATCACTAATATAAAGAGGGATAATGCTACTTCAGAAATGTTTGTCTTCAAATGTGACAAACACCCACACACTGGCCATTTGTACAATGTTTATACTGATTAACTGCATATAATTCTGAGGGGGATAAAATAAGGCTATTAGAAACGACCGGTGTTAGCACTATAAGCTACGCTGATGACTAGATACTGCATGCTCCTACCTGGTACTTTTGCTTTACAACAACCGACAAGCAAAATGTCGAGCTTTTGAAGCTGGGCATGACACACACGACACATTTAGCTACGAACTAAAACTCTGGTTCATGTACAGAGTTAAGAGTAGGTATGGTTGGGCTCAAGGTCAAAAAGCTACAATACCGGTCGAAGCTGAATAAGTGGGACCAAGAGCCGCGTCAACTAACCCCCCCCCCCGTCCCTTTAACACAAATCAGTAAACGCAGTAAGGTAACAAAAAAAGAGGGGGGGGAGGGAGAAGCTCTCCAATAAATGCATCAAAGGCTACGGATAAACTGGTCAAACTGAATACTCCTATAGTTACTAGTTATATGTCTGCAGGTAGGTTTTAAATTTGTTGGACGCTTTTATCTGGTATATCATTCAGCACTCTTAAGTAATAAAAAACTGAACCTCGTGGTTGCACGTTTCCTCAGCATTTACAAGTACACCAAATTGTATGTTACTTTCATCATTTAAGACTATAGTGCCGAGTTATGTTATGAATGAAGCATATGTGACAAGGAATTAAAAACTTCAGTCTTGTTTATGTCGACTCTCATGAAAGCACTTCAGTTATGAGGTACAATCCTGTTTGCTCCGTGCACCTCCGGTCAGTGAGTCAGGTTTGAAGATATCAACCACATTATTTTTCTGTAAATATCTGGCATAATCCCCCAAGGTGTCGTACTTCACTGGACGAACCATACTGGTTGCCGCTGATCCGTCAACAACGATAAGGTGGAAGGCAAGGTGCAAGTTTCTATCTTCCTCGACTGTGGGGAACATTAGACTTGGTCTTCAACAACTCTTCTAATCCCAGTTAAGGTTTATCGTTTGTCGGGGATTAACAATACTAAGTACGATTATAATGATATATAATAACGACAAGCACATGAACATTATACTACTTATGACTACGTCGGCACCTACACCCACTACACATTCCTCCGTGCCTACGCTCATACACAATACCTACGAGTCTGTGGCTGCACCTACAACTAATACCTTCGACGGGGTTCAAGAGCATCTGGATGTTAAGTCATAATAACCTGGTGGCTGCCACATCACCTTCGGAGACAGGGAAAAATAAATTTTAAGGAGAAAAGATGCCACGGAGATCAATTTCTTTGTACTCTGGCAGCTTGTTGCAAACTTTTAATTAAAAAAGAGTGTGTCTCCATCACTTAGGGATTTAACGACAAACAAAGTTAATAAAAGTCAACTTTATAAACCCAGAGGTAATAACTGGAAAGCATAAAACACCCCAATGATTTCTTTGGTAATTTATTAGCCATGTACGTCATGTGAGCACATAACATGGGGTGAAATGTTTGTGTGTGAGGGAAGGGTGCTCCAATTCCTCACAGTCGTTTGAAGGGGTGGCCCCCACAGTCGTTGGGAAAGGGGGCGACCCCCAGCAGTGGTGGGGAAAAGGGGCGACCCCCACAGTCGTGGAGAAAGGGGGGCGACCCCCCACAATAGTGGGGAAAGGGGGGCGACCCCCCACAATAGTGGGGAAAGGGGGGCGACCCCCCACAATAGTGGGGAAATGGAGCACCTGATAAGAGTCTCAAGATACTCTTCAGGCGCTATGGATCGAGGCATGGCTGACCAACATCGAGGCATGGCTGACTGACAGAAAGCAGAGTTTGAATAAATAGGGTGGAAATAGAAATAGGGTGGAAACAGAAGGTGAATCGGTCACAAATGGAGTTCCACAAGGAACAGTTTTAGGCCCCTTGTTTATAATTTACATTAATGACCCTGGCGAAGGAAGTGAGTAAATTCGCTGATTACACAAAAATAGGCCGAACAGATTCCGATTAGGATACCATTGAAATTCGGGAAGATTTTAGACAAACTAATGAAGTTCACTGCGAATAAGTGAAAAGTCCTAATCCTTGGTAATGAAAATAACTCAAACTAGGTGATGTAGAGCTTGATCATACTGTATGTGAAAAAGATTTAGGAGTAATAATAATCAAAACTCTGAAGCCAGAGTTTTGATTATTATGAGAGATTTCTTATACAGTGGACTAATTCTATTCTTCTATGTTCTCCAATACATTTAGAATATTCAGTCTGTAGTGTGGCGACCAAAACTGGGCTGCAAAATTTAAGTACTGCCTTACCAGAGATTTAGAGAGTTACATCATGTTGTAAATATATAATCTCTCATATAGAGGTGTAAAATAACTTTTGGACTATTCATACTTATACGTCTTGATATAAATTCAAGTAATCTGTTAGCATTATTGCGAACAGTAAGTTTATTTATACGAGAAAATATAGGGAGGCGGAGTCCAAAAGTTATTTTGCAGTCTATATATCACTAGTAAAGCCTCACTTAGATTATGCAGCCCCGTTTTGGCCACCTTATTACAGAATGGATATAAATGCATTGATGAACATATAGAGAAGAATACAAAATTAATCCATTAAAAGGAATCTCTCGTACGAGGACAGACTGAGAGCCTTCACTGTCTTGACACGTAGAATGAAGAAGGTATAACTGAAATAAAAATGGAATACGGATGATATTAACAAACTACTGAGGATATTCAAACAAGAAAGAACTCTAAATAAAGGATTGAAATAACACACACACAATATATAATATATAATAAAGTACTGGTTCTCATAGTTGTCAATGAGTGAAAATCTCTCAAGTTACAGAAGCTGAACCTTAGGAAAGCTTTTAAAAGGTAAGTCAGACAAATAAATGAGTGAGAAAGGTGGAGTTGTATTAAGACCTGTCTATCATGAGGTATTCGAACTAACTTCTTGCGTAGCACTGGGATTAGACTAGACAAAAATATGGGTGGGAATAATTGGATTTTTAGAACCTCCTAGATGGGCTAGTAGGCCTGCTGCAGTGTTCCTCCATTCTTATGTTTTTATGGTGTGTCCAGGCGTGTTCTCTAGATCAGTTCAGAGGGGTAGCAGCCGACTTACAGAAGAGGGTAGCGTTCTTCAATGTTTGAGTCTCAGATGATCTTCAAGCACCACCAGCACTAGTCACACTCAGCAGGTAAATGTACAATTGATCTATTAAGTTTTATTTGTTGTATATTTCATAAACAGAATTAATCTCCATCGATTAATACAGTATGACGTAACTCTAATCGGTCGAAAGCTTTAAATCATGTTATTGTGTATTAGATCCCATGTCAGATTTTTTCGAGTAAACACGGGCACATACAGGGCCGTGAGGGCATGTGATCATATGGCAGCGGGTGTTGGTAAGAACAACAAACACTGCAATAGTTTTCTCCTCTGTCCTCCAGCAATGTTTTACAAGAACTAAGGATACATCTCCAGACACCTGTGACATAAGAACAGCAGGACTGCAGAGGTAGACTCCAAGATCTTAACAGGCTGCAGATGTAGCTATTAAAGTACAATTAGAACAAATGCAAAGTAATGTTGGGTGCGGAAGGTGAAAGTAAAGCCAAACAGTACAGCCTAGGAGAGTATCTACAAATATCTGTGATACTTACCCGAGGGTAAATATCACACCAAACACATCACAAGTACAAACAAATCGTATAACTTTACCAACATATGCAAGACTAGCAAACTTAAGAGCAACATACAGGAACTTAACGAAGAGTTCTTCCAAGCTCTATACATGAGATGTGCTTAACAATTAGAAAACCGGGGAAATTTTAACAAACATTATCTCTCAGTCCAAAGCAGGTTTCGAACCTGCATACTTTGCAGGATTCGAACCTGATACATGGTATGCAGGTTCGAATCATGCTGTGGATTGAGACACGCGAAATATATTAGGCCAGTAAGTGGCCCCACGGTGGAAATCCCAATAGTTCGAAAAGCTTCAAAGGCTTTTCAACTAGAAATGCACAATAAGGAGAGGCTGAATGAATAGGAGCCGCAGCTGCAAGCGATACCTGGAGAGAGTTTACCTGGAGAGAGTTTCGGGGGTCAACGCCCCCGCGGCCCGGTCTGTGACCAGGCCTCCAGTGAAGGGTATAAAATATTTTACCATAGACACTAAAGCTGCGACCGTAAGTCAACTGCCTTGAACAGTGCCAGTTTTTAAGACATACTTAGCCAACCTCTAAGTGGATCATTATATGATCCAAAGTATTTTTTGAGGAAAGTTTAGGAGCAGTCCCTCGACCCACGTATAGAACTAAGTACACGCGTACACACAAAGCAGAAAGTTAAGAGGCGTGGCCAGGAGCTGAGACTCGACCCCTGCAGCCAGATATGGCTGAGTAGAGAGAGAACTCACCCAGCAGTAGCGTGGGAGCGCTGTAGGGGCGGGCGGGTAGTTCTCCTGAGCATGGGCGAGCCAGGGTCAGACATGACGCTCTTCCTGCGTACAGGTGAGCCTCGGAGGGTGGGCGTGGGCGAGCAGCGGGTAGGTGGCACGGGCGAGGCTCGTGCCACGGGGGAGGAAGCATGGGCATGACTAGGCGAAGCATGGGCTGGGCTGGGAGAGGAGCGGCCGGGGCCAGGGCCGGGGCCGTGCACGGGAGAGCGGGGCACCGGGGAGAGGCGGGGCACGGGCGAGGTGGCACAGGATGAAGACACTGAGGAGGAGAGGGAGGAGCGGGGTCCTGGAGAGTGCGGGGGAGCCAGGGCGGCAGGAGAGGTGGGCGGCACCTGGGGTGACATTCGCCCTGCCAGCACCAGCATGGCTCCCCCGGGTGACAGCCTAGGTGAGGAGGGCGGGTAGATGTCTGAGGGTGAGGTCTGGGACCCGCCTGAACCGCCGCCGCTGGTCGACGATGACTGCGACGTCGAGGACCCGTCCGTGCCCGGCGGAGGGTACGTGTTACTACGGACGTCGCGCAGGTTGACGCGGGGCACGTCCAGGCTGTACTTGTACGTGGCTGAGTGAAGCACGTGGGCAGGTCGTGCTGCCAGGCTACACATGGTGGTGCTGGGGTGGGCGGGGCTGCCCGCTGCTGTGGTGGTGGTGACGGAGGCACCGCCGCAGGTGTCGTGGTGGGGCGCCGGGGGCAGCATACGCCCACTACCCACGCCCCCGATGGTGTGGTGGCGGGGCAGGCCAGGCAGCTGGCGTGGATGCTGATGCCCGCTGAGGGCAGCGGCGTGAGAGAAGTGCCCGGGTGGGCGGTTGGCGGGCGGGGAGTGAGAGGTCTGGGAGAGTAGCACAGGGTGGGACGAGTACTGTGGGTGGGCGTCTGGAACTGAGTGATGGGCGTGAAGTGTTGGGTGAGAGGAGTGGTGGGCCTGGGCATCGTTCTGCACATGGTGAGCGTGGAGGGCGGGCAGTGAGCGGTGTGAGGGCGGACCGGGGGTGGGCGGCAGCTGGGCGTGGTGCTGGTGAGAGGGCAGGCACGGCGGGATGTTGTACTGTGACACGGGGGGCGTCAGCGGAGGTGACGACGTAGAACCAAGAGATCGCGAGGCAACCAGACGGCGTGCGGGTGTGGTGGGCGGCGTGGGCGAAGGTGAGAGGCCGGCAGTGGGTGGAGGAGTAGGTGCGGGCGGGGGACTGACACCCGGCACCGTGTGTGGGGTAGGCGAGCAGCGCAAGGATAGCTTGCGCATGTTGGGCGGGGGCGGGGTGCCCGCTGGCCACGGCGCCTTCACATGCCGGGGGGCACTGCCGCCCCAGCTACACTGCCCCTGTGATGGCCACACGCTCAACACTATACTTGGGCAATGATAACTACCTTCAGACAACAACACAGGCAGTGACCAGGTGGGCTCTACCTCACTACTTCTGCCCAGAGATCGTCAACAAAAGCGGTGTCCTGGCTAACTCAACACGCCTCACTTCCGATGCCCCAGTTCCGTGGTTGGTTTGCAATCATGTTATCGCGATTTCGTGAATCACTGGTCAACACCACACTACAACACGGGTCAATAACATACTATCTGACGCCAGATCAGGTCAAAAATCACTACACCACATCCATAGTGACCAGCTCTGATCAACAAAACACACTTCACATTGATGAAATAACACACTGCACCAGTGGTGGCAATCTTGGGTCAAGAATAAAACACTGACGCTGATTCCAGCTCGGGTTAGCAACACCACAAAAGATTAACGTTTAGCTTCGAGTGACCACTTGCAGGCACGCCTGTACTCGAGTGACCACTTGCAGGCACACCTGTACTCGAGTGACCACTTGCAGGCACACCTGTACTCGAGTGACCACTTGCAGGCACACCTGTACTCGAGTGACCACTTGCAGGCACACCTGTACTCGAGTGACCACTTGCAGGCACACCTGTACTCGAGTGACCACTTGCAGGCACACCTGTACTCGAGTGACCACTTGCAGGCACACCTGTACTCGAGTGACCACTTGCAGGCACACCTGTACTCGAGTGACCACTTGCAGGCACACCTGTACTCGAGTGACCACTTGCAGGCACACCTGTACTCGAGTGACCACTTGCAGGCACACCTGTACTCGAGTGACCACTTGCAGGCACACCTGTACTCGAGTGACCACTTGCAGGCACACCTGTACTCGAGTGACCACTTGCAGGCACACCTGTACTCGAGTGACCACTTGCAGGCACACCTGTACTCGAGTGACCACTTGCAGGCACACCTGTACTCGAGTGACCACTTGCAGGCACACCTGTACTCGAGTGACCACTTGCAGGCACACCTGTACTTGACAGTGTTCCAGGTACACTACATATGTCACACCTCACCACATGTTTACTACCCCACGAGTCACTTCAGTGTATACACAAAATAGTTCACAGCCATGTATAAAATAGAAAATACTAGAGATTGTCTTTAGCATTATCCTACAGTAATACAAAAGTAAGAAAAGTCATCACAGAAGGGTATACTTGAATAGGACTTCAGAAAGGAGTAGAGGCAGGAATGTGTGAGTTACTCCAGTTTAGAGCGGTGGAGAAGCAGAGTTGAGGGTCGCGGAGGTCCATATCCCCGAGGCACTAGCGCCACACACTTGGCCGCCTCAGTTCCACTATAAGGGCACTACTTCGCCAGCAGCAGTATTGAGGCAGCGGCAGCAGTACCTAGTGTGCCAGAGTGGGCAGTGTGTGTAGGGTGGGCCACAGGTGCGCCAGGGTGGGCCCAGCAGGCAGCAGGTGTGGGGTGTGGGCCAGGAGGGAGCCACACTCACGTGCTTGTACGGGTCACGGCACCCGGCACACCCAGGCCCGCTACACCTTACCATGCAGCTGCTCAAGTCCTCTACTTTGTGTGCTGCGGCGCCGCCTCCTGCTCCCCACCACTTCTGGCCGCCAGCTGTTCGTTGAGGTGAGGCTTCTGTTTTAACACTCAGGAACTGGGCTGCCGCAATGCGACGATGCTGGTGGCCACGAAGCCAGGGCCACGCAGACCGGCGGGCGGCGAGGGTGGCCGCCGCGCCCGGAGCCCTGCGAAGGCAAGGTTTCAACCACGATCTCCGGCTGTGGCAAATGCGGCTGTAGTGGTGGTGGCAGCGGGAGCGTGGCGGTGACGGGAGCGGCAGAAGCGGCGGCGGCGGGGGCACAATGTCAGTGCCGCGGCGGAGGCGCCACTGGAGCAACTGCCGCCATGTGCGCCACCGACTGCCGCGCGATGCCACACAACACTCTCCTGCGCCGATTATTTGCTGCTAGAGCAGTGGTGGCGGTGGCTGCGCCCAACACTGCCACCCTCAGGAACTTGTCCCAACGTGACATATCCACCACTGCAAGGTACTCGCGCTCGACCCACACACCAGGGTAGTGTCCTTAAGAAAAACCCACGGCTGGCACCCCTGTCAGGGCTCCAGTCTACCGCCACCTGCTCTAGGTCCCTGCCGCTTCTCTCAGCGCCTCCTGCTTGCTGCTACTGCTTACCACCCACCCTCCTACAACACTTCAAGCTAACACACTTCGCCTACTTCCTTCGTCACAGTAAACAGCAGTACAGGCAAACACTGAGGGCAGTAACAATGGCCCTCCGAACCAGCCCTCGCAAACCCGCTTACCCATAAAAAGATTACCCTTTTGTGACCCCCGACAAAAACGCCACCAAAGTCCATAACAAATGGTGTGGTGGAGTTGGGTGGGCAAGTGCGTGGATCATCGTGCTGGTGGCAGCGAGGCCACACCATCACTGGAGGAGCCTTCTCGAATACTGTGTCGCCTCCCTGCACACCTCGTGTCACCCTCATCACCACATCACCACCCACACCGAACCACCCCCATCATTACCCACCCACCGCAACGCTATGCTCTCTCTACCATCCCAGCACAACCCACACCACCACTTACTCTTACCATCCTAGCATCACCCATTTTACACCACAATAACGAGTGCATTATGTTTGTTGGCGACAGAAATGTGTTTACGATCTTGTGTAATAAATTCACAACTTTTCGTTTGTTACCATCCCCTGCTTAACAAGACTTTATCAAACCCTCAAGACAGGATAATCAAGTGAAGTTTTCACTTTAAACACACCGTGTAAGCACTTAATTTTAATGATACAATCTGACACATGAACAATTACTTCATACTCTGAAGTTAGACCGTGTCACCCAGTTTAGTATTTGTGACCAGTTTCGGGTGTTCTTTCCTAGCAGTCTAGAGGTCCTTCATTTATATAGAGGAGGACCTCGTGGAGCAAACAAAGCTCAGTCATTACGTACACCAAACACCCCCCCCCACACACACGCGCGCGCGCGCGCAACTATTTCAACTAGAATTAAGAGTCTGACCCAAACACACATCCATACAGAAAGATAAAAGAACTGCGCTGACCAGAGCCCATCCCACTAGTTCAACAATGTTCAATTAGCAGGCACTTGTCCCAGAAATGCCTTATATTATTAACGAAAGAGGTAAATTCCATAAATCTACAACCAGCACCCAGTCTACGCCACCAACGCACCACCATCACTATCCATCCACTCCATACCATTTGCACTGAACACCCCTTAGTATTACCATGGTGACACTCATTAGCTACATACCACAAGGATGGGTTCAATATCTTTCAGTGTGTCTGCTGCTTAACAACCTTCCCTCACCCTCTTAGACTTTTACACACACACACACACACACACACACGAATATGCAAGATTATTAAACCTCAGAATAGCATATATATATATATATATATATATATATATATATATATATATATATATATATATATATATATATATATATATATATATTAGTGCCGAATATGTAAAACTGGTCAATTAGCAAGAACTCATTTAAAATTAAGTCCTTTCGAAAATTTTCTCTTATACGTTTAAAGATATATTTTTTCTCATTAATGTTAATGTAAAAATTTTTTAATTGTGCACCAAAAGAATCTTAGAAAACTTACCTAACCTTATTATAACAAGAACAATTTATTTTAGCCTAACCCAACTAAATATATTTTAGATTTGTTTACAATAATTTAATGTTAAACAAACACAGTGAAATATATTTTTTTTTTCGTTATGTTCAGAATGATTTTGGCGAAATTATTGCATACACAAATTTTCGCTTGTCCTATATGGCAAGATGAGCGTTGCTATTTAAGCCAAGATCTCAAGTTCTGCCTATTCGGCACGACATAATTTTATATATATATATATATATATATATATATATATATATATATATATATATATATATATATATATATATATATATATATATATTTATTTGTCCAATTACTGAATACGTGGCCCTATTTGGGTAAACGCGCAAAAGTTCAAAAAAAAAAAAAAATAATTTTTGCAGGCAGACTGGTACCAGAACAAGAGGAATGCACTACGAGGAGAGGGTCGAGGACCTGACCCTGACGATTTGGGAAGAAACTAGTGATGTCAAAAAGCATTTATTCAGACTTAGCGTAGTTGAACAGTGGAACTAGTTGGATGAGGTAGTGGTGGCGGCAAAGTTAGAACACAGCTTCAAGAGCAGGTAGAACGGAGGCCAGAAATTAGTCATGAGAGAGTAGCTGAGCAGGCGGGGTCAGCAGCAATCATAGTCCAGCAGGTGGGGTCAGCAGCGATCATAGGAGTCCAGCAGGCGGGGTCAGCAGCGATCATAGCAATCCAGCAGGCGGGGTCAGCAGGGATCATAGCAGTCCAGCAGGCGGGGTCAGCAGCGATCATAGCAGTCCAGCAGGCGGGGTCAGCAGCGATCATAGCAGTCCAGCAGGCGGGGTCAGCAGCGATCACGGCAGTCCAGCAGGCGGGGTCAGCAGCGATCACGGCAGTCCAGCAGGCGGGGTCAGCAGCGATCACGGCAGTCCAGCAGGCGGGGTCAGCAGCGATCACGGCAGTCCAGCAGGCGGGATCAGCAGCGATCACGGCAGTCCAGCAGCGATCACGGCAGTCCAGCAGGCGGGGTCAGCAGCGATCACGGCAGTCCAGCAGGCGGGGTCAGCAGCGATCACGGCAGTCCAGCAGGCGGGGTCAGCAGCGATCACGGCAGTCCAGCAGGCGGGGTCAGCAGCGATCACGGCAGTCCAGCAGGCGGGGTCAGCAGCGATCACGGCAGTCCAGCAGGCGGGGTCAGCAGCGATCACGGCAGTCCAGCAGGCGGGGTCAGCAGCGATCACGGCAGTCCAGCAGGCGGGGTCAGCAGCGATCACGGCAGTCCAGCAGGCGGGGTCAGCAGCGATCACGGCAGTCCAGCAGGCGGGGTCAGCAGCGATCACGGCAGTCCAGCAGGCGGGGTCAAGCAGCGATCACGACAGTCCAGCAGGCGGGGTCAGCAGCGATCACGGCAGTCCAGCAGGCGGGGTCAGCAGCGATCACGGCAGTCCAGCAGGCGGGGTCAGCAGCGATCACGGCAGTCCAGCAGGCGGGGTCAGCAGCGATCACGGCAGTCCAGCAGGCGGGGTCAGCAGCGATCACGGCAGTCCAGCAGGCGCGGTCAAGCAGCGATCACGGCAGTCCAGCAGGCGCGGTCAAGCAGCGATCACGGCAGTCCAGCAGGCGCGGTCAAGCAGCGATCACGGCAGTCAAGCAGGCGCGGTCAAGCAGCGATCACGGCAGTCCAGCAGGAGGGGTCAAGAGCTGAGTCTCGATACCTGCTAACACATCTAGTCGAGTTTACCTGAAATAATCATTCACGCACGCGCGCATGCACCCAGGGAAGCACGCACACGAAGAAAGCATGTACGCACGCACGAACGCACACAAGGAAGCATGCACACACACACACACACGCACGCACGCGAGCCAGCCACACGTCGATCGATGCTGGGGCACGAGGCCTGAATGTTAACAGGGGATTTTTATTAAGCTCTCATGGTCATTTTCAGACACGTTTCGCTCGCCATCAGTACTGTGTTATCACAGAGAAATTTTGTACAGAAAATTAGCGTGAGTTAAGTGGACGAGGTGTGAGCAGTTTAACGTTATACAGTAATATGTGGGTGGGTAGGTGTAGTCACCTGAGAGAGAGAGGGGGAGAGAGAGGGGGAGAGAGAGGGGGAGAAAGGAGGGGGAGAAAGAGAGGGGGAGAAAGAGAGGGGGAGAAAGAGAGGGGGAGAAAGAGAGGGGGAGAAAGAGAGGGGGAGAAAGAGAGGGGGAGAAAGAGAGGGGGAGAAAGAGAGGGGGAGGGGGAGAGAGAGAGGGGGGAGAGAGAGAGGGGGGAGAGAGAGAGAGGAGGGAGAGAGAGAGAGGTGGAGAGAGAAAGAGAGAGAGAGGGGGAGAGAGAGGGGGAGAGAGAGAAAGGGGGAGAGAGAAAGGGGGAGAGAGAAAGGGGGAGAGAGAAAGGGAGAGAGAGAAAGGGAGAGAGAGAGAGAGAGTGAGAGAGAGAGAGGGAGAGAGAGAGGGGGAGAGAGAGAGGGGGAGAGAGAGGGGGAGAGAGAGAGGGGGAGAGAGAGAGGGCGAGAGAGAGAGGGCGAGAGAGAGGGAGAGAGAGGGGGAGAGAGAGGGGGGAGAGAGGGGGAGGGAGAGAGGGGGAGAGAGAGAGGGGGAGAGGGGGGGAAAGAGAGGGGGAGACTAATGTGACATTTTGTGGCAACGTTTCGCTCTCCAGGAGCTTTGTCAAGCCGATCGGCTTGACAAAGTTCCTGGAGAGCGAAACGTTGCCACTATAAAATGTCACATTAGTTGGACCTGCAGGATCGTGACCACATATTGCTTATCACTCTTCTGAGACTGGAATATATTTCATACCATCCCTGTGGTTCGTCTGTGTCTGCAGCTACCATTTATGTCGTCTCGTCGACATGAGAGAGAATAGGGAAACGAGAGAGAAACAGAGAATTTGAATATGATATTGCTCAAGCGCACAAAAAGATATAAAACTAATGTCATATATTTAAAAATGATATTTGTTAATTGCTCCAGTCACGGTATTGTGCCTTTTTAGTTATTTATACCTGGATACAGAGAATGTGATACATACATAATAAAGGGAAGAAAGGACAAACTTAACAGGGAGTTTAATTATGGCGATATCAACAGCGGGAGATGAACCTAACCCGATGGCAGCTGACCTCAACAGCTAGATAAACACAATATAAGAAGTGGGGAGACTTATCCAAGTGGATACAACTAAAGCAATAAAACCTGACAACGTCTACGTGGATACTTTAAGTGACAGAAACTAATAAATGGAACCATATCGGGAATCTTCAACAGGTCACCAGAGATGGGCCAGGTGCCAGAAAATTGGTAAAAATAAACTTGAACCCATATTTAAAGAAGCAGTGCAATAAGAAGCGCTGTACAAGGCAGGTATAATGTTTGTCAAGAAACAGGACAAGTGTTTCCTCACGAGGGTTTTTAGCTATATAGTGGCCCACAACTGGAGCTTTTGGTCATTAAAAATTATGCTTATGATTATATTTTGTATTTATGTAAGCACTGTGCAACAGACTGACTTTCCTTATAGGTGTGCTTGTTTAAACATAGAAGACTATAAGGCGGCGGCTTGTGACGCATTTACAGGTGAAGGATAAAATCCCAGCAAGTAAACTAGATATATCCCACCTGAGACTAACGCATACACTAGAATAAAAATGGTAAAATACTAATATGGATCAAGGATTATGTGAACTGGAAGACTAACTGTGTAAGTCAGGAAATACACAAGGAGCGAGGGTCCTAGGGGATCAGTACAGGGATCATTGCTCTTCTCTTTAAGTTAATGAACTTTCAGGAGGGATGGAACCATGTGTCCAGCCTGGCTGATGATGTAAAACAGATAAAACGGACGGACATCCTCCACAATGACCAGATCATACTAAAGGTGTTTACCTATGCATTATATGTGACTGTTTTCAAGGTTTCGTCTACCCCCACAGCCAGCCCTGAAGCCAGGCTCTCCTGTGACCGCCTAGTCAACCAGGCTGTTACAACTTGCAATCCCACTTAGCCACTTTAACCCAGCTGATCCGGCACTTCTAGAAGGAAACTTCATTACGGCAATGTTTCTGATATCGCTGGTAGTATGGGAGTCTTAAGACATTGATGTTGATAGTGTTCTAATTGTACCCAGCCCCCTCCCCCCCTCCAACCTCCTTTTCACTGGGTTTATTCCACACACGAACTGAGTTCAATCGCAACAATGGCAAGGTCATGAAAATTTGGGAGGGAGAAGACAGACCCGGAGATTGAATACCTCCCAGGGAGAGATGTGACGGAAATTAACAAATAAACAATAATACCAGAGTCAGCATCATGACGGTTGTGCACACGAGTGTGTAACCTCTGCAACATATCCAGACCTAACATCTCTAACTTTATTCAGTAACGCAGAGAGACTACTTGAGGGCGCTGAACAAATTACACAAGTATCAAGAATAAGCTGCCCTAGCATGAAGCAATACCTGATCAATCACGTGCAGAGGCTAGAATAGTACAAAAGTTTACAAAGAGCTTTACCCTAGAATTGATAGGTATGATTTAAAGACACGAAAATCATTAAACCTGACGACCCAGGAGGAAGAAGATAACACAATAAAATTACAAGAGGAATTGATAGGGTAGAAACGTACGAGAGGTAGTAGTTACGAACAAAAGGATTAAAGGGGGGGGAGGTGTAAACAACCCCCATCAGCCAAAGACTCTAGAAAGTATATCTTTATTTTTAAGCAGTGTTTTCTCATCATAAACTTGAAGACGGGTTGGCAGAAGCAACCTACATTCAGAGCTACAAGAAAACATTAAATCGTGCCCACGAGGCCAAAAGTCCGAAAATGTTGTTAATAATGAATTTAGGCGGCCAGGGGTAACCTCGTCCCCTGCAAACAACTCGGCAGGTGCAACTAGAAGAGTGCAGGCATGCAGACGTGCATATAGGCACATGGACGCAGGAAGGAATACACGCAAAATGGCCATTAAAAAAGACGAACATTTACTTGAGTATGCAATAAACAAGAGAGCATGGGAAAAGTGGGGCGAGGAGCAGAAGTGATGAAAACAAAGGCTCAATTACGAATGACTAGAGAAGAACGGAGGATGTACTGGATGCGTGGATTAGAATAGCTGGAAAAAAGCAAAGTTTAAAGAAAAAATGAAAGATCATGAGTAGAATATAATGAACCCAAGAGAGAAGCAGTAAAAAGGTGCTGGAAAATGAAATATGATACAGACAAGAGGTACGTAGAGTGAAAGAAAGAAGAGGCGAAGAAAGATATAAGGACTAGTTAAAAACCATGGACATGGTTGGTATATAAAGATAACCAGAGGAAGCAGGATTAAGGGAATGAGCATGGGACTACGAGACTGAAAACCTCATGGACTAATCTGCAATCTTGCGCGACCCAGAAGAAAAATATGAGCCAGAGAGAATAAAACAGAGGCATATTGAAGGGAAAGTGCTTAGTACAATATTTCACAAGATGGGGATAGCAGCAGAAAATATTTGTGGTTTCTTAAGAAACTGTATTCATCAACAGGAGAAGGCCGCTTCCTATTCTGTTCTGAAACAGCGCATAATCTGCTTAGCCTCGAGAAATACTACAAAAGTACACTGGGGTCCAAGCACTGAGGTCATAGGGTGCCAAGCACTAGATAGACACAAGTTACCAACCACTTAATAAAAAAAACAGGGAGCCAACCACTGGATTAAAATAGGGCACCAACCACTGAATAACGACATTGGGTGCCAGCCACTGAATAAAAAAAACAGGGAGCCAACCACTGGATTAAAATAGGGCACCAACCACTGAATAACGACATTGGGTGCCAGCCACTGGATAAAGATGCTAGGAGTCAAGCACAGGATGGGGATACTGGATGCCAACACTGAAATATCCAGGGTGCCAAAGGAATCATATTGGTTGGTGGGACGGGCAGCGAGACATGAGGCTGCTGACACAAATCTGGTGACGGCTTGTCTACCTGGGCCGAGTTAGTGGCCATAAAGGGACCCACTAAATGGTCAGCAAGGACACCTTGAGTCTTCTCTACAACCCACACCCCTTCTTACCCACGATCCAAGCAACAGTGGGATAGGCCATTCTGAAAGAGGGTAGCTCCCACATAACAGTAACACCTACCGACACCTTTGAAGTCTCCAAAGCTACTGAATCCATTGTAGAATGCTTGACGATATCCTCAATACCATGTGACATACCTGTTAAATAACCTAGCTGAGGCTGACAGATTTCAAGACCTCATGTATACAACTCATTCTATGTAATGGAATTTAACAGGGAAAACATATCTACCTTTTGTTCGTACCATATATAATACGGTGACAGCACACCACTGGTGTACCCACGTGTGTTTAATTAAAACAAAATACCACACACTAAGACTGCACATAAGCGACAAAACTGCAAGACGCAAACGAATCCGATGCCAAAATGTTACACACAGAAGGCATAGCTCGAACGGGAAGGGACGGGACAGCTGGCCCAGGAACTCAGTAATTTCTGTGCAGTCGCAGTTATTGTTGTACTTCACCAAAAAGTAAGTGAAACACTTGGATCTTGTCGTAATTTACATGTTACACAGCGCACAAGTAAGCACTTTGAAAGCACCCAAATAAAGATAAGGATGCAAAAAGATTACCTACACAGAGTCAGCGATGACAAATATTGTCTCATGAAATTTCTCGAGGTTTATGACAGTGGCTGAAAGAGAGAGAGAGAGAGAGAGAGAGGGAGAGAGAGACCGACCTTATTTACCTCAATTATAAGAAATCATTTATTACCACACAGTTCGATCACTAGCGCACTCAGCTCACACACTGAGGTCCGGAGAGCGAATCCCCGGTACGGCTGGAAAACATTAGGGGCGTGTTTCCTTAAGACACCTGCTGTCCATGTTCACCCATCAGTATAAAATGAGTACCTGGGTGTTAGTCGACTGGTGTGGGTCGCATCCTAGGACAAAACTGACCTAATTTGTCCGAAATGCTCAGCATAACAAGCGGCTTTTTATATAGTAGTATTTCACTGATGTTCGTTAGGCCTGTATACCTTGTACGTGTACTTGTATACATACAGATATTATAACGTAGAATTCCACAAGGCATTGGCTTTAAGAACAAAGAAAGTTGCTAAACCTAATACCAATTATGGTTACCAAAACTAGGCTACCAAGATTACGGCGAACAGAACCACAAAACAAAGAAAAAAAAAACTTCCAATTCATATCCATAATCGATTGAAGCCAAAAGCCTATTAAGTCGCACAACGGAGGCGTCAACAGCGGCGGAAACGCCAGCAGCGGCAGAGGAAGTGTTAGAGAGGCAACGGTGGTAGATTCAAAAGCAAGATGTAGTGTAACACAGCAACAATAATAGCTTCAAAAGCATCAACACTGGTAGTGACATCAGCAGTAGCGGTTTAAGTCCATGTTTTACATATAGTTCAAATCATATTCGTAAGCCATTCTAGTCACATACACGAACAAGGCACAGCCAATTTTGAGGAGGGGGGGGGGGATTTCCCTGTAAAATATGTCGAAAAGAAATTAAGAAGTAGATGCTGGTTCTGTTCAGGAAAAGCCGCTCAAACTTTGCTACCACGGTAAGATGACCCAGCGATTGGGGTAGACTTGCTCACTTCAAAATCTAAGCAGCAACCATTTGTTCAACAGGTTAAAATTTCCAGAAGAATGAATTTACAATTTATACCAACTTCCGTAGCAAGAAGCAATATCGTAAGTTTCAATGTCGGAGTACACTTATGTGCACTAATAATTCGTCATGTTACTGTATCTGACGTATAGCTCGCTGATGTAACTCTGAAAAGCAGAGTACCCACAAACTAAAGAATAGCAAGTAGAAGGGCGTAATAATTCACTAATATAAACCGCTCAACAAGAGACAATGTTAAAGGTACATCTATAACTAGCTAAACCTCCTCTACTACATGTGGTGTTGGCACTTACCGGGGTCGGAATTAATTGGGTGGGTGGACACCAATTGTGGGTGGGCACTAATTGTGGGTAGGCAGCAATTGTGGGTGGGCACCAATTGGGGGTCGTCACTAATTGGAGTCGTCACTAATTGGAGTCGTCACTAATTGGAGTCATCACTAATTGGAGTCGTCACTAATTAGGGTCGTCACTAATTGGGGTCGTCACTAGCTGAGGCGGGCATTAGTGGAGGGTTAGAATCAGAACTTCTGACTCCGAGTACCAAATAAAGGGAATTAGGAAACAGGAAACAGTGTGTCACCTTTAAAGCTAGAAGCCTTTATGAGTACACTGCCACGCCTCCTCAGCCTGCAGGAGTCGCTGAAGGTCTCCTTTAGGTACTCCTCTCTCGCTTTACACTGTCAGTTGGCGGCAGAAAAGTACATCATGATTTTAATTTTCAACCATTCAGGTGAGCCAGGAAATATAATATTCTTTGCCAAGGGTAAAATAACCAAAATCTGAATAAAAAGCTAATCCATCAAGTTGGTAGGCGACCTAGTTTGAGCATATATTTACCACATTATCAAAAAGTGTAACCCACGAGGCTAGACCAGCCTACTTAATTTTGGAAAGCCACATTGCAACTATCACCATTCAAGGGTTTTTGAGCATATCACTCAGTGGTATTATGTAAAAACAATCTTGGAAGTCAAATGTGCAAGGTGGCTCTTGAACGCATCTATGAAGAAAACAGGGTCTAACTCTCAAGAGTACAGAAGCAGCACAAACGTCCGAGGAAGGAGGACTGGAAGACTTAATTTGGGGAAAGCAAGTGCAATCAACTGTGTTAATGAGCAAGAATGGGAAGTAACTTAGGGAGGTTCTGTAAGAACTTGCATTGCAAGGTTCATGTCCTTATTAATACCTCCTGGCTTAGTCTTTTCACTCACACAGACCGATATATCTGGCTACGAGAGCTCAATTATACCTACTTTTAAAACTGTGTATAGTGTCTGTCGCTTTTATCTCCTCCATCTAGTGATTCCAATTGCTATTCTGGAGCTAAAATATTTTCTGAACAGGATGAACAGTCACCTACGTCTTCAGATGCCACTTTTGTACCACTTTTACGCGTATAGTAATACCCCATGATTATACTTTGTACTTTTTTTTATCACTCACTTGCTATCTAAACAATGTAATTCACCGAGTATCTCTTGTAAAATAATCAGGTTCTCTCTAGACCTCCTGTCTTTCAGAGTTACATAATACTTAAGTCTACCCTCACAATCCATATTCTTCAGTTTCATTAACAAGTTCGTCAAAATACTATGGTTCTTCTAAAGCGAGAGACCTCATGAGTGCAAGCAAGCAAACGAGTGAGCGAGAGTTGGTGTGTGAAATTAAGAGAAAGTTTGTGAAAGTCAGTGGGTTTTGTTTGAGTGGGTTTGTGGGCGAGTTGCTCTGTGAAAGTGAGCAAGCTTACATCGTGGGTTATTTTGTGAGGTAGTGTCGATGTAAGGGGTGAGCTTGACGGCATGTCTGGACATGCCAGTACACCGAACATGGCGGTACACCTGGACATGCCAGTACACCTGGCACACCTGAACGTGACGCTACACCTGACAGTGCTAACAAAGATTTATTGATCGACACACGTGCGCTACCATATACACGCTTTCACGTAAGTACCCTGCTGCTCACACCCAGGCCACACCTCACCCCACCCCGGCCACACCTTAACAAGCCAACATAACTGACACTGATGAAGCAAGTCAAAATACTGCTGTTAACAGTGTTAACCATCACACTGCTGATGTTACCATAATGTTCACCACCACACTGATGCTACCACAGTGTTCACCACCACACTGATGCTACCACAGTGTTCACCACCACACTGATGCTACCACAGTGTTCACCACCACACTGATGCTACCACAGTGTTCACCACCACACTGATGCTACCACAGTGTTCACCACCACACTGATGCTACCACAGTGTTCACCACCACACTGATGCTACCACAGTGTTCACCACCACACTGATGCTACCACAGTGTTCACCACCACACTGATGCTACCACAGTGTTCACCACCACAGTGTTCACCACCACACTGATGCTACCACAGTGTTCACCACCACACTGATGCTACCACAGTGTTCACCACCACACTGATGCTACCACAGTGTTCACCACCACACTGATGCTACCACAGTGTTCACCACCACACTGATGCTACCACAGTGTTCACCACCACACTGATGCTACCACAGTGATGCTACCACAGTGTTCACCACCACACTGATGCTACCACAGTGTTCACCACCACACTGATGCTACCACAGTGTTCACCACCACACTGATGCTACCACAGTGTTCACCACCACACTGATGCTACCACAGTGTTCACCACCACACTGATGCTACCACAGTGTTCACCACCACACTGATGCTACCACAGTGTTCACCACCACACTGATGCTACCACAGTGTTCACCACCACACTGATGCTACCACAGTGTTCACCACCACACTGATGCTGCTGTTCCCACAGTGTTCACCACCACAATGATGCTGTTCCCACAGAGTTCACCACCACACTGATGCTATTACCACAGTGTTCACCACCACACTGATGCTGTTACGACAGTGTTCACCGCCACACTGCTGCTGTTCCCACAGTGTTCACCACACTGCTGCTGTTCCCAGTGTTCACCACTACACTGCTGCTGTTCCCAGTGTTCACTACACTGCTGCTGTTCCCAGTGTTCACCACCACCACTTCTGCTGTTCCCACAGTGTTCACCACCACACTGGTGCTGTTCCCACAGTGTCCACTACCACACTGCTGCTGTTCCCACAGTGTTCACCACCACACTGCTGCTGCTCCCAGTGTTCACCACACTGCTGCTGTTCCCAGTGTTCACCACCACACTGCTGCTGTTCCCATAGTGTTCACCAACACACTGCTGCTGTTCCCACAGTTTTCACCACCACACTGATGCTACCACAGTGTTCACCACCACACTGACGCTGTTACTACAATGTTCACCATTACAGGTGCTGCTACCACAGTGTTCACCACCACACTGATGCTGCTAGCACAGTGTTCACCACCACACTGATGCTACCACAGTGTTCACCACCACACTGCTGCTGTTCCCACAGTGTTCACCACCACGCTGCTGTTCCCACAATGTTCACCACCACACTGATGCTGCTACCAGTGTTCACCACACAGATGCTATCACATTATTCACCACGACACTGATGCTGTTACAACAGTGTTCACCATTACTTCTGATGCTACCACAGTGTTCACCACCGCAGTGTTCACCACCACACTGACGCTATCACAGTGTTCACCACCACACTGATGCTGCTACCACAGTGTTCACCACACTGATGCTGTTCCCACAGTGTTCAACACACTGCTGCTGTTCCCACAGTGTTCACCACCACACTGCTGCTGTTCCCACAGTGTTCACCACCACACTGCTGCTGTTCCCACAGTGTTCACCACCACACTGCTGCTGTTCCCACAGTGTTCACCACCACACTGCTGCTGTTCCCACAGTGTTCACCACCACACTGCTGCTGTTCCCACAGTGTTCACCACCACACTGCTGCTGTTCCCACAGTGTTCACCACCACACTGCTGCTGTTACCACAGTGTTCACCACCACACTGCTGCTGTTACCACAGTGTTCACCACCACACTGCTGCTGTTACCACAGTGTTCAACACCACACTGCTGCTGTTACCACAGTGTTCAACACCACACTGCTGCTGTTCCCAGTGTTCACCACTACACTGCTGCTGTTCCCAGTGTTCACCACTACACTGCTGCTGTTCCCACAGTGTTCACCACACTGACGCTACCACATTGTTCATCACCACACTGATGCTGTTACTACAGTATTCACCATTACTGCTGCTGCTACTACAGTGTTCACCACCACACTGCTGCTGCTATAAAAGTGTTCACCACACTGATGCTACCACAGTGTTCACCACCACACAGCTGTTTCTACCACAGTGTTCACCACCACACAGCTGCTGCTACCACAGTGTTCACCACCTCACTGCTGCTGTTACCACAGTGTTCACCACCACACTGATGCTGCTACCAGTGTTCACCACCACACTGATGCTGCTACCACAGTGTTCACCACCACACTGATGCTGCTACCACAGTGTTCACCACCACACTGATGCTGCTACCACAGTGTTCACCACCACACTGATGCTGCTACCACAGTGTTCACCACCACACTGATGCTGCTACCACAGTGTTCACCACCACACTGATGCTGCTACCACAGTGTTCACCACCACACTGATGCTGCTACCACAGTGTTCACCACTACACTGTTGCTGCTACCACAGTGTTCACCACCACACTGATGCTGCTACCACAGTGTTCACCACCACACTGATGCTGCTACCACAGTGTTCACCACCACACTGATGCTGCTACCACAGTGTTCACCACCACACTGATGTTGCTACCACAGTGTTCACCACCACACTGATGCTGCTACCACAGTGTTCACCACCACACTGATGCTGCTACCACAGTGTTCACCACCACACTGATGCTGCTACCACAGTGTTCACCACCACACTGATGCTGCTACCACAGTGTTCACCACCACACTGATGCTGCTACCACAGTGTTCACCACCACACTGATGATGCTACCACAGTGTTCACCACCACACTGATGCTGCTACCACAGTGTACACCACCACACTGATGCTGCTACCACAGTGCTCACCACCACACTGCTGCTGCTACCACGCAGCCTCCACGCTAATCTAATAGTAAGTGAAACATAGTGGATCATCACCGTAGACTTCACCACGCAGCCTCCACGCTTATCTAATAGTAAGTGAAACATGGTGGGTCATCACCGTAGACTTCACCACACAGCCTCCACGCTTATCTAATAGTAAGTGAAACATGGTGGGTCATCACCGTAGACTTCACCACACAGCCTCCACGCTTATCTAATAGTAAGTGAAACATGGTGGGTCATCACCGTAGACTTCACCACACAGCCTCCACGATTATCTAATAGTAAGTGAAACATGGTGGGTCATCACCGTAGACTTCACCACACAGCCTCCACGCTTATCTAATAGTAAGTGAAACATGGTGGGTCATCACCGTAGACTTCACAACGCAGCCTCCACGCTTGTCCAAAAATATATCTAATAAAATATTTTTTATTTTATTTTGCTTAATAAAATGTATTCAAATAAAAAACCTGTGGCAGAAACAAAATTAGCGTTTTGTAATTTATATTTAAAGTTACTCAAAGTTTTCGTCTAAATGTGGCTACTTTGTAGTTTCTTCCAGTCATCTTCAATTTAACTAAAAAAGGACAGCACTTTCCTTCATCCTTTCTCAAATTTATCTAACTTTAATCGTTTGAGACGCGTAATATTCGGTTATCTTTAGTTACTGAAACATTTCGCCTGTACAGGAGGCTTCTTCAGTCGAATATATGTGAATTTAATAAAGGGGATCGTAGCGCCAGTGGAGAGGTAATTTGAGACGATCAGTCCATCAGCCTGTATAAAAGGTTATCAGGTCCTTAGTCTGCTTGAGACTAAGGGGTAGACCACTTATAAAACCTGAGGGACTCGTAACCTCTCAATTACCTCTGCTTATACTAATCCCAATGTAACATTCACCAGTAGCCAACTGAAGAAGCTCACTGTTTAGGTGAAAAATTTCGACAATAAATATACACAAACACTGTGCAATGAATGAGTTACTGCAAGTCTTATCCAAGTCAAGTATGTTCATTACATTATTTATAACTCGTTTATTTATAGCTTTTTCTAACTACTTCAATGATAACCCCACTAATTTTACGCTTTTCCAGATTGTAGTTTTAGTGCCTTCACCTTATCTTCCGTAGGACGGTTTCTTATATATGTGACTAACTTTATCATTCTTCTTTGTATTTTTTGCAGTGTATTGACGTCCATTCTGAAATATCAAGACCGGAAGTGATACGAAGCCAGAAAGTCTAATAGCTTTATTGGAAATACCTGCAGAATATACCCTTGTCTTGGACTTAGATTTCTAGTAACCAGAACCTCCAGGTTTTTTTCTATTCGTTTTTTATTAGTCTATATTACTTGGCATATAGGTGCCCTGGTTATTTTCTCTTCGACGATCGGAACTTTATATTTGATCACATTAAACCGCATCTGCCACTTTTTCGACCACAACGTCAACCCACGTAGGTCATCCTGTAGTACGCTGGTATCTTCCTCAAATTATTTGTTTCCTATTTTGTGTGTTATTGGCAAATTTCCTTCTCTCTCCATCTTACCAATATCATTATGCAGATTGTAAACAAAGGTCCCAGTACTGACCCCTGTGGAACACTACTTTCACAAAGTCCCCACTAATTTCTTGCCATTTACACAACACTTGGATATCTGTACAATAAAGTTACCCAATTTTGCACGTGTCTTATTCATCTACTAGTCGGTTTTGTATACTGTTAATAACACTCGTGTAATGTATTACTCTGCCGCTGACGTTAATTAAGTGAGCAGTGAGCGTTGCATGTTTCATCTGAAAACATTACCTAACAACACTGTCAGTCATCCTCTAAGTAACATGTGCCCAGGAAGTATTTCAAAAAATTGTCCGTAATAAATGAAATGTGTGGTTACTGACAGACCACACATGCGGGCGCTCGTCATTTGAGACTGAAAACCTAAACACTTGTAAATCCAAAGGAACAATACGAGGATGTAAGGGAATGAAAAAGTGACAGCAGGACTCAGCGCCAGAATTGGTATGTTGGGGGGTTTAGGTTTATCTGGAGCACCCAGCCACCCGTCTCTTCCGCCTATTATCTGCCGTTCAACCACCCGTCACTGCAGTCCAACCAGATGTCACTACCGCCCTGCGAAAAGGCATTGAGACGTATGTATTTGCGGAATAAGTAAAAGTAATAAGAAGGATCAACACAGAACAGGACAGAAAAGATCTGAAGAGCCTGTAGATGTGACCTAGCAAGTGATTGCCAGAGTTCAATTCAAACAAAAGTAAAATCATGTGGTTTGGCAACGGTGGGGGTAGACCAGACAGAGCTCAGAGGACATACATAATTTTAAGAGTGATACGACAGATAGGGATAGACTATATCAGATCAGGGACAAAAACTCGGGTCAGAGATATTAGTACCTCAGTTTCAGGGTGCTTGACAAATGGAGGCAAACTCAATATAAAACTTCACGAATAGATATTAAACCTAATGGTAATCAAAGCAGTCTAGGAAGTGGGGCCAGGAGCTGATACTCTACCAGGATAACAACTGATTAAAGAGAGTACAGCAACAAACAGCCGGACACACCAACATCTTCAGCACTGGGACATCATGCCATGTTATGCGAGATGTAAATCAGGTGTATTGATCCACAAGATGAAATGCTTTATGTGTCCAGAGATGGTCGTGGGTGTAGCTGCGATGTTGGGCCTGGCTACCTCTGCCCGTCACTATTGTCCGCCACCTGTCACATACCTGTCACTGGTTTCCAATGTTGTACTCTAGACGTCCAGTCGGAGATCAGGCTTTCCTGCTTGATGACCTACCAGTCAGTCTCTTGGTGCAAATAGCTCGCAGACTTTTACACAGTCTACCTGCAATCTATCTACTTTTAGTCGATTTCGGAGAGGATCGCCTCATGGATCAATCGGACTATTGGTGCTAGCATTGTTCAACGTAAGAACAATATTCCGACCTCTGTGACAATGATACTGCAGATCTTATAATCAGTTGATTCTCCAGAACTCTTTCAAGAGGACTTTATCATTTTATAATTGATGGAAGAGTATCGATTAGCATTAAAACATATCTGGTAGATCATTTTATATTTATTTTTAGAGCACTAGTAAACACAGACATCCAAACGAATTTGGAAACCAATTTGAATTAAACTCTTCACAATCAATTAACGAAAAATATGTCAACATGTAATTTGTGAATAAGAAATTACTGAAGAAGGAATATAGTATAGACCTCGAAGAATATCATGTTGACACTAATCTCCAACTTGGGCAGCATAAAGCTCGTTGGATCAAGAAGATTGTGCTTGTCTGCAAGCAGTTTTACGTGTTGGCGACTTGTGTACAGTGTAACAGGTCGGGCGTGTGTACATGTGCACCTTCCACACTTTTACAGGACCTGTGTGGACTGGCGTGTGCACATGTGCACCTCCCAAACTGCTACAGTATCTACCTGTATTTCACAGGTATGCCTCCATTCACCATGTTATGTACACATACAAAATGCGGCCTACAAAATTTGTACAGATGCCCCCAACCTCCTCTCTGGCGTCATTATAAAAGCCTCAGCATTCGCTGCCTCATTAAAACACACCAACATGTACCGCATGCTCTGCTCCTCACACTAACACTCCCAGAAGGGTAAAAACTAAGGCAGAAGTGACTATGACAAAAAATACTCAGAATTAAGTATTTCATAATCACGGCTCCCCTTTCTCAAATCTCTCTACAGGTCTCTACACCCTGTTTCTAGTCTCCCGTATATTACAATCCAAGTAGCCAAGGGACAAATCTTATTGAAACTACTCCTTTAGTTTTTACATATGCATGATCAGGAGAGTGCTCAAAGTTGTACCTGCATACTCAACGACAGGACTGACACACATCGTATATACTAACTTCAATATACTTTCCAGAAAAATGTAGTCCACCCAGTCTTGCCGTGCTGAGTCTGTCGCAAAACTACAGAACTGTTTTTCAGAATTTCCAGTCTATAAAACCGACCTGTTTTTTTTTTTAATACTTCCCTCTCTACCTGCTACGTGAACTCCTTTCCTTACAATCGTCTTCACAATTTATGTACACTATTCCTGACACTGGTCTGCAGATCAGAAATTCCTGCCTCTCCAATCATGAATATGGGCACATTAGTCATCTTTTTCCATATTTCAGGTAGCAGACTCGTTCTCAATGATATATTAAAGTTAATGACTTTCGAACCACACAAACTTTATACTGCACCTTTCAGTAAACATCAAGACCACACAACTTCCGTGGCATATGCAAAACAAGCTAATCCAAAAACTGCTTATTTGAACCTTAGCCTAAGAATCCTTTAAGACTATATATATATCAAGCCTATCATGGAGCATGCCGCACCAATACACGAGAACATCTAGAGTATTGCGACAATATTGCCATCAGAAAATACCTGATAACACTGCATATACATGAAAGATATGCGAGGGTGTCTCACACACGCTGAACACTGCCATAATTTACTGGAGCGATATATATATATATATATATATATAATATATAATAGTGTCTTGCTAGGAGCACCTTTGGGAAGCAATGCCATTGACACAATTCTCAGGAAGAAATTGGAAGAGTTAAGGAGAATGGAACAACGAATAGGCAATCTGGACACCCACGATGCCTTGTACCTTCTCACAAAGTGCTTGAGTCTGCCCAGGTTGACATATTTCCTAAGATGTGCACCTTCATATGATAACCCTATACTGCACGAATATGACAGTATTCTGAGGCAGATTTTTACGAAAGTACTTAACCTTACTCTAGAAGACGGGCAGTGGAACCAAGCTACACTTCCAGTCAGACTAGGAGGCATTGGTGTCCGCAAGTCATCACAGATTGCGTTACCTGCTTTTCTGTCCTCGTGTATTGCATCCAGAGAGCTTGTAGCAGCGATTCTCCCTGAACATCTTAGGGACAAGATTGGAGCCCAGGACCAAAAATTCATTGACGGAGCAATGATCTGGGATAATCTAACGGGCTCAGAAACCAGACCTGCTCCCCCCAACAACTACAAACAATCGCACTGGGATGGTCCAATAGTGGAAAATATAGCCTCAACGATGCTTCAGAGTGTGTCAGGGAAGGATAGAGCCCGCCTGCTGGCAGTGAGAGCCCCTCATGCTGGGGACTTTCTGTTGGCTGTTCCCAACTCCAGCCTTGGCACACGCCTCGACCCACAGACCATCCGCATCGGTGTTGCCCTTCGACTTGCCGCCCCTATTCTCGCCGAACACAGGTGTATTTGTGGCAGTGAAGCAGCAGACCGATTCGGGTACCATGGTCTTGTGTGCCGTAAATCCGAGGGAAAGATTGCAAGACATGAGGAGGTTAATAACATTATCAAGAGGAGCCTCACAACAGCTGGATGCCCAGCAGTAAGGGAGCCACCCCAACTATGCAGATCTGATGGCAGCCAGAAGCGTCCAGATGGTATCACCCTTCAAGCCTGGACAGATGGGAAGCAGGTGGTGTGGGACTATACATGTGCATCTACCTTGGCTGATACCTATCTCCAATACACCAGGGAGGAAGGAGGGGCAGCTGCCAGCTTTAGGGAGTCCCAAAAGTCTAGAAAATATGGAGAACTTGCCCATCATTATATGTTTGTTCCCATAGGCTCAGAGACCCTTGGCTCATGGGGAAAGAGTGCATCTAATTTCCTTAAGGAGCTGGGAAAAAGACTCATCAGGGTAACTAGGGATCCCAGGGCAGCTAGTTTTCTGTTCCAGCGGCTCAGCGCGGCTGTTCAAAGGGGTAATGCATGCTGCATTTTGGGCACACGCCCCAGCTCTGAGGAGCTGGATGAGATTTTCGCCTTATAATCGGTGATACACACGTAACAACATGTATATATATATATATATATATATATATATATATATATATATATATATATATATATATATGCCACCTTTATATCAACAATGTATCTCTTAAATCTTCTGTGCCATATTATGTAATAAAATATTCCTATTGGTAAAAAAAAAATAGTTTAAAAGATGGGGTGGTAGGGGAAGTGGAATATTCAAATGGCTTCAGGAAGAAATCCAAATATTCTTCCTTGAAGCCTTTTTATCCACTTCTCCGAGGCTATGGGTCCCACAATTTACACCAGAGGTGGACCCCATTATATATATATATATATATATATATATATATATATATATATATATATATATATATATATATATATATATATATATATATGTCGTGCCGAATAGGTAAAACTGGTCAATTAGCAAGAACTCATTTAAAATTAAGTCCTTTCTAAAATTTTCTCTTATACGCTTAAACATATATTTTTTTCATTAATGTTAATGTAAAAAAAATTTAATTTTGCTCCAAAAGAATCTTAGAAAACTTACCTAACCTTATTATAACAAGAACAATTTATTTTAGCCTAACCCAACTAAATATATTTTAGATTTGTTTACAATAATTTAATAATAAACAAACACAGTGAAATATATTTTTTTCGTTAGGTTCAGAATGATTTTGGCGAAATTATTGCATACACAAATTTTCGCTTGTCCTATATGGCAAGATGAGCATTGCTATTTAAGCCAAGTTCGCAAGTTCTGCCTATTCGGCACGACATTATACATATATATATAAATATATATATATAAATATATATATAAATATATATATATATATATAAATATATATATATATATATATATATATATATATATATATATAAAGGCAAAATAATCCCAGTGAAAAGCAGGGAAGCCAATAGCACAATTCAATAACACAGTGTTGATATCCGTTTTCCAAGATCACGGATATTTCATACATCCATTGGTAACAGTGGATGTATGAAACACTGCTGCGAATGAAGTAAAAGCTGTCAAGAGGCAACTAACTACTTATAAGAACATAAGAAAGAAGGAACACTGCAACAGGCCTACTGGCCTATGAGAGGAAGGTCCAATTCTCCCACTGGCTTAAGCCAATGCCTTGACCTAGTGAGGTCAGACACGTCACTTAAGGGAGGAGTATGGCATACGACCTAGTAGCACAAGCTAGCCAGGTCCAACTCACACCCAACCACACCCACTCATGCATTTACCCAACCTATTTTTAAAACTACACAACGTCTTAGCGTCAATGACGGTACTCGGGAGTTTGTTCCTCATCCACAGCTCTATTACCAAACCAGTGTTTTCCTATATCCTTTCTGAATCTGAATTTTTCCTATTTAAAGCCTTTGCTGCGAGTCCTGTTCCTTTCCTCACAATTCCCTTACCTTCCACTCCTTTTCACTACAGTCTAATGAATATGAATATAAACTGTAGCGCCATTCAGTATATACATATATTTATCATTAAATTAATGATATACAATACCGACAAGTTGATGAATAAGACGCACGTAAACGCTACTGACTTTCTCAATACATTCTGGAGATACTGGAAGAAGTGGAAAGTTATCTAGGCTAAGAAACCGAATACTTATCAAGGCTGAGGGACTGAACACTTATAAATTACCCTTCTATTTCTTTCCCTGTCTCCAGAAAATAATCTCTAAGTTACACTGAAAAGACCACTGGTTGGCGGAACGCCTTCATTAAGATACCCAAGTGTTGCACATGCGTCTTATTCAACAAATGTACATTTCTGTCACAAACAGAGCTGATATTTTACACTCATCCCCTTCCATCTATCCTTACATTAGTTTACTTGGAGTTCTCTTCCC